>NW_008348666.1:1131758-1183921 GCF_000622305.1 Nannospalax galili | reverse complement strand
TGTAGTTCCAGCACTTGGGAGGCAGAGGCAGGCAGATCTCTGTAAGTTCAAGGCCAGCCTGGTCTACATAGTGAGTTTCAGGCCATCTGGGGCTACAGGGAGACCCTGTTTCAAAAAGACCAAAAAATATTTATATTTGATTTCTTATTTTTATTTTATGTGTATGAGTATATTGCCTGCATGTATGTAAGTGCACTCGTGTAGTGCATTGCCTGTGAAAGTCAGAAAAGGGCGTTGGATACCCTGGAATTAGAGTTATGAATGGTTATTAGCAGTCATGTGGTGCTGGGAACTGAACCCAGGTCCTCTGCAAGAGCAGCCAATGCTCTTAACCACTGAGCTCTCTCCAGGACCTATTTATTTTGTAAAAGGAACTCAATATAATCTTTTAAAGATTTATTTTATTTAGCTGAGTGTGGTGGCACATGCCTCTAATCCTAGTACTTGGGAGGCAGAGGGAGGCAGATCTCTGTGAGTTCAAGGCCAGCCTGGTCTACATGGTGAGTTCTAGGCCAGCTGGGAGACCGTGTCTCAAAAAGACAAAAAAATAAAATAAAAATAAAATATTTGCTTTTATTTTATGTGTATTAGTGTTTTATCTGCACATATGTAAGTATACTGCATACGTGCAGTGGTCATGGAGGCCAGAAGAGAGCATTGGATCCCCTGGAACTGCGGTTATAGTGGTTGTTAGCTTCCATGTGGGTACTGGGAACTGAATCCAGGTCCTCTAGAGGAGCAGTAAGTGCTCTTAACTGCTGATCCATCTCTCCAGCACCATAAAATATAATTTAAAAGGGAGAGATTTACCAATTATGAGGTGTCTGTTGTTGACTCTATATGGTTATATACTTAGGTCCATTAATTTTCAAAATTAACTTGAGAGTTCAAATGAAATAGAAGTGGGTCTTATACATTCTTTTGTAGAGGCAAATCCTGAAGTTGGCACATAAAATGAAAATGACCCAATAATACCTTGAAATCTCTGAAGTTACCATGAAGTAGCCGTACCCACGTTTGTGACAACCTTGACCAGTGCATTCAATTTCTTGTCTCACTTGTACCCAGGTTTGGACCAACTGAACAGAATTTTGGGCAAACTACTGTCCAGTTTAATTACTTTTCTCTTTTTCCTTCCTTTTCTCTTTTTCTCCTCTTTCCTTGTGTATGTAGTTGAAGTCATATGGCATAACTCAATGTTTGTAAGCAAGTTATGGTCCTGAGGCATGAATGGGTCATGGCTGCAATGATAAGTGCTATGGGTTGCTATGCAGCTGTCAGTTTTCAGTAGAACTAGAGGTCCCTAAAATCTGATAGTGATGCTGGTTGCCTATAGTGTTTTGTTATTAAATTAAATAAAACCTTCATTTAGAGCAGCAAATATTTCTTTATTCATAAAGAAAAGTGTTTATTTTAGCTGATACTACTGATCTATCACAGATCACAGATACTACAAATATTTACGGAACAGATATTTATAGATACATTGTATCTTACAGCACTTTACATATATTGCCTTTAATTTCTTTTTTTAAAATATTGATTATTTTTATTTTATGTGTATGAGTGTATTGCCTGCATGTATGTGAGTGCACCCGTGTCATACAGTGCTGTGGAGGTCAGAAGAGGGCTTCGGATTCCCCTGGAACTGGAGTTAAGGATGGTTTGTAGCAACCATGTAGGTGCTGGGAATCAAAGCTGGGTCTTCTGCAAGAGCAGTCAGTGCTCTTAACCACTGAGCCATCTCTCTAGCCCCTTTTTTTGATCTTTTTGAGACAGGGTCTCCCCGTAGCCCCAGCTGGCCTGGAACTCTCTATGTAGACCAGGCTGGCTTTGAACTCACAGAGATTGGCCTGCCTCTGCCTCTCCAGTGCTGGGATTAAAGGCATGTACCACCATGCCTGGCCAATTTCTTTTTTTATTTATTATTTTTATTTTATGTGTATGAGTATTTTGCCTGTATGTGTGTAAGTACGTCTGTGTCAGTGTCTGCAGAGACCAGAAGAAGGTGTTGGATCCCCTGGAACCAGAGTTACAGATGGTTGTTAGCCTCCAAGTGGGTACTGCAATTCGAACCCAGGTCCTCTATAAGAACAAGTGTTCTTAACCGCTGAGCCATCTCTCTAGCCCCTTTTTAATTTCTTATAGAAACTTGATAATTTCTCATTAGTATCCACTATTATATCTTGGGTGTTTTGAGATGCCTCTCAAGTGCTTGGATTAAAGGTATATATTACCAAGGCCAGCTATTGGCTATTTTAATTAAATACTGTGAAGTTAAAGTTAAATTTGCCAGGGTCTACAGATTAGTAATACTGGCTGGGCATGGTGGCGCATGCCTCTAGTCCCAGCCCAGCACTTGGGAGGCAGAGGCAGGCAGATATCTCTGAGTTTAAGGCCAGCCTGGTCTACATAGTGAATTCAAGGACAGCTGGGGCTACAGGGAGATCCTGTCTCAAAAAGACTAAAAAAAACCAAACAAACCAGAACAGATTAGTGATACTGGCTCCTTTGACTAATTTCCCAAACTTCTTTAAATTTTTTAAAAAATGTATGTGAGAGGGGGACTAGAGAGATGGCTTAGTGGTTAAGAGCACTGACTGCTCTTGCAGAGGACCTGGGTTCGATTCCCAGCACTCACATGGGGGCTATGAACCGTCCTTATCTCCAGTTCCAGGGGAATCTGAAGCCCTCTTCAGACCTCCACGGCATTGTACAAGACGGGTGCACTCACATACATGCAGGCAATACACTCATACACATAAAATAAAAATAATAAATATTTAAAAAAAAAGAAAAGTCCAGGTGTGGTGGCGCATGCCTGTAGTCCCAGCACTTGGGAGGCAGAGGCAGGCGGATCTCTGTGAGTTCAAGGCCAGCCTGGTCTACATAGTGAGTTCCAGGACGAGGGGACCCTGCTTCAAAAAGGAAAAAAAGAAAAAAAAAAAAGAAAAGTGCATGTGCTCAGGTACACTTGGGCATCATGGCACATGTATGAAAGTCAGAGGACAGCTTCCAGGAGTTGGTTCTTTCCTTCCACTATTGGTTCCAGGGATTGAACTCAGGTTGTCAGGCTTAGGTAGCAAGTGGTCTTACCCAGTGAGCTCACTGGTCCCCAGATGAACTTCTTAGAATAGGCAAACCTTTCCCTTTAGCCCTAGACCTTCCTGACAGTAGGTCTTGCCCAATTAGAATGATACTAGATTAAGACTGAGAACAAACTGGAGACAGATCGGGAAGTTCATGAAGTAAATAATACAGTACCTGCAAACACTGGGAGAGCACAAATGTTGCTAAACTGGTAGAGGCTTGGGAGGAAGGACTGAGAACAGGGTATCGCTATAGGGAGAGCAAAGAGGCTTGGTGGCAGCATGCTTCCTTGAGAAAGGTCACCTTTACCCAATGGAGGGAAGGACAGGCACTGTTCAGTTGGGATCAGCCATCTTCAAGGCTTCTTGGTTAGTTGGGGAGTAGGCAGGGGTTCATCTTCCACTTCAACAATACTTTTGCACAGTTGAGCAGCCACAGGACCATCTCACTATGACTGAAGCACACCTCACCCCAGCATTCTTTTGTGAGAAAGAAGACACTAAAGAAATGGACCACCTTGCATTTTAACATTCAGGTTTGGCAGTGTTCTGAGAAACCGAGCCATGTGGGCCGATTTAATAGCTTCATTTTATTTTATGATTGATTGATTGATTGATTGATAGTCTTTTTGAGACACAGTCTCCCTGTAGCCCCAGCTGGCCTGGAACTTTCTATGTAGACAGGTTGGCCTTAATCTCACAAGGATCCACCTGAGTGCTGGGATTAAAGGCATGTACCACCACACCCAACTAATAGTCACCATACCCAACTAATACTGGGTGTGGCTTAGAATAATTAATAACTTACAAAGTGGTAAATTGGTCATTGAATAACCTTGGACCAACAAATACAAGACCAATATTCTTTTTTTTTGTCTTTTTGAGACAGGGTCTCTGTGTATCCCCAGCTGGCCTGGAACTCACTATGTAGACCAGGCTGGCCTCAAACTCACAAAGATCTGCCTGCCTCTGCCTCCCAAGTGTTGGGATTAAAGGCGTGCATCACCACGCCCAGCAAGACCAATATTCTTTACCCATTATCAGCCGGACAGTAGGTATGCTTACTAGGGCTGAATGTATGTGACCTTCCTGTAAGTATAGCTCAAAACCCCCAAATGCCTTCGATTGGATTTTGAGCCTTATAAGTATTAGGAAAGAAGAGATGAGGAAAGGATATTTTGAAAACATTCAAGCAGTGACTTTAGGAGTCTGGCCATTCTCATCTGCTCTTGCCCTGAGGCATTTGAAGCTGCCTGTCAGACTGTCCAGTGCTTGCTGCCCTCAGACCCTTTGTGACTTTGTGTCTTGGCAGGATATACAATGAAAGCTATGTTCCTCATGGGCTGAAGGTGGTACAGCGTCACACCGAGGGTGGGCTTCGGTCCCTCATGCAGCTGGAGAGCCGTTGGCGGCAGCACTTCCTAGACTCCATGCAGCCCAAGCACCTGCCCCAGCAGTGGTCTGTGGACCACAACCATCAGAAGCTGCTCCGCAAGTATGGAGATGACCTCCCCATCAAGCTGTCATGATCACTGCTTCCTGCAGGTCAGGACAGATGGGAAGCTGGAGTCAAGATCAAAGTTACCTCCTGTTTTAATGTCATTTATGGTCACAGCCCAGGTGACACTGCTCAGAATGCTAACCTCTGCCAATCCCCGGGTGCTTCTGATGGAGCAAGGCTGTTTTAAGTGGAGCTTATCATTTTGAATTTTAGCTGAGCAGTTAGTATTCTCTTCTCCCTCCTCTCTTCTTTTTGTGAGCAAGAGACGCTTCGGCTTTTATTTTTACTCTCCCTCTTTGCTTTTCCTGCTAAGAGGGAAAATGAAGACTTCTCCCTGATGAGGTGACTTGTCAGGTGCTCAGAAGATGTTTGTAATATGCTTCTTTCCCCTCTGTTGCATTGCTTTATCTTTCCCGAGGACTAGCCGGGGTTTCAGTCTCATCAGCTTAGAAGGGTGAAAATAATTCTTTCAGAGATTGAGAAAGTGGCCAAGGCGTCAGAGTCATATTTCCAGTTCAACCTCATGATTTTAATTTCTCTTGCTCTCTCATAATTCATCTGGTTGGGGTCCATCCCAACTGGGTTACTTGAGTTTATTTTACATACTTGAAAACGTTCCCCTTTATGCACATAGGACCAAAGCAGCAGCCTCCTGCCATGTGCTTCTCCCCTAACACTGGGGAAGTCCTGTTCTGGAAATAAGTTTTCAGCTGGGTGGGATGGACAAGCACACACACCCTTTCCCAGGAGAGCTTTGATACATTGCTCAGCTTTTCCTCAGGCCTATTGTCTGTTTATTAAGCATGTTACTTGACCAGAACTATATGATTTTCAGTTTTATCTGTTTCTGAGGATTATCTTCTCAGAATCAGTGTCTGCTTCCTTCAGGGCTCTGTTTCATTAGATTTGCAATACTGACCTCTCTTTAAGCACTTAATTCACTCCCAGAGCCATTTGGCCAGGTCACAGTGTGAGGACTTCACCCTCCCTGGAGCCTGGGACACTGAGATTAACTAACCCATTAAAGGTTTGAAAGAGTAATGTTTCATCTTTCAAAATGTTGAACTACTACTTTGAGAATGAAAGCAGTTTATTAGCAATTAGCATTTTTTTCTAAACTGTTAGGAAAACTTTCTTATTTTACAAGATCTTAAGCTTGAAAAGAATTTTATGGCCAGAATCCAACAAGAGTTCTATTTTGGAATTGTTCTCAAGTTGGTTATAATTGATCTGACATTGATAAATAAAGCTACTTCAAAGCACATGGCTTGGTGATTGTAAATGTAAAACTTTTCTTAATAACTTTACAAAATTATAAGTATTCTTGGGGGAATTGCTATTTATCCTGTGGAGTCTTTGCCTCATGGCAGTACTATGGTATGTATGCATGGATAGACCACACATTACTATATTACAAGCTATCAGGCTGGGTTTTACAGTCCACGGACACCTTCGTGTCCTGCACTCCGTTCTGCCGCTTCCTTCCCACTTGTCCTCAAACAGGCATTTCTGGGACTGAGACTAGATGTCCTTGAAAACAAATGGTCGAGCTCCTTTGAGGATTTATGTTTAATGTAGTAGATGATCACAGGATCTGTGCCTTATGGCTATGTGAAGCTCAGGACTGAAAAAGCCCTAGAGATGAATGAGAAGACAGACTCATTCTTGGTCATGCTAGTTGTCAGGCTTGCCACAAGGTGGCACTCAGAGATTTGTTTTTATATCCATTCTTGAGCAGTAAGCCACTTTTATACATGGTTATTGAATATAACATATGACCTTTATTTCAAAATAGGCACAGCGGATTTTGAGTCACTTTCATGGCTTCACAAGAAAACCTTTTCCTCTGAAACAAGAGAGGCAGGTTCTCCCAGTCCTGATCTGCATGCAAAGGTGTGAGATGTACTGTCACTTCAGTGAAGGGTACTGGTTGCTGTGAGAAGAAGTCCACTGGGACTTCCTGCAAGGTCCAGTGAAAGAACCGCAGCAGATAGAGAAGAAAGCTAGCCTGTGTCACACAGGATACCTGACCCTTTTTAGAAGAGTATTACCATGTAGATTTGAATCTGTATTCTCAGTCTGCCTTGAAATTTAGAGCCTTTCCCTAAGGCTGACAGTTTCCATCTTGAATGAGAAATTTTAGGGTAAATATTTTAAAATCTAAATCTGTTTTTCTGATATAAAATATATGAAGCAGGGTGTAGGTGGCACTTGTCTGAAATTTCAGCACTCAGAAAGCTACAGCAAGAGGATGGTGAGTTCAAGCCTAGTCTGGATTACACAGTGAGATACTGTCTCAAAAAAATTTTTTTTAATTTAAAAATTGATGCCAGGCATAGTGGTACATGCCTTTAATCCCAGCACACCGAAGCAGAGGCAGGAAATCTTTCTGAGTTCAAGGCCAGCCTGGTCTAGATAATGAGTTCCACGCTAGCTGGGGCTACAGGGAGACCCTGTCTCAAAAAGAACCAAAAATAAATAAATACATAAATAAATTTTAAAAACAGTACATTGCCAGGTGTGGCAGCACACACCTTTAATTCCAGAACTCTAGAGGCAGAAACATGTGGATCTCTCTGAGTCTGAGGCTAGTTTGTTCTATTAGGGAATTCCAGGTCAGCCAGGGTTACATAGCGAGATTCTGTCTCAAAAAAATAGTAAAATAAAATAAAAAATAAAAGTAGTACATGTTCATTAGGGAAAAGTCTAAAAGAATAGGACTAGAGATAGGACTTAGTGGTTAAGAGTCTTCCTGCTCTTTGCAGAGTTCAGTCCTCATCACCCATGTCAGGTGGCTCACAACTGTTACTCCAAGTCCAGGGGATTGGGCTCCCACTTCTAGCCTCCACAGACACACACAAGCACACTACCCCCCCCACACACACATTAAAATAAAATTTGGAAAAAGAATAAAAATCATCCATCTTCCTTCTATCTAAAACAGAGCTAAACTTTGCTGATATGTTTAAGAATTTCCTATCCATATTAAAAATAGGTATAATATATTTAAACAAAACTGAGTATCGTGTGTGTGTGTGTGTGTCTGAGAGAGAGAGAGAGAGAGAGTTTAAGCCCAGCCTGGATAACATGAGACCCTATCTCAGAACAAAACAAAAATAAACATAATAAAACCAATAAAAATAAATAATAAAAAAATAAAATATATTTTTTTCTCTTAAAATAAAGGTTATAGGGACTGGAGAGATGGCTCAGTGGTTAAGAGCACTGACTGCTCTTGCAGAGGACCCAGTACCCACATGGCACCTAACAATCATCTGTAATTCCAGTTCCAGAGGATCTGAGACCCTCTTCTGTCCTCTTCGGGCATTGTACGATACAGATGCACTTACATGGAGACATAACACTCATACACATAAAAGTAAATAAATAATTTAAAAAATAAAGGTTATAGAAAGATTTTTTTAAAAAAACAGGACAGTATTTAATAAGTTATCATCCTGAAGTAAATGAAGCACACATTTGGGATTTGTTGCTACTTAGAAGTGCAGTTATATGTTACTTATTCTTACCCATGTCACAGATAGATCAGATGACAGAACATGTTTTGTTGAAATAAAGCCATTTTAATCCCTTGTTCTCAACTCTTAGAAACCCAGCAGGCAGCAAGCACTTTAGTTTAGCTTCTTACTTGCCCTTTTGATGGGCCCCCAACATTTGATTGCAAGTTAAATTCCTAGGTTATCTTGCCTCTTGAAATCTTCATTAATTTATCTTTTCTTCTATTTTTTTCTTCATTAGGTCTCATCTTTAGATATTAAAAATATTTTTACATTTATTTTTGGGCTTTTTATTTTCTTTTGTTTGTTTGTTTGTTTGTTTGAGACATGGTCTCTCTATAGCTGTAGTTGGCCTGGAATCCGCCTGCCTCTGCCTCCTGAGTGCTGGGATTAAAGGCGTGCACCACCACGCCCGGCCGTTATTATTATTTATTATTTTTAAATAATATTATTCTCATTTCATGTGTATGAGTGTATTGGCTACATGTATGTGAGTGCACCTGTGTCGTGCAGTGCTGTGGAGGTCAGAAGAGGGCTTTGAATTCCCCTGGAACTGGAGCTAAGGACGGTTCATAGCTGCCATGTGGGTACTGGTAATCAAACCTGGGTCCTCTGCAAGAGCAGTCAGTGCTCTTAACCGCTGAGCCATCTCTCCAGTCCCGCCTGACTTTTTTTTTTTTAACATTTATTTGTTCGTGTACAGGATGTGTATGTATGTGGTTGCGTATGGGCCAGAATGAATGTGTGGAAGTCAGTGCACAACTTGTGAGAGTCAGTTCTCTCCTTCTACCATGTGGGTTCTGAGGATCAAACTCAGGTCATCAGGCTTGGTGGTAAAAGCCTTTACCTGCTGAGTCATCTCACTGGTCCAGGCATCATTTTTGTTTTTTTCCAGGTCTTTTTGAGACAGGGTCTCCCTGTAGCACTAGCTGTCCTGGAACTCACTATGTAGACCAGGCTGGCCTTGATCTCACAGAGATCCACCTGCCTCTGCCTCCTGAGTGCTGGGATTAAAGGCATGCACCACCACACCCAGCTGTTAGGCATCATTTTTTAAGGTAATAGAAATGGAGACAGTTTATTAAGAAGGGGAAGTACTCCTGAGCATGGGAGCAGGCAGGTGAGCTGTGGAGGCATATGCCAAAAAGCCTCATTTGTTTTCCTAAAGGAAATTTTGTTTATTATTATTTTATTATTATTATTGTCTTTTTTGAGACAGGGTCTTCCTGTAGCTCCAGCTGTCCTGGAACTCACTATGTAGACCAGGCTGACCTTGAACTCACAGAGATCTGCCTGCCTCTGCCTCCCAAGTGCTGGGATTAAAGGTATGCACCACCACGCCCGGCTTGTTAGTTTATTATTATAGTACTAATTGTGATACATTATTATTTGTGGTCTAGTTAAGATGCATCCCCTCCCCATCAAAGTCCCCAGAATCAATTTTTCTTGGAAGAAAAGCAGGTATAAAAATAATTCTTGTTGCCGGCGTGATGGCACACACCTTTATTCCCAGCACTCGGGAGGCAGAGGCAGGTGAATCTCTGTGAGTTCGAGGCCAGCCTGGTCTACATAGTGAGTTCCAGGCCAGCTGGGGCTACAGGGAAACCCTGTCTCAAAAAGACAAAAAAAAAAAAAAAAAAATTCTTGCTGGGAGTGGTAACGCCCTACATGTGACTAGCTCATAGGGAGCCTGGAGGAATCTTTGGCTCTGGATGTTGTATAACCCTGGCTTGTCAGTATCTTCATCCTGCTCACCTTTGCCTTTACTTGGTGATCAACTAGACAGGCATGTGCAAAAGGTAAAGTCTGCATTATCAGCTACATACAGACTTTCCCCTGCATGTCACTTCCTATGGCCTGGCAGGAAATGCATTTCCTAATCCATATTTGTGCATAGTTTCCCAAAGAATATGTTGGTTTTTCCTTGTGTAACACAGATTTGTACCAATATGTTCAACTTGGAGCTCTTTTTCACAATCATCTAGAAATAAACACAACCCACAAGTTTCTACCAAAATGGAGTCTTTTGCTGTCCTAGAAAAAGTGACCAGCTAGCCAAAATGAAGGCTGGAGTACACTGTGCTGCCCTCTCCTAGATGTCTTCTAATATATTTAAACTTTGGACATGTTTTATTTTACCCCATAGAGCCAGAGCCAATGAAAGCCTCAGTCTGGCTTAGTTTCTCAAGTCAAGATAGCAGTATTTGGCCTAGAGGTCTGCTAAGCCTGAGCTCCAGCACATATGGCTTCCTCTGAGCTCTTGGGCACAATGAGCAGGAAGAAAGTTGGCTTGGTAAAAGAACAGAAGATGGAAGATGACTTGGGGTTACATTTTCTTTCTAAAATGTTACACAAGTGCAGAGCAGTTGGCTGCCATCCTCCTCTCAAACCATCAGCAGAGCTTGACCTTGGCCAAGATTTTGCCTCATCCCCTCGGCATTTCAGCATGGAGTTGCGTTTCAGCCATGGAATGCTTAACTAAAAGCACATGCTGTAGCAGTGGGTTCCAAAGAGCAAGTTTTTGCAAAAAGCCAGCATAGCATTGTTTTCTTAAAACAGCAGCCTTTTCTGAACCACCAGCCCAGAAATCCTCAAATTGGTAACTGGCTTATTTGTACACAGGGCTGGGGTTTGTTAACAGTACTTTAGTGAAGTGTGGTATGGCTAGCATACAGCAGACACATGTATCTGAAGAGTGCAGCTGGATGAATTTTGACAGACTTACACACCCATATAACTGCCAGGGGCTGGAGTTTAAGCCTGGTATGGTGTATGTCTATAATCGCAGGATTTGGGAGGCTAAGGCAGGAGGGTCCCTGCAAATTTGGGGCCCTCCCAGTCTACCAAGTGAACTCCAGGCCAGCTAGGGTCACATAGCAAGACCCCTTCTCAAAAGAACAACAGCAGCAAAGCTATGGTTTGAACACACATAGATCTGCCTGCTTCTGCTTCCCAAGTGCTGGGATTAAAGGCATGTGCCACCACAACAAGCTTGTACAGTAAGCTTTCAGCATATAAATACTGTGTAGCCTTATCAGGTGTTACTTACACCACTCACTGGTCTGACTGGTTATCTTCTCCCAAACCCCTCAGGAGGAGAGGAAACAGTTTGCAATGGAGGACATCTACCTCCTAACCTTTTGTACTTCATCTGTGGCAGGTGACTTGGGGTCACATCTTCAAATTCACACTTCCAAAAGACTCACAGTCCAGAGAAAGGAGTAGCACCCTGGGTATCTTCCTACTCAAGACCCATTTGGTTCCTCTGGGGCCGTTTCCTTCTTGCTGTCCTTTTACACTCCTTTTGCATGTAGCCACCCAGGATCTCTTGATCATCATTAAGAATATTCCCATTGGACAGCAGCTCCTTAAAACAGTTGTCACATTTGAACAGCATGTTTTCTGGAAAGCTTGAAGACAGAATGAAGAAAGTGTTTGAGGCTTTGAGACTCTGTTTAATATACTAGCAGTTTAGTGACCTAATGGCTTGGGGTAGCAGCGGGGGTCAGGGGAGGAAGGGTCACTGGAGATAGGGGGTGGAATCTTTCCACTCAGCCTGTGATCTGTGCAGGGTCCTAAAGCTGGACTGGTTCCCTGAGCCTTTGGCTCCAGACTTTCCTGGGCAGGGAAATGGAATGAGGCAACATGCCTGGTGTGTTTTAAATAGACTCTACTTGCTGTAGCCAATAAGCTCAACAGCTTGAAAGGTGAGTGACCCATCAAGAGATTTATCTTGTACCAGCGCTCTTGCCTTCAGTACCTTGAATGCTGGCTACCCCAAAAGCCTCTCCTGCCCTCTCTGACCTGACTTACTGATGTTAACCAGCCTCTCTGGATGGCTTCTCAGGCTGGTCTGGCTTTAGTATTTCTTACGCTTTTATTGGTTTTCACTCTTTGTCTTTCCCTGAAGCTGTTTTTCCCATGCTCTCTGTTTCATCTCACAGTCGGCTGCTCTGACACATATTCCTCTCCATCTCCCGCTGCTTGTCTGACTGTCATGGCTTTTTATCCTCTTGCCCCCACTTTCTCATAGCCTCCTGGGAGACAATCCAGGCCCTCTGGGACTTGTGTAGAGTTGGTAAGGGAGGAGAGTCCACCAACTGCAGTCACGGGCACTGGGACCAGCAGTCCAAGATCTTTGTCAGTGTTCCAGCACCTCCAGGATACCCCAGATTGAGCATGTATACCAGACCATGTTCAGAAGGCCACTGACAAGACCTAGGAGTAACTGTGCAGTTACCTACTTTAAACAGTCTCAGTTGTGGGCCAGTGACAGCTTCAGACTGGAAAATAGAGTTCAGTGATGGCAGTGTTTCTTGCTGTGTGGCAATGCAATAGGTAAGCCAAAGGAAAGGAATCAAAGAAATCAGCATAGGGCAGAGGAAAGTAAAGGGCACAGAAGTGATAGCCAGTGCCAAGGTTATATTCAGAAAAGGAGACAGAAGAGGAAGGCTGGGTGAAGGCTCAAGGCCATTTGGAAAGCTGCTGGGGAGCTGGCATTAGAGGGAAAAAAGTCAGAAGCAGGACCTGCCTGAGATGCAGCATCCAGCTCTGCCAAGTAGAGGCAAGCAGGAAGAAAGAGATCCTTTGTGACTCTTCCTCCTTACTCATCTAGGTCCTTTTATCCCTTTTTCTTTTGTACTTCTGTCTTCACGTTACATCAGCAGAAAGCAAGCCCCCCAAAATGGCAATTTTTTCTTTGTGAGGGCTGGAGAATTTAAGGTTGGATGCATTCTCCCTTCACTGTTTCTCTGGTCCGTTGGTCCAGCTGTTTACTGTAGCTAGGAGAGGCAGCCCCTTGCTGGAACACCCTCAGCAGAGACCTATGCAGTTTGACAGCCCAATGAAGTACCTGGTGCCAGGGAGCCAGTAGCGGTGTATACCCATAGCACTTTTCCAGTCCAACCCAGCTGGGGAGTAGGGTGGCTCCAGGAGGACTCCAGCTCCCTTACTAGGCTCCCCTCCCCTAGGAGAACTGAGCTTTGCAGAGGCATGTGGTGGAAGAGAAGGGAAACTTAATTCTTGCTTAATTGTTTTAGGGGCTGGAGAAATGATGGCTCAGAGATTAAGAGCACTGGTCACTCTTGCAGAGGACCTGGGTTCTGTTCCCAGCACCCACATGGTAGCTAACAGCCATCCTTAGCTTTAGTTCAAGAGATCTGATGCCTTCTTCTGGCCTTCATAGCCATTGTGTACAGAGGTGCACTTATATACATGCAGGCAAAACACTCATACACATAAAATAAGAACTGTATTTTATTTTTTAAAGAATATTTTATTTATTATTTCTTTTTATGTGTATGAGTGTATTGCCTACATGTATGTAAGTGCACCCGTGTCATGCAGTGCCCATGGAGGTCAGAAGAGGGCATCAGGTCCCTTGGAACTGGAGTTACGGACAGTAATTAGCTGCCATGTGGGTGCTGGGAACTGAACCTGGGTATTCTGCAAGAGTAGCCAGTGTTCTTAACCACTGATCCATCTCTCCAGCCCCAAGAATCAATTTTTTGTTTTTTGAGACAGGGTCTCCCTGTAGCCCCAGCTGGCCTGGAACTTGCTCTGTAGACCAGGCTGGCCTTGAACTCACAGAGATCCGCCTGCCCCTGCCTCCCGAGTGCTGGGATTAAAGGTGTGCCACCACACCCAGCAAGAATCACTTTTTAAAAATTAAAAATTATTTTAGGTAAAGAGATAATGGAAAGAAAGAAAAAGAAGGAAAGAAGGAAAATTCAAAAGGCACAAAAAGATACACACTGAAAGCCTTGCTCTCACTCCTGTTCCCAGGTGCTCTCCTCAGAGCCATTCCTGGTTACACTAATTTTTCTTAATTTTTTAATTAAAAAAGTATGTGAATGTGTGTGTGCATATGCCACATGTATGTGGATGCCTGCAGAGGCCAGAAGAAGGTGTCAAGATGCACTGGAGCTAGAGTTAACAGGTAGTTGTGAGCTGCTTGACATGGATGCTAGGAACTGAATTCAGGTCCTCTGGAAGAATAGCAAGTACTCTTAACCATTGAGTCATATCTCTAGCCCAACTTACCTATTTCTTGTATAAATTCTTCCAGTTTTCTTTTTTAGAGCTGATGTAATCTGAAAATTACAAGTTTTTTTTCATTTTTCCTCTTTTCACGTGTGTATGGTATGCATGTTCACATGTGTGGAGAGCACATGTATATGTGCACATGTTTGAGGCAAGATCTCTTTATCAAACCCAGAGTTCAGTTTGGCTAGCTTTGCTAGTCAGCTTGCTCTGAAGCTTGAGCCAAAGATCCGGTCTCTGCCTTCTGGGGCTGGAATTACAGGCCAGCCACCATTCCTGCCTGGCATTTATGTGGGTTCTGAGGCTCTGAACTCTAGTCCTCTTGATTGTACAGCAAACATTTGAACCACTGAGCCATCTTCCCAGCCCAGGTTTCAGATTCTTGATCAAGTAAAACATTTAAAATCATATACATATACATGGGTACATGTAGGGTGTTATAGGAAATCAAATGACAGTGAAGAAAATTGTGTTCCCACTTATTGCTAATAAGTCTTGCTGGGGAAAGAAATGGTTTAAAATATTAAAATAAGTAAATAGAACACTAAAATGCTAGTCCTAGAAAGGACATTCTAAGTGCTTTTGTAACAAAGTACTACTTTATTATTTTTTTTCAGACAGGGTCTTATTATATAGCCCCAGATAGCTTCAGAGTCACAGCATTCCTCCTGCCTCAGCTTCTCAAATGTTGGGATTACAAGCATGCATCAACACCCCCAACCAAAGTCCTATATTATATACAAGAGGCCCAGATAAGTGACTTCTGCAGGGTCACCAGGTTGGGTGATAGTATGTGTCCCAACTTCGAATCACCACAGCTCCTTCTAATTTTAGGTTGTAGCCTTTGTAAAGCCATGTGATTTAGAGACAGAAGGAAAAACAAAATGATCGGATACTGATACAGAAATTTTCTCCTGTGGACAATTAGTGTCCACTAGCAATAAATTATTTCAGGAAAGAAATCAGTACTTTAAGGAAAACCATGAAGTCCAGTTCCAGTTGAAAAGCAGTCTGTACACATACCTCCATACACACACATCTATACACAAAGGCATTTGGAGGGGACAGAAATGAAAGACACAGTCTGCTGAGACTATTGTCTTTCTCTCCTGGATTCCAGGCTGAGATCTGGGGCCAGGCAGAGGCACAGTGCCCCCCTCTGCTGAAGACTGTAGCCCTAAGACCTGCTGGCAGGAAGCAGAGGCAGGTATGAGTCTGGATGAGGAGGTCAACTTGTGAATAGACACCAGGCAGGGATGTCAGAGAGGAGAGGGTGTGAGTGGAGGTGCCTGACTGTATTACCTCAGCTCCATGAGTGCTGACAGCCTGGTCATTTACCACCATCTACCCAGGGGAAACAGCCCAAGATTTATATGCTGATAAAATGGCAGGATGCTTTTAAAAAATTCCTTCTGCTCTAGCACCAGCTCCAGATACTGTGAACAATTTCAGTGTCCAAGCCAGATTGATGAGCCTTTTGATGACTTCAGAGGTGGCTTCAGTGAGAGAGGACATGTACAACTGTAAACACTAGCTATAAAACCCTCAATTGCTCTGAAATGGTAAATTTCCAGGCATTGTGGATCTGGTGTTTACATGCCTCCTGCATTAACAGCATTTTCTTCCTGTTCAATTATTTTGACTGGTAAGGGGACTAGAAATTACACTTCAGAATACATTGTTGGATCTTCTCACCTGGGCTGAGAGCTTCAAAATATATACAAACCCCAGAACATTCTCTTAATACCCACTTCTCAGTTTCACAAGAGAGAGAGAGAGAGAGAGAGAGAGAGAGAGAGAGAGAGAGAGGTAACAATTACAGGTTGGACTGAAAGAATGTAGGACCAGCATGGGCCTCTTCAACTTGAATTCTAGTCTCACTACCTCCTCTCTTTGATACTAAGTCAGAGTTTAGAAGTCCTAGGGCTAGGGGCCCATCCTCATGCACCAGCAATGAGAGCCTTGGTAAAGAAATGAGTATTCCTGTGTCCAGGGACTTGAAACAGGACATCTGGCAGAGCCAGGGAAAAATGACAGTTCTCTGTCCTTACCCTGGAATTTCTGATGTGCATGGCCTCTCCCTCATGTTTACGTGCTGGCTACGTGATAGGCACCCTATGCTGAAATTGCTTCTGTGCTTCTGATTTTTCATCTCTACTTGACTGATCCATCCATTCTTCCTGAGCTCCAGACAACCACAGAGAACACAAGTTCAATTGAAAATACCTCCTAGGTTACTCTTCCTGGATTCTTCATTTCAGTTAATGGTTCCTTTACACCAAAGCACTTCTTTGCTAGGCAGGCAATTTATGTTATTTTCAAATTCTTTCTCTTACCCCCCAGCCCATCACCAAATCCTTTGAATCTACACTCTTTGTCTCCTGCCACTGCTTTTACTGATTCACTCATTCATTCACTCAGCCCAGATATTTAGTCTGTGCTATCAGCATATATTTAGTATGGCTATCAAGATGTTCAGCACTGTCCTAGAAGCTCATAGTACACTAAAGAAGGCTACCAGGCCCTGCTTGAGGTTGCCTGGCATCCTGGTGGGCCATGTGGTCTCCTTTGAGGAATTTCATCACTCAGCCCTAGAGGCTATAGAGGCAGAGGAGGAGGTAGTAGAATTAGGAAGGTTAAGGGCTTGAGAAAGGCTCTGTCTCTGGGACCAATTCTGCTGACTATTGGCTTCTTTTGTGCATCTCCCTTTTAAAAATGAATTCCTTACAGTTAATAAAGAACACTTGACACATTTCTATTTAGTTTAAAGCCTCTGCAGTCCTATTATTCTCCATGCAACAGCTGGGCCATTTCACAATCAGTTTGTTCCAGCAGTTGTCCATCAGAACAGAGATTATTACTTCTCTAACTTAAGATGAGACCCTAAAAGATTTTCTTAGGCCCCTTATCCTGGAGCAGTGAAATTTGTCCACTATGGTTAGAGGAGGGAGGCAGCTGCTCTGAAAGAAGCAGTTAGGGGATGGGACTCATTACCCTGGCCGTCCATGACCCTATGATGAGTTGCCTTCTTTCTCTGGGCTCTAGTCTTGCATTCATTCCTCAAGTGCCTGACTCAGAGAGGTGCATATATCAGAGGTCTTTTTTGCTCCTCCATCGAGCAATTTAATGACCATGTATTGTGTGCCATTCCTATAAGCATGATTATAAGACCTGGATGGAGCAAGTGGTGATGAGCAGCACATACAATTCTATGAGGACCTGCAAGATGGTTCAGTGGGTAAAGCACTTGCTGCCAAGCCTGGCAATATAAGTTCGATTCTTGGAACCTACATGATGGAAAGAGAGAGAACCAACTCATGAAAGTTGTTTTCTGACTTCCACATGTACACCATGGCATGCATACACCCACAGGTACATAACACATTAAATAAATGTAAAAAAGAAAATAAGAATAAACAAAGAATAAAAATAATCTTTGCGTGACCAGGGAGATGGCTCAGCTGGTTAAAGCACTTGCTGTGTAAGCCTGATGATTGAAGTTCAAGGCCCAGAACCCATGTAAAAAAGTGGTATGTGGAGGTACGTCTGTAATCCCAGCACTTCTACAATGAGATGGGAAGCAGAGACAGGAGATTTGCCTGGAAGCTTGGGAGCCAGACAGCCTGAAACATGCAGCACGACAGAGGCAGAAGCAGAGACCCTCAAACAAGTTGGAAGGAGAGAACGGACTTTCAGAAAGTTATCTCCGACCTCCACATGTATACCTGGCACATGTGTGCCCCCCATACATTTTTTTAAAGACCGTCTGTGAGGGCTGGGAGAATAGCTCAGTGGTGTAGCACATGGTTAGTACACAAGTCCCTGGGTTTGATCCTCAGGATTGGAACTTCAGGATTGGGGAGAAAAAAACACACACACACACACACACACACACACACACACACACACACACAAACACACTGCCCTCATGGAGTTAATGCTCCATTGGTGGAAACTATTAAAAGCCATTCTGCTGGACAAACAGGAGGAAGAGGATTGATAAGACTTTGGAAAATCCTTTCAAAGAACCAGCTCCTCCCTTCCATTGAAAATGGTTTCCAGAAGCTCAATTTATAAATACCTTTTCCTTAGAGACAATTAGTACATTGAGTGTGGCCAGCAGGCAAATGTTCCACTGGATGGCTGGTGACCTTTGCAGGCATCAGCATCGTCATTGGTAAGTGGGGATGATGAAGACTCAAGGGGTGAGATTCAGAGATCTTGTATCAGCAATGCATTATCCATTCACTTATGTTCTGTTTGCTATTCTACCCTTCTTTCCTGCTTAGAGCAGACACAGGTGGGGTGGGAGGCCTTCAAACCAGGTTCTCTCATCTACCTTCTGGGCCCCTGATGGCTGTGGCAGACATGGGAAGGAGGCAGGTCTGGGTCTCAAGGGTAATGACCATAGAGAGGCTGGGACCCTGCTCTGTGCCTCTCCCTCCAGCCAGTTCGGCAGAGCCTTCGGAAGAGGTAGCCACCCAACTGGAGGCAGGATCCTCTCTCTTCATTGGACATTAGGTGTTGCTGGAGAAGTCTGCCCTGGATCTATTCTTGGCAGCAGTCTCTTGCATGTGCCCTGAGCAGGCCTTGGGGAGTCCCTTCTCAGCCCTGATAGCCACAACATGCCTGTAGGGGTGAGCCCCCAGAGCCCGGGGATGGATACCACTTACTGGATTTCCATTTTGCCCAACAATGCTGCAAAGAAGGGCAGTCAACACCCTCCAAGTACAGTTGAGGAAACTGAGGTTAAGAATTGACCCAAATCACTCTCCCAATAAGGGATACAATAAGCATTTGAATTTAGCAGTCCTGCCCCCCCCAGTGGCAAGGGCTTACACTGAACTGGACACCCTTTTCTTATTTTTGTTTTATGTGTATGAGTGTATTGCTTGCATGTAGGTAAGTGCACCCATGTCATGCAATGCCTGTGGAGGACAGAAGAGTTGTTAGCTGCCATGTGGGTTCTGGGATTCGAACCCGGGTCTTCGGCAAGAACAGTGTTCTTAACAACTGAGCCATCTCTCCAGCCCCTGGACACCCTTTTAACCCCTCTGTGTCTAGTCCTCAGTCCCCACCTCGTATGTACAGGGGTAGAGAGTTCTGGGGCCTCTGTGAAAGCCAGGGCAGGTGACATTTGCCTAGCTCATTGAAGTACTGGCTTTGGCAGCTTTAGAAGAGAGGTGAATTGTGTCTGAGAGAAATGCCAAATGGCAGAAGATGCCCAAGGAACTAGAACTTGGAAATGGCTCTGCAGGTGGGACATGGGAGCCCATCTCACCATATCCCTCCTTTTACCCAGGAGAAAGGCTCACGTTGGAAGTGAGGTTTCTGCACAGAGAGTCCTGCACTGGTACCCAGGTGCTGGCATGTGCCAGCCTCCTGTAGGCTGAGTGCCCGTAGCTGCCAGTGGGATGATGATCTAAACTCAGCCCAGGGTGTAGGAACTCTTCAGAGTACATATAGAGGGCTGACGCAGTGGTAGCCCTCAACAACCTGTGGCCATAAGATTATTCTTAGTGTTTTCAGAGTTCAGTGATTGTTAGGAATCAGCAAGTCTCTGAGGGGTGGCTTTAATTCTGTGCTTCTGCTGGGGTCTACTCCTAGCACCAGCAAGGAGTTACTGAACTCTATCTCAGGGAGGCCTGGGTGCAGTGGGCATTCAGGATTTGAACCTGAGAGGAAGACAAGGAGCTGTATCTGAGGTGGCAGCTCCTAGTCCCCTGCCCTGCGAGAATGCCTGTGGCTTGAGGGGACATTAGTCAACCTCTATGTCAAGTTTCTGTCAAATGAGATCCTTACTTCCACACCCAGGGAGGTGCCCATTTGAGGGAGGACTGGTTGCATTAGAGAGGCTAGGTTTCTCTGGCTGGAAGTAGTGGCAGCGGTGGTAGCAATGGTGGTCGTAGTGGTGGTGGCAGAGGGAGAGTCTTCTCTTAGGGATAAAGTAGGCATTGATGATTTGGTCCCTTGAGCCCTGAGGAATAAGTGTTAGTAAGACTAATAGAAACGCTGCCAAATTTTAGTTCCTCCTCCTTCTTCACAAAACTTCCTTCTAGGGCCACCGAAACCTCATTATCCTGATGTCAGCCTGGCCTGGTCCAACTCCTGCTCCTATATCTAGAGATGAGTTTAAAGCCTCTCACCAGGAGCTGAGAAGGTGTCTCTGGATCCTATACCATTTCACCAGATTTTCTCAAAATCAAAAGCAACTAAGTATGCAAATAAACCCTGGCTCCTACACAGTCTAACACCCCCCACCCCCAGACACCCCCAGCCCCTACAAAAGAGTCCCAGGAGAACAAGACTGCAAGGCTGGTTTGCTGCTCCAGGACTGGTGGTATGTTTGCTACCATGCCTCTGTTGTGTGTGACTGCCACAGGGTCATGCCTGCTACTTTTATACCTGTTGTGAGATCTCTTTGGTACACGATCTTTTCTTAGGGTCACATTGCTAGCTGAGGCATTTTGGGGCTTGCTTTTTTTTTTTTTTGAGACAAGGTCTCATAGCTCAGGCTGACCTCAAACTCACTATATAGTCAAGGCTAGTCTCAATCTCTTCTGTGTAGGCCTGGCTGGCCTGGACCTTGCTTTGTAGACAGGCCTTGAGATCTGCCTGTCTCTGCCTCCTAAGTGTTGAGATTAAGGCTTGCACTAGCACAGCTGGCAGACTCAAACTTTTTTTTTTTTTTTTAATGTGTATGAGTGTTTAAGTGCACCTGTGTTGTGCAGTGCTCACGGAGGTCAGAAGAGGGTGTCAGATCCCCTGTAACTGGAGTTACAGATGGTGGTTGTTAGCCCCCATGAGGGCACTGGGAATCCAACCCGGTCCTCTGCAAGAGCAGTCTTAACCTCTGAGCCATTTCTCTAGCCCCAGTGTCAAACTCTGATCTCATTTGTACCTCTCAAGTGCTGGGATTACAGGCATGCTACACCATTGTGTGCCCCTATGTTTTTTGTTTTGTTTTTTAAAGGTAAAAACAATGGGTTTTCTTCACTTCAGTAGAAATGTATTGAGCATTTATTATGGTCAGTGCTAAGTGATGGAGAAACAGAGAAACACCACCTTATTCAGTTCTCTGCCTCAAGGTGATTACAATGCTGATGTGGGAGGCAGGACATGATACTCTGATGTCACCATTTGCCTGATGTCCTAGATAGCTTCCTTTGCAAGATTGACCCCTTGGAATTTCAGAAGAGTCAAGATTTCCAGAACCATCCAAGAAAAAACCCTACTACCAGCCGCCCCCCCCCCAACTCTGCCCTTGGCATTCAAGGCCCTCCAGAATCCAGACTTGCCCAGCCTGGCCAATCTCAACTCCCACTAAGTACTTCCCAGCATCCAACACTCTTCTCTTACCACACCAAGTACTTGCAATCCTCAGGACCTTGGCTGCCCCTGGCCTCCCCTTTCTGTTCCCTGTCTTTTTAGGACCCCACCCCCACCCCCCACCCCTGCCCCAGAGTTGTCCACCTTCTCTGAGAAGCCTTTTCAAAGGCCACCTTTCAATAATTTATTTTTTCTTCCTACTTCCATATTTCACAGCTATTCAGTGGGTGAAGGTCTTCTGGCCCTAAGTCCTAGCCACCTCCCCCAACCCCCTTGCTTGGAGCCCGAATTGTTCACACCTGCTTCTCATCTCTCACCATCTCCAGGACCTGGCAGAATCAGAATCTCAATGATGTCTTGTATCCTGTCTCTCACCACCTTATTTTGCACTTTGTGAAAAGTGTCAGATGGTTTGTAGATAAGGCTCTACTCACTGAGGAGGCTGATTGGCCTGGCCTCTGTGGCCTCCCTACATTCTGATGGAATGGTGATGCCTCTGGGTTGTCTAGGGGACCTTAGGGCTGGGGCGGAAGGGAGCTACAAGAATGCTAGGAGCTCCGGGCTAGTTAAAAACGCTGAGTGGTTGTATCCCCGTTCTTGCATTGGTTGTGAGAAAACGCAGCTTCCCCTCACTCTCCGCTAGTGTTAAGTGCATCAGTTTCCAACCCTCCTCGGGCCAGGCCCTCCCTTGGCTCGGAATCCTGGACTGTGGAGGATTCCGGTGCAAAGTCTAGACTCTGCCTCGGATCAGCCTTGCCTCTTGCCAAGGACTGGATGAACACACCTTGAACCCCGCGCCAGAGTGCAGTTCAGAGCGCTGCCCGGAACTGCAGCTACGCGACGCGGACCAAGGCCAGGGGTCGCGCATCTTCAGCCGGTGACTCAGGGCCGCCGGGTCCTGGGGTGGGTGTGAGTAGGAGGGACCGACCAGGGCCGCGCGGGGGCGGCCGACGGGCTGTCGGTAGCCGAGCGGTGGGAGCCGAGGCTGGCTCTGGCCGGTCGCCATTCTGCCGGGGGTGTCTGTTTAGCCCGGTCCCCGGGCGCGGGAGGAAGGCCCGCGCTACTTCCTAGCAGGCGCGCTCTTCTGCCTCTGAGCAGCGGCCCCGGCGGCCAGCGGCGTCTAGAGCGCGGAGCCCGCTAGGCGCGCGAATGAATGGGCGCCCGGGTGGGGGTGGGGGGTAGTGACGCGCGCTCTCGGGACTGAAGGGCATTAGGACCGTGAGGATCGCTCCGCGCTCCTGTCTCTTCCTATCACCCCCTCCACCACCACCACCTCTCTCCTTTTTCTGCTCTGCAGGACTGAGCAGCCGGGCGCCAGCGAAAACAAACAGCTGGGGCTGCGAGCTGCCCGAGAGCACACCGGCCCCGGCTCCCACGTAAGGCGCCCGTGCGCCCACCATGAGGAAGATCCGCGCCAATGCCATCGCCATCCTGACCGTAGCCTGGATCCTGGGCACTTTCTATTACTTATGGCAGGACAACCGAGCCCACGCAGCATCCTCTGGTGGCCGGGGCGCGCAGAGGACCGGCGGGAGGCCGGAGCAGCTCCGCGAGGACCGTACCATCCCGCTCATTGTGAGTACGCCCTGCGCGCGGGGCGTCCGGCCGGCCAGGGAGCCACGGGGCCCCGCCGGGGGCTGCGTGCCCGCAGCGAGGTACCGGCTTTGTATATGTTCAAGCATTCCTGCCGGTTGTTATGACAACCTGTGCCGGCCCGGCAGAGCCGGGGTGCTTGGATGCTGGGAGGGTGACAGCGAGTGGGGGCAGGGAGAAAGTGCTGCAAGTTTGGTGGGCCCGGCGTGCACGCGCGACCGGGAACGTGGTGGCTCTCCCGGCCCTGCGCCGCCGAGGCTGGGGGCTGCGGGACAGCGGGGCTGCAGGCACCTCTCCAGCCCAGGAAGGCTGGCCCTGGAGTGCAGCGAGCGGGTGGTGGGAACCGCGCAGCAGAGCGCGTAGGTGACGGTGCGCACCCTGTCCCCAGCCCCTGGGGAGTAAAGGACGTCGGGTGGGAGCGTGGGTAAAGAAGGGTCGGTCAGTAAGCGCTGCTCTCGGCTTAGCGGCTTCTCATCCCAGATCAACTTGGACCCGTTTCTTCGCCCCTGAGCTCCTTCTCCCGTGGGAGGTGCAACCCTGAGGAAAAGGTCTTGTATGCGTTCTTCATTCCCAGCATTAGGGACTGCAGGTGAAGGGGACAGTGTCTGCACCGCGGCTGGGCAATTTCTTCTCGGGAGATCACCCTCCCAACGTCTGAGCAAGCCGGGAAACAAAGGTGGTGTGGCACAGCAGGGGCCTCAGCGGACTGCGGGCGGGCGGTGGGGGGGCGTCCTTGTTCACTGGAGAGACCCGGGTGAGGGCGTTCGGAGTCCCAGCCGCCCTGTAGGGGGCGTTCCTGTCTCCACCTTCGCTTGGGCTCAGGGTGACAGCTCCTTGTGACCAGGCCAGGCACCTGTTGCAGGAAACTGGAACTCGAGAGTTGCTAGAATGGGTGTGTTCTTCCCCATGGGGGCAGGTAGTGGACAAAAAACCTTGGGCCGCCTTTGGGACTCACTGCTGGGCAGGGGTAGCTTGGCACTACCAGTACCAGAAAGGATAGGGAAGATTGGGGTGGATGTAAAAGAGTGGGGGAGGATGTAATTCTGACCAGAAAAGATCTGGACCTGGGGGAGGAGGGAACAGCTCCTCCGGGAAGTGCAATGTCAGGAGTGCTGAGGCCTGTATGGATAGAACCCAAGGTACTTGTCCTGAAACACAGAAATATGGGGAGGCTTCTTGTAAATGCCCTTTCATGGTCCCATCCTGCCCCAGATTCCCTCTCATCACCTACCAGGAAAGAAGTAGAGACCCTCCAGTGGGATCAGTTTCTGGGCTTGGTGGGAGACTTTAGGGTTTTAAATTCAAGGTGCATCTCTGCAAGCAAATTTGTCCTGTTATTTCCAAAGTAGTCAACATTCTGGAGTTAAAACCTCCTGTGCACTTTCGGGGGCTGAGAACTAGGTGGACTGACAGGTTGGAGCACAAAAAACCTTCGTGGTTCTAGACTTATGGTGAGTTCTCACACCATGAGTCTCAGCTGCCCCTTAGTTCTGGAGAGGACCATCCCTGATGTCAGGGAATACAACCCAAGGCAACCTGGGTCCAGGCAAGACAGACTGGTCAAATGTCCTGTCCCTCTCTCTGGTGGCCTGATGAGAGGTGGCTTTCAACTGGAGGGGGAGGAAGCTGAAGGCTGGTCAAAGAGAGGAGGGGAGAGGGCCACAGACAAACCATCTCCTGGAGCCTCTGTTGCAGCAGTCTGAACCCTGACCTTGGCTGGTACACCTATGTTCTGTGCCTCCCAGATGAGAGCCCCAAAATGGAACATGTGTATACTGGGGACAGTGTTGGAGGGAAACAACACTAGTTTTGAAGGATGAGAATTAGAAGTTATAGGGACACTACTGAACACCTTCTTGCCCCTCATTCCTGCAAAGGTTTAACTTGTAACAGGTACGAAAGAGGCTGAGAACTGGAAGCTCAGTGTACAGTATACAGGCAAATCAGGGAAATACCTAGGAGCTGGGAAGTGAGGTGCAGGAAGTAAGGAAGGGTGAGAGTTCCAGGAAACAGAGTGGCAGACCTTCTCTTGCTGTTTAGACACACAGCCAGCCCACCGTTCTTAAACTTTAGCCCTGGCTGTCTCTGCCAGCATCAGCCCTGATTGCACACTGCACTTGATGTTGCTTTGTACTGTATTCCTATCTTGAGCTAATCCACTTCCATGTAATTCTCAGCTGAATGTAAGCTGTGCATGCAGGGACCATGCTGGACGCTTCTGGCATTCCCGCATTGATGCACGCAGCAAGACTTAATAAGTACCTCTTTGATAAAGGAGTTTGACAGGTTTTTGCTCACTTCTGGGAGCAGTCAATGGCTCAAGTTTCAAATATCCTTCTTATTTATTCAAAGCTCCAACTGCACGGAGGTAAGGAGATGAATGCCTGAGCATCTCAGTTGAACTTTTTGTTCAACTTAAAAAGGGGCAGGTGCACCTGAGGATTTGCTTTCTGGCTGAAATTTCTGGTAACTACTCAGCATCTTTGCCATTCCCAAACAGCTCTCTCTGTTGAGTTTGGCCATGTGGAATTTTCAGATTCTTAGGGAATGAGGTGGCCAGCCCTGCAGTCAGAGTCCCAGCAAATTCAGACAAACGTCATCTGCATTCCCCCAGGGAACCAGAGAGCTGAACTGGGAAAGGGAGGGTCTGCGAAAGTGCGGTCCTGAAGGCCTTCTGGCCTGTTCAAAGCCAGCCAAGTTGCTTCTGGATCTTGGAGACATTTGTTTGGCATTGTGGATTGTTGGCATAGCAACTGTATGGCCCAATTTCTCAGGGAGGTCCTGAGTCTCGATACTCTGTCCTGCTATCAACCCATGTGTCACAAATTCTGAAGTAAGGATTAGTTGTAGGATCTGTAGAACTAAAGGGAGACTCTGACTCCATCCCCCTGGCAGCTTACCATGTGGCAAGGTTTGACACTTTGCTGTGCTATATGGGCAAGGCAGGGTATTTGGGGACAACTTTTTGAATCTATACTGCTTTACATGGACAGAGGATGACAGCAGGCATAGCTAGACTCTTTGGGATCCCAGTTGGGGAAACCATTGTGGTTGTTTGGTTCTGGAGTCAGGTTTTCCATATGCTAGTTCTCCAAAAGGCATGGGTGAGAAGCCAAGGTGTTACATGGAATTTCACTTTATATTGTTAAAAAAGGTATGTGTGGCTGGGTGTGGTGGTACATGCCTTTAATCCCAGCATTCAGGAGGCAGAGGCAGGTGGATCTCTGTGAGTTGAAGGCCAGCCTGGTCTACATAGTGAGTTCTAGGCCAACTGGGGCCACAGAGAGACCCTATCTCAAAAAGACCAAAGAAAAGAAGAAAAGATATGTGTGTTTCAGTATAAGTATACTCATTTAAGACAATAATTTAGGGGCTGGAGAAATGGCTCAACAGTTAAGAGCATTGATTGCTCTTGCAGAAGATCTGGGTTTGATTCCCAGCACTCACATGGTGGCTAACAACCATCTGTAACTCCAGTTCCAGGGGATCCAATGCCCTCTTCTGACCTCCAAGGGCACTGCATGACAAAGGTACATTTACATACATCCAGGCAATATATTCAACCACATAAGATAAAAATAATAAGTAAATTTTTAATATTTTATATATTATTATATATATATATATATTTTTTGGTCTTTTTGAGACAGGGTCTCCCTGTAGCCCCAGCTGTCCTGGAACTCATTATGTAAACCAGGCTGGCCTTGAACTCACAGAGATCCACCTGCTTCTGCCTCCCAAGTCCTGGGATTAAAGGCGTGCACCACCATGCCCGGCTTATTTATTATTTTTATTTTATATATGTATGAGTGTATTGCCTGCATATAGGCTAAGTGCACCTGTGTTGTACAATGCCCTCAGAGGACAGAAGAGGCTGTCAGATCCCCTGGAACTGGAGTTATGGACAGTTGTTAGATGCCATGTGGGTGCTGGGATTCGAACCCCAGTCTTTTGCAAGAACAGCCAGTGTTCTTAACTGCCGAGCCATCTCTCCAGCCCCATAAATAAATAATTTTTAAAAGACAACAGTTTCCTGTTTAAACATGCAGACAAAAGTTTTCCTGAGCTGAAAATTCCTTTTGTTTGTTTGTTCATATGCTGTTTTAGAGACAGAGTAGCCCAGGCTGGCCTTGAACTTACAGTCTTCCTGCCTCAGTCTCCTGAGTGATAGAATCACAGGTAAGCACACTACAATTGGCCTCAACTGCTGTTTCTCATCCTGAAATTGAGACAGTGCTGAGTAACCATGGACAAAATACTTATCATCTCTGGACCTTTGTTAAATAATTGGCCAGGTGTGTTAGTGCCTTGATAAACAGATAGTAATTTCATTTCTAGAAGTAGGTAAATAGCTTTAGGAAGTTCTCTTACAGGGTGCTCTGAGGTTTATACCTATAGACAGACACAGCCTGTCAGGAAGTCCTCTAGTAACCTGTTAGGTCTTTCAAGGAACCCCACTTACTAGTAGATGGGGACACTGATGATGGTTTTTCTGTTGTTCTCTGAGAGCTGAGGATTCAATAAGAGCTGAATGCATTTATATTTTATTTATAATGTGTGAATTTTGGAGCTGTGGGAATATGGTTTGCCTAAATGACAGAAAATAGTTTTATATTTAATATGTTTAGGTGCCATATTTGAAAAAGAGGTTAGGGAGAGACAGCCACCAACATCCACAATTCCCTTTGCTAACATGTTCAGATGTAAAAGGTCTATGGTATCTATTCCTAGGCCAGGGGATGTGGGGAAAACCTGGAAGCACCTAAGGCTGGAGGGAATGTTAACAGTGGTGTCTCTCTTGGGATGCCAGAGGCCCAAGTGTACCACATGCAACTTAGGGCAACTGCTTGTTCTTCTGACCAGCCCCCTTTTTTCTATGCTATAGGCAGTCCCCCACCAGATGCTCAGAGGCCCTAGGAGGGAGGCTTCCTTCTGTGGTAGCTATGTTTGTTAGCTTAGCAAGCAGAGGAAGCTCTGGGATGGAAAAATGCCATTTAAGGTGGAGGGAGCACTGGGAGACAGTGCTGCCCAAGCTGCCCAGGGACTGTCATGCTGTAATAGAAGAAACCACCCCTAGGTCAGAGGGGAGCCTGTGGCTGAGCAGTTCATTACAGTTACAAGATTGGAGATTTACACCGAGCCTGCTTCTCCAGGAAACTCCTAGCACCTGCCAATGAACAGTAGCAAGCCAAGTCACAGGAGGCTGAACAGACCAAGACCCAGGTCCTCTAGAAAGGAGCAGGGGAGACAAGCTTTCAGGGGGCGTTAAATAATGACCCTAGAGCACCAAATTCAGTTCACTTAATAAGACATAATGCTTGCCTGGGACAGTCTCAGACCATGTTGTGCCCATTCTGAGTGCAGTTTCAGGCCGCATAGTCTTCTCTGAACTTTTGTCCAGCCTCTGCAACGGCTGTCTGCTCTGTATTACACTCAAACAGTGGCCATATTCATTTGGTACTTTTGACCCTGCAAGTATTAACCAAGCTTTAGCTCTGAGTCCCCTCAACAGCCTCATGAGATAGGTTACAGCATTAGGTGCAATTAACATGGGAATAAAATAAGGCTTACCCATGATCTGACAACCAGCGAGTGTGCCCCATATATGGTGGTTCTGACTCTAGGCCTGGTGCTCCTGTCTTCTTTTCCCTGGCGAGATCCTGATATACTGTCGTCCCCAACTCCCATACCTACCCCATCTCTGCAGGTTCCACATTCATAGATTTAACACAAGTAAAAAATACTGGGGGTGCCGGGCCTGGTGGCATGTGCCTTTAATCCCAGCCCTTGGGAGGCAGAGGCAGGTGGATCTCTATGAGATCGAGGCCACCCTGGTTCACATTGTGACTTCCAGGTGGGCTGTAACTAGAGAGACCCTGTCAAAAAAACAACCAACAAAAAGACAAAAAAAAAAAACAAAACAAAACTGGGGAAAAATTCTCTGCGCCGAGCAAATCTAGGCTTTTTCTCCTTATCATTCTGCAACACAACAGAACTACTCACATTTACATTGCAGCAAGCATTATGAGTCTAGATGTGGCCTGGAGAGATAGCTAAGCAGTTAAGAAGAGCATATACTGCTCTTGCAGAGGACCCAGGTTTCATTCTAGCACCCATGTCAGTAATTCCCTGTAATTCCAGCTCCAGGACATCTAACGCCCTCTTCTGGGCTCCATGGGCACTACACTTAAATGCCCCCCCCCCACAAATATACACATATACACATAATTTGGGGGTAGGGGTCTTTTTGAGACAGGGTCTCCCTGTAGCCCCAGCTGGCCTGGAACTCACTGTGTAGACCAGGCTAGACTTGAACTCACAGAGATCTGCCTGCCTCTGCCTCCCAAGTGCTGGGATTAAAGGCATTCCCTGCTGTCATATATGCCTAGTTTAAAATAAAAATAAATGGCTGGAGAGATGGCTCAGAGTTTAAGAGCACTGGCTGCTCTTCCAAAGGACTGGGGTTCAGTTTCCAGCACCCATACGATGGCTAACTCCAATTCCAGGAGGATATGACCCTCTCTTCTGGCCTTCACAGGCCTTACACATATGTAGTGAACTCACATACATGCAGGCAAAACACTCATATGCATACCATAAATTTTAAAAATTAAGTCTTTAAAAAAAGAATCTAGGGCTGGAGAGATGGCTCAGCGGTTAAGAACACTGGTTGTTCTTGCAGAAGACCTGGGTTCGAATCCCAGCACCCACATGGCAGCTAACAACTGTCTTCCCAGCACCAACATGCGCATGCTGGCTAAAAACCATCTGTAACTTCTATTCCAGGAGATCCAAAGGGCACTGCATGCATGTGTGGGTGCATTTACATGTAGGCAATACACGCATACACAAAAAATAAAAATGAATAAATTAAAAAAAAAAAAGAATCTAAATGTGATTTAAGGTATTCAGGGTGTTGGGCATGGTGGTGCAAAACCTTTAATCCGAGCACTCAGGAGATAGAGGCAGGTGGGTCTCTGTGAGTTCAAAGCCAGCCTGGTCTATGTAGCAAGTTCCCAGTCAGCCAGGACTGCATAGTGAGACCTTGTCTCAAAAAAGAAAAAAAAAAAAAAGTTTTCAGGGGGATGTGCAGACATTTTACCGTTTTTATTTTATTATTTTTCTTTTCTTTTCTTTTTCCTTTTTTTTTTTTTTTGAGACAAGGTCTTATTCTGTAGCCTAGACTCATCTGGACTGTACCTTCCTACTTTATATAAGTGATTTGAGCATCAGTGGATTTTGGTATCCTGAAAGCAGTTCTAGAACCAACTCCCTTTGGAGTCTTGGGTTCCTGGGCCAGTAGGTGCAAGTTGCAGGGAGAGAGATTTCTTTGCAGCAGAAGGAATTCTTTGTAGAACCTTCCTACACTGGAACGGTTCAAGGCCCGCCAGGGTGTCTCTTCATAGGCCCAAGTCAAAAGATAAATGCTTCCAACAGCATCAGGTAGGAGAGAAAAAAGACTAACTGTCACGAAATAGGGTCCAATTAATGCACAGCAGGAGACCTGGCGCCCTGGGAAGCTGGGCTGGTTTAGCATGCTGAGGCTCGGAGAGGAGGGGGAGTAAAGGAACTTCCTGCTGCTTTGTGCTCCTCCCCCCTATTCCTTTGGAGCAGCCTAACTGGGAGGGAGGGGGAGACCTCCAGGGTCCACAGCTGAGCAGCTAGGCCAGAGGGGCTGGGCTTCAGCTTGCTCCAGAGCCTAGTGCCTACATAGGTTTGCCTGACAGAGTCCCAACTTACCCTCTCCGCACTTCTGCTTCCTGATCCAACCCAAGTACCACAGGCTAATTGCCTGTTCTAGCTCCCAGGGCTCTCACCTTTGCTTTCCAGGGCAATGCTGGCTGGCAGAACCGCTGCCTGAACTGTGTTTATGGGAGACTGCCACCTGGTCCTGCCTATCTGCTCACCCTCCAGATTTTAGCCCCACCCATGACTAGTATCTGGCTAGGGATGCAGAGCCACTCACATGATTTTGATGAACATTTTAGCCCAGAAAGGCCCATTTGAGTGACAGGTGGAGGGCATGGAAGCAAGTCAACCCCAGGAATAGCCTCTTCATACTATTTCATAATTTGCAGTATGGTTCCCCAAAAGTCAAAAACAGCATTGACACAGCCTAGAGGAGTGTGACAACTCTTAGCATACCCAGAGTTGAGAGACCCACCATTGTGGGCTCTTCCTGGCTCCTTGATGGCTCACAGGAGGACTGGCACAGGATGGAAACAGAGGCTGGCTATGGAGAAGGTGGGTGCCAAGGTGTCCAGGGGCTGGAGAGAGGATGTGAATGAATGCCTAGTGTCCACTCTGAGGCCCAGATCACCTGAGGACTTGTCTTCTCAGGTCGGTTACTTCTTCCTGGGCCAGCATCTTTTCCATCTCTCCCAGCTCAAACTGTCTTTGGCTTTGTTGAACATATCCTATAAAAATGAGGGGCCTGCAGGGCATGGTGGTACACACCTTTAATACTAGCACTTGGGAGGCAGAGGCAGGAGGATCTCTGAGTTAGAGGCCAGCCAGGGCTATGTAGTGAGACCCTGTCTCAAAACAAACAACAAATAAAGATTTAAAAATTAAAAAAAAAAAAAAAAAAAGAGGGTCCTTTTTGAGGCCTCAAGTCCTCTAGGTGCTTTGTTGAAGGAAGAGTAAAGCCAGAAGGCAAGGCATACAAAGAGCCAGACCCTTTGTGTTCTGAAGTGCTGGAAACCTTGGCATCCCTGTGAGGAACAAACTCTTCTCTTCCCACTGACTGGCAGAGCTGCACAGCCCCTTCTGCTAAACCAGAAGCCGAAGGTATCCAGTGCATCGTGGGCGTGTTCAGCATGGAAGAAGCCAGAGCGGTCTGCATCCCGATTCCCTATTGGCAGTTTGGGTAACCTCTTCAGAGGATGGTGTGATAAGAATAGGAGGTAGGAATTTGCTAGGCAGTTAGGGTAAAAAGACCCCAAAGAAAAGTAGCCAGTTTCTTGGCTAAAACTCACAATGTCCTTGGGCCTCTTTAGCAACCTACTCCCTTCCAAAGGCCAAAAATGTCGAAAATATTTGGGAGCTTTTATCTAATCCTTAGGGTTACCTCTTCAGAAGGGGGAATGTTAGAGTAGCCAAAAGCCCCATTTAAAAAAAAAAAAAAAAGTGTCTCCAGGCAGACTTAGACCCTTTAACAATCCATGACCAGAAGGAAGCTACAAAGATCCATGTGATAGCAGAAGACAGGCATATAACTGCCCTGAGGCCACAACCCACATGCTAACATTGTTTAGAAAAATCAGTTTAAGTAGTTCAGCAGGTTGGTCATCTCCTGGCAACCTGCAGCTTTTCCCTGGTTACAAATACAGCAGATCAGAGGAGGAAAGATAAGGGAATTCCTGGGAGCTGTAGACACAGTGGAAGTGACAGCTGACAGCAAAGGGCCAACTAGGGAGAGCCATGTGAGGTAGGACTGACTGTTCTAGCACACATGCTGGATGCCAAAGCATCACTTACTGCTTGACAGTTACTTACTGAGCACTTACTATGTGCCAGCACTGTTATAGGCACCGAGATAACAAGCAAGTAGAATCCTTGCTCTCCAGGAGCTTTTGGGGTAGGGGCGAGGCGGTGCAGACAAGAAACACAGGAATGTAATTTATTAGGTAGTGGTGAATGCTATGAAAATGGAATACAGCAGTATAAGAAGGAGGAAAAATGGGAGAAGGGGGCCTGGAAGGATCTCTTTGGTAAGCTGGCATTGGAGCTGAGGCCTGCATAGAAAGAGGGTGAGCCATGCAGACATCTAGGGAGAGAGTGTTCCAGACAGCCAAGGTGTGAGCCCTGTCCCTGGAGGACATGTACTTGGTGTCCTTGGCTAGGGCAGCCTGAGTAAGTGAAAGCAGCCAGAGGTGGAGACCAGATCATTACATTTTGTGGGCTGTGGTAGAGACAGCCTGAGAAACACATCCCTGAATCATCAGGAAGTGATAAATTATGTTCAGTGTGCAGGCTTGGTAAGTCAGGGAGCTATGTCATTCATTTCAGAAAAATTTTCCAGCAAAATGATCAAATTTATTTGTAAGTGTTGGTTCTTAATGTTCTATGGCTCAGAACACTTTGTCCTTAGAGTGTGGGATCAGTAAGGCACTTATGTGCTATGTGTGGGTGTGTGTGCATGGCATATGTATCGTACGTGTTGCACAAGTGTTTGTGTGTGATGTGATCTGTGTCCTGTGGGTGTGGGTGTTATGTATTAGGTCCGGTGTACGTGATGTGTACATGGTATGTGTAGTGTGTATCTGTGCTGTGAGACTGGTGAGGGGGAAGGGAGGGTGCTGGTGCTTAGAGAGATGTACAAGGCATGAGAGAATGGGGCCCTTGTTGAAGTGCTGGAATGGGGCGGGATAGAAGGCCTGTCTCTAGAGAGCGCTTTGTGTGGTTGGGAGAATGCCGCCAACTGGGTACCTGATCAAGTCTTCCTTGTTTTCTTGCTTGCTTGGCAGTATTCTCTTCAGGTACAGCTGAGACTCTGGAAACTGTTTTCTGGCAATGCAGGACCTTGGGATTCTTTCCCCTTCCTTTCACCAGAGCCTCTGAGGGCTGAGGCTGCCCCTAGATGCAGAGAGGGCACTTGTGCAGGGGCAACCAAAGCTGGCAGGAGCAGGGACCCCACGCAGCTGTTTTCAGTCAGCTGTGGATGCAGGGGCTGCTGTGTCCCCTGAGGTTCAAGTGGCTTCCCCAGTGCCCAGATGATTGGATGATGGGTTTCATGTGTCCCTGGCAGGCTGCAGGGGCCTTATTTTTGTGGTTCTGGTCACACAGGCTCAGGTGCAGACCTCTGTCAATCATGCCCATTCAGATAGGGGCTTTCAGAGTTCATCTCTTTATAATCTTGAAGTGGCCCTGGCTTTCAACACAGACAGCTGGTGAGGGCTGATGACATTTCAGGGCATTTCATTTCAGGGGAGTCTTGCCTTTGGGTCTTTGGGTGCCACAGCAGGAGGAACCCGTGTTGCCCTCCAGTGTTACCAAATTAGTAGTCAGTTTCAAGGATGGGGGCATGTTTGTTTTGGAGTCTCACAAGTCCGGGACCTGCTTTTTTGCTTGGAGCCATCTTTTCCTGTCCCTATGAAATCTTAGTCCCTCAGTTGGATTATGGGGGTGGGGCTTTGAAGCATTTTCCCAGGGGTTGGAGTAGAGCTCTGAGGCTCAGGAAAAAAGAACATGTGATCAATTAGTGATGTCTCCTGTGTTTTTGGTGGTTTAAAGAATGAAGTGATTAGGACCAAGCACAACCCAAAATAATTCACCAACCCAAGACAACAGGTAAAGAAAGGGAACCAGTGCTGGAGAGATGGCTCAGCGGTTAAGAGCACTGCAGAGGACCTGGGCTCAAATCCCAGCACCCACATGGTGGCTAACAACCCATCTGTAACTCCAGTTCCAGGGGAACGCCCTCTTCTGTCCTCTATAGGTACTGCATGACACAGGTGCACTTACATGCAGGCATAACACTCATACACATAAAAATAAATAAATAAATTACATAAATTGTAAAAAGAAAGATAGAAAGGGAACCAAGAGATTGGGCAAAGACACTGCAGGGTCCCAGGGAGGGTGTTTTGGAGAACCCAGTCACTGGGATTTCCAGGGAGAAAGCAGAGGGCACTGCAGTAGTCTTGGTATCACCTTGTGGGGGCATGAAAATGGCCAGGGCTTTCCCCCAGAACACTGGAAGGAAATGACTCATTCTTGGGTGCCAACCTTCCCTTTTTGTGTAGCAGAGAATACAGCATCACTCATATAGCCCTTCCAGATAAACAGAGTCCCTGGACTGCACCTGGACGGGGTCCTGGACTGAGACTCACAATGAGATTTGGGATAGGCCTGTTTAAGAACTCAGAGATACAGGGACACTGGAAGGCTACAGTGGGCAAGCCAGGGCAGGCCACATAAAGGGACCAAGAAATGGCCTAGACAGAGGGTATAGCCAGGCTATACCCTGGGGCAGCAGTAGGAATGCTCAGAGGAGCCAACCCATAGGTTCTGCAAATATCAAGAACTGAGAAGGCTCTGAGGGAGGCTGGTACCTGCCCTTCACCAGACCCACACTTACACAGATTTTTTTTTTTTTTTTTGAGACAAGGTCTCCCTGTATCCCCAGCTGACCTGGAAGTTGCTATGTAGACCACACTGGCCTCCATCTCACAGAGATCAGTCTCTCTCTGTCTCTTGCATGCTGGGATGGGATTAAAGGTGTGCACTGTCATGCCTGGCCCCGCTCAGATCTTGCAATAGCCACCAGGCACTTGTGTCTATTAGATGCTTGGCATGTGACTACTGGGAACTGAATCTTTTATTTTATTTAATTTTTATTGATTTAAACTTTAAAACAGACATGTCAATTGTTGGAAAACTTTTGGGGATGTTTAAAAGAATGTCTATATGTGGAATCTACATTTTTAACTTCATATTTTTATGAATTCTCAAGACATCAACTATTTCTAGTGAAAACGGTATCTAAATTGAAATGTACTTTAAAAATATATATTGGATTTCAAAGACAGCATCAAAAAAAAAAAAAAAAAAAAATTCAAGGGGGCTGGAGAGATGACTCACTGGTTAAGGGCATTGGCTACTTGCAGAGGACCCAGGATTGATTCCCAGGACTCACATAGCAGCTAACAATTATCCATAACTCCAGTTCCAGGGGATCCAGTGCCGTCTTTTGACCTCCATGGGCATTGCACAACATGGGTGTACTTGCATACATGCAGGCAATACACTCATACACATGAAATAAAAGTAATAAAACATAAAAAAAGAAATTCACATACCTCACTGATTTTTCTGTGTTGAAGTGCTGTTATTTGGATCTATTGGGCTAACATATATAAAACCTTTAGGAATTTGGCTTCTTGGTACCAAATTCCTGGGACTGAGCCCAAGGCCTTGTGCATGCTAAGCATATGCTGTATTATGAACCTCATCCTGAGCCCACCTAGCCCCCCCACAACCCATACTACTAAAACTACTTTCACCTGTTCCTTTTTACTTGTTTATTGTAGCTACTAGAAAAGTTTGAATTGCATATGTGGCTTTCATCGTGTTCCCACTGGAAAGTTCCTGGGCTTACATGGGTTCATAACACTGTCAGGTGCTAGAGATTGTCCAGGAAAGGAAGTCCATCAAGGGATGACCATGTCATTGAGTACCTTGACCCCAGGATGAATCCTTTCTGACCAGCTGCTGCTGAGCCATTGACTCCTGATTTATCATCATCTGTGGGCATGGCATTCCTCTCAGCATGGGCCCTAGTCCCCATACCATCATTAAAATCAAAGTCAGTATTTTCTTGCAGTGCCTTCTCTTTTAAAAATTCCTTCTAGGCTCTTGCTGTGATGAAAATGGGTTTTGGAGGAGCAGTGGGTGCAGTGGAGGCTGGAAGCCTTTTACTCCCCTGGAAAGAAGAGGGATTAGTTCTAGTCTGTTGCTTTTGGTGTTTTGTCTTTGTCCTGTTAGAGCCAGAATGACAAATAGGTCTCAGCCATAATGCCAGCTCAGAACCTGTGGAAGTGTCCGCTGGAGCACTGTGATGAGGACTCTAAAACTGCATCTAAGCCGAGTGGGAAAGAGATGGATTGGCTGTGTCTTAAAGATCTTGGAAAGGGGCTGTTGAACATGAGCCTTGTGTGAGCTAGTCCTGTGTTACATGAGGTTGTCTTCTTTGAGTGATTTTTCTCCACTTTATAGATCAAGTATGCTTTAACATGCTGACCACTGTGTTTATTATTATTTTGTGTATGTATATAGGATGTGTGTGTGAGAGTATAGGCATGTTCACACCACAACACACATGTGGAGGGCAGAGGACAACTTTTGAGAGTTGGTTCTTCTACCACCATGGGTTCAGGGGATTGAGTTCAGGCTTGGCAGCAGGTGCCTTTATCCACTGAGCCATCTCACCACCTACACTGACCACTTTAAAGAAACAAGGACGAGACTTACACTAAGGCAGGATATTTGCAGAGAAGACAACAGTCACCTCCAGGGCCGAGGGGAGACAATAGCTATCTCCAGGGCCCAGCTCCTACAGAGGTAGGCACGGTTTTAGTAAGCACATCTGTCAGGAGAGCCTCAAAACTCCTTCCTTTATGGTGTAGGCGAGCTTTGTGATATAGTGCCGAGGACATAGCCAGAAGCCCAAAGAGAGCAGGATCTACCCCAGAAAAGGGGCAGTTCCTCCCCTCTTTCCTCTTCCTCTTTCCTTGAAAACAGGTGCTATGGATGTGATAGCATTCCTGGCTTCTTGGTACCAAATCCCTACTTAGGGCTTTGCTCAGGATGAACCCTGCAGAGTGGCTGTGAACATAGACCCTGGAGGCTGGAAGCAGGGTTGAGTGAATGTTCCAGTTGTGTCACTTAGCTAGTCATTTAAGCACTGGACTGGAGGCATGGCACTTGCCTTTCTCAAGTGTGTTTCCTACATGGCACTATCATTATAGAACAGATGGCAAAAGGTCCTAGATCCTCAGGCCTGCTTTTGAATCTGGGGATAACGCAGAAAGGCTGCAATATTCAGGATGAGAGATAGAGCCTGGGACCTGACTCATAAGTAAAAGGACATGAGTAGCAAAATGTGTCTTTGTTCTTCTTCTCAGGGGTTGGGGTGACAGAGTCTAAGTAGAAAGGTCTGAGATGGGGGACTGGTGAAGTGGCTCAGTGGGTAAGGGAGCTTGCAGCCAAGCCTGCTGATCTGAGTTCAATCCCCAGAGCCCACAAGGTGGAAAGAGAGAACCCTAAAACTGTCCTTTGGCCTCCACATGTGTGCCTGCATGTGCACGTACACACACACACACACACACACACACAAATGTATAAAAAGAGAAAGGTGTAAAATAAAAGATAAACTTTTATTTTATTGTTTTTTTCTCCCTTTAACAATAATACATGTAATATATGATTTCCTAAAGACAGGAAGTCAAGACCAAGGACATAAAAAAAAAAAAAAACCTCATCCAAATTTTATCATTCTGGGTTACTGCTATTAAATGGTTTTTTGGTTTTTTTTTGGTCTTTTTTAGACAGGGTCTTCCTGTAGCCCCAGCTGTCCTGGAACTCACTATGTAGACCATACTGGCCTTGAACTCACAGAAATTTGCCTGCCTCTGCCTCCCGAGTGCTGAGATTAAAGGTGTGAGCCACCATGCCCAGCTATTAAATGTTTTAATTTGGATTTTGAACCGTATTGTTTGTAACTTCTTTTAACACTACCTCATGATCACTTCCAGTGTAGACGTGTAGACTGTCTTCTTCTAAAGACCTTTTTTTTTTTTTTTTTTATGAGACAGGGTCTCCATATTATATAGCCCTTGCTTTTCTGTAACTTGCTATGCTATGTAGACCAGGTAGGCCTCCAACTGTGGCAATCCTCCTGCCTCTGCCTTTGAGTGCCTAGGATTACACCCTTTCCTTCCTTTCCTCCCTCCCTCCCTCCTTCCTTCCTTCCTTCCTTCCTTCTTTTTCCTCAAGTGGCCTAGACTGCCCTTGGCCTCACTATATAGCTGAAAGGTGGCCTTGAACTCCTGATTCTTCCCTTTTCCCCCTGAATGCTGAGATTACTGACAAGTGCCACTACACACAGTCCAAATATTTCTAACTGGTTGTCTTATGCTTCGTTGTGTTCCCTAGATAATGGAATCACAGATCACATTGCATATCTAGGTGAGACTGAACTGTATGAAGCTGTTGTCTTTGAGGTAAAAATATCAGATATTGGCAGTTTCATATGATCCAACCAAACATTAGCTAGTGTTTCATTTTTTAAACAACCAAAATGTGAACATTCTGATAGGGAGATCTTTTCACATACCCTTTAGCTACCTGGAAAAGGAATTGTTGAACAAAATACTAGGTTTTTAAAATAAAGGCCAGTGGGAATGGCTAGAATGAGGTGAAGTAAGTCCTGTAAGTGGAGTCAGATCCTGTCTTCATGTAAGATTGCGGTATTTTTCCTATGTGTATGCACACACATGCGTGTATGTGTGTGTGTGTGTGTGTGTGTGTGTGTGTGTGTGTGCGCGCGTGTGGAGGCCAGAGATGGATGTCAGGTGCCTTCCTCTATCATGCTCTATCTTATTTTTTGAGATAGGGTCTCTCAGTGAACCTGAAGCTTTCTGATTGGCTAGGATGACTGGTCAGTGAACTCCAGGAATCCACCTATCTCCACCTCAGCCCCCACCTCTAGTGCTGGGGTCACAGAGGCAGAGCAGCTTTTATGATGGTCTGGGAATCTCAACTCAGGTCCTCGTGTTTGCACAGAAAGCACTTTATGCATTAAGCCATCTCTCTGGCTCCTAAAGTTGTAGTATTTTCTTCATTAAGGATTTTTTTCATTCACTTTGTTTTTTAAAAATTCATTTTGTTATTATTTTTTGTTTTATAAGTGTTTTGCCTGCATGTATGTGGGTGTACCATGTGTGTGCACTGTTCATGGAGATTAGAAAAAGGCATTGGACCCCCTGAAACTGGAGCTATGGATGGTTGTCAGCTACCCTGTGGGTGCTGGGGTCTGAACCCAGGTCCTCTGCAAGAGCCAGTGCTCTTAACTGCTGAGCCATCTCTCCAAACCCCATTCATTTTTGGTTTTTAAAAATCCTTCATTACTAAGGTGTGTAGGGTCCTCTTTGAAGTACTTGCAGCTGAGGTGGGTGCCTTTTTTGCCTCATCCTAATCCCAGCCCTGAGTTAATGATGGCCTCTAGCCTCTGGTGAGTTGTGATGAGTCAGTGCCACCAAATCTCTCAGAACAGTACACAGGGGGCATGCTCAAGAGATGCTGTGAACATATCTGCACAGAAGGTCCACATGTGGTACAGCCCTCACCACCAGAGCTGCTCTTTTCAGAGTCACACTCAGCCCCTGTTAAACACTGACTCCCCATTCTCCCCCTGCCCCAGTCCTTGGTATGAATTTGCCTGTTCTAGGTACTTCATAGGTAAGGAATCGCACATACACAAATTCACACAGGCTTTTGTTGTATTTCATTCCATTTTGTTTAAGATCCTCAGTGTCCATCCGTGTTTTGGCTTGTCAAGCTTTCCTTCTTTTTCAAGGCTGAATAATATTCATTCTGTGTTTATGTCTCACATTTGGTTTATCCATCAACAGAGCCTGGGTTGCTTCTGACTTTTGGCTATTGTGAATCATGCTGCTATGAACAGGGCTGTAAAAATAACTTTCAAGATCTGCTTTCAGGGCTGGGGATGTAGCTCAGTTGGTAGAGTGCTTGCCTAGCAGACACAAAGCCCTGGGTTTGATTTGCAGCACCACATAAACTGGGCATGGTAATGCACATCTGTAATCTTAGCACTCAGGTAGAGGCAGGAAGATCAGGGAATCACACATACACAAATTCACACATACAGTTTGAATTTGAGTTTAAGGTCATTCTTGGCTACATAGCAAGTTTGAGGCTAGGCTAAGCCTCAAAAAGTAAGCAAGCTAGCAAGGAAGCAAACAAACAAAAAACTTGCTTTCAACAACAAACAGTAACAACAAAAACCCCTGCTTTCAGCCAGGCGTGGTGGCACACATCTTTTAATCCCAGCACTCAGGAGGCAGAAGCAGGTAGATCTCTGTGCGTTCAAGGCCAGCCTGGTCTGCATAATGAATTCCAGGTCAGCCAGGGCTGCATAGTGAGACCCTGCTTCGAAAAACAAAAAAACAGGGCTGGAAAGATGGCTCAGCTGTTAAGGGCTCTGGCTGTTCTTGCAGAGGACCCAGGTTCGATTCCCAGCACCCACATGGCAGCCAACAACTGTCTATAACTCTAGTTCCGGGGGATTTGAAACCCTCTTCTGACCTTCTCGGGCATTGCATGACACAAGTTGTCAATCCTAAACACATGTATATACAACTAACACTAAATGAACTCTGTAACACACACACACACACACACACACACACACACACACACACATACCCCAAAACAACAACCCCAGAAAAACCCTGCTTTCAGTTCTTTTGGGTATGTACCTGAAAATGGAATGGGTAGATCATATGATAATTGTCTTTTTAGTTTGTTTAAAGCATTATTTATTATTGTGTGTGGCAGTGATTTGTGGTCAAACAGATCAACTTTGTCGAGGTGGTTCCTCTACATTTATGTGGGTTCTAAGGCTAGAACGCAGGTTGTCAGGCTTTCATGGTAGACACTTTACCAGCTGAGCCATCACACCATCTCTTTTTAGTTTTTTGAGGAACCAACATACTCTTATTTTATTACTTTTACTAGATAAGGGAGCTAAGGCACCCTTGGCTGTTGGTGCTCATTCCTAGTAGGTGTGCAATATACTTTGGTAGGCAGGATGTTCAATAACTTGTCCAAGATCCTGTAGCTGGTATGGACAGAGCAAGATTTGAAGCCAGAGGCTGACCTCAGGGCCAACGTCCCTTTGTCTCTAAAGGGCCAGTCTTTCTCTGGGACCTTAGCAAGTCTCATCCTTCCCTCCACTTGAGAGCAGAGGTTGAGAACACAGCAAAGCCTCCTGTTCCTCAGCTCAGCTGCACAGATTGCCAGTGATAGTTGTGGCCACTGAAAGAGGCAGGCAGGCTGAAACTCAGTGCAGTCCCTCATATCCAGACAGCCCTATGTCCAACGGTGCTGGGTGCTAGCTGAGCCTGTCTCGGGGGTCTGTTGGAACCCGAGGTGGCCATGATGTTATTAAAGACATGCTATTCATTTTAGAATTGCTTCTTGCTGATAAGCATTTGTATGCACGCGGCTCTTCAAATACTGGGTGTTAGGATTCTTCATTTTCAGTTACATGGTATGGTTCTCTCAAAGGACGCAGGATAGACCTGAGAACTGATAAAGATCATGTCTGTACCAACCAAGTGTTTTTCCCATGTGTGACAGGGGAGGTTTAGTCTCCTTCAGAGAAGTTGGAACCTAGGACTGCCCTTACCACCCTCCACAGGTGATTCGTCCTATGGTTCCCTTGCATGGAACCTGCTTGGATGCACTGTCATGAGGTGGTAGAGTCCACAGGCCTGAATCCACCTGGCCTGAGCTTGAGTGTCCCAGTTCACAGATCTCCATAGTGCCCTCTACTCCCTGGCTCCAGCCACAATGTCACCTTTCTGACCATGAACACATCAAGTCATCCTGCCAAGACCTTTGCACAAGTTATCCTCTTTGCCACCCCACATCTGACCATGGTTAGCTGCTCTCCCCAGCCTATACTTACTGCTTCCAGGACCAGTCTTGTTCAAGTATTGCCTTCCCTGCCCCCTTCCACTGCACACAGAGCCCATGAGAAGAAAGACTGTCCCCATGGATCCCTTCTAGTCTACTGGAGCAACATCTTCCACGAGGATATTTGGAAATATCTGTGGCTATCATGGGGCAAAGGACCAACCTTGCTTAGCCTCAACTTCTACATCAGTACAGTGGGTATAATCATCACTACAGGGTGAAAGTAGGAGACAGGCACTTACTGTCCTGCCATTCCTGACATAGAGCAAGCACATCTCAAATGATGGATGGAAACAGATGCTCACTTGGCTTCCTAGAGTGCAAGCGATGTCCTCCTAACTGGCCCCTGGTGATTGGCATGCATTGAATGCTGTGTGAGCTGAGCTGCAGACCCTAGAAGGAGGCTGGCTTTGTGCTGCTTTCTTTCTCTCTCTCTCCTTTCTTTCTTTCTTTCTTTCTTTCTTTCTTCCTTCCTTCCTTCCTTTTTCTTTCCTTCTTTTCTTCCTCTTCCTCTTCCTCCTCCTCCTTTTTCTTTTTTTTTGAAACAGGGTCTCACTATGTAGCCCCAGCTGGCCTGGAACTCACTATGTAGACCATCCCAGGCGCTGGTCTTCATCTCACAATGGATTTTCTTCTTTCTTCTTCTTCTTTTTTTTTTTGGTCTTTTTGAGACAGGGTCTCCCTGTAGCCCCAGCTGTCCTGGAACTCACTATATAGATCAGGCTGGCCTTGAACTCACAGAGATCTGCCTGCCTCTGCCTCCCGAGTGCTAGGATTAAAGATGTGTGTCTCCACACCCACTCAATCTCACAGTAATCTGCCTGCTTCTACATCCTGAGTGCTGGAACTAAAGGTGTGCCGCCACCATGCCCAACCTGTTTCTTTGATCACAACTAGGTCCTTCATAGTCTATATTGTCCATGTCTTGATTCTTAGTCATACTTGACCTCTTCTAGGTCCTTCCTGTGTGGCTCAGATCAGTGAGGATCTTGGTGTCATATGCTGGGAGCATTTCCAGAGTGGGAAGACTAGGAGATGGGTATTAAGACTATAGGTTCTGAAGTCTTAACTCCCTGTGTTCAAATCTAGCTATCACTTTCTAGCTGTATGACCTTGGGCAAGTGACTTAGCCTCTCTGTACCTACATCCCAGAGTAGTGAAGATTTATTTGCTGTAAATGGTGCTATTTGAATAGCCCAACACTGCAAATACTATGTTAATTTTATTGTTGTTATTATATCCCTCTGTTTTCTCACTTTCTTGTGTCATGTGTTCATTCACTTAAGATAAATTCCTCAAACACCTGCTCTTCATCAGGAGCTCTGCAGATGCCAGGCTATCACAGGTGAACAGCCACTCTGGCCCCTGTCCACAGGTCTTTAAAGAAAGGGGAGGAACAATTGACAGAGGTAGAGGAATAGCACAAGAGGGTGGCCTGAGAGGGTGAGTCACAACCCCACTCTTCCCACTGTGGAGAAGAGCTCCTATCTCACAGTGCTCATTCCCGAATTGCTGGACCATCTTTGACCTTCTGTGACTAGAGTCACTGTTCTAATTTGTTTCTCTGTTGCTGTGACAAAATACTCTGAACAATACCAATCTGGGGAGGAAAGGGTTTATTTGGCTTACATCCCCCAGGTCACAGTTCATCAGGGAGCCCAAGGTAGGAAGTCAGGGCAGGAATCTGGAGGCAGGAGCTGGAGCACCAGCCATGAGGAATGCTGCTTACTGGCTTGCTCCCCTGACCTGTGCTCAATCTGCTTTCTCAAACAATACAGGACCACCTTCCCAGGGGTGGTACCACCCACAGTGGGCCGGACCCTCCCACATCACTCAACAATCAAGAAAATGCCCCACAGACATGGTCACAGACAAATCCAATGGAGGCAATGCCTCAGTTGAGACTCCCTCTACCCAGGTATGCCAAGTTGACAATTAAAGCTATCCAACACAGTCACCCTGCCCTCAGAGCTACTGGGGACCATGGAGGCTGGTGATCAAGCTCTTCCTCAACTTCCATACAAACCCTGCCTCCATTCCACCAGGAAAGGATGCATACTTCAGCCACAGGACACTGGGGGGCTGAGCTGCCACCTCCAGTGTCAGACCAGGGACTGGAGCACCACAGTGAGCCATCTGGGAAGATGCTTACAGGTGGGAAAGGGAGGAGCCCCTCCCTGTAGCGGTCACCCTCTGTAGCTGCAACCTTCTGCTAACTCATCCTATGGGTACCATGAGAAAGTTGAGAATCCTGAGCCAGGAGGCCCCATACGTGTGGCCACTCACTCCTGGAAATTTCCCTGGCAGGTCGGAAACCATAAGGCTCAGGGAAAGGAGGTGGCTCCATCAGCAAAAGGCCTGACTTGGTAGTTTTACATCATGGTAGATTCTGGTTCCCCAGCTTGCTGGGAACTTAGGCAGGTGAAACCTCATTCTGTTTCCTCTGTTTCAAAATGGGAACAGAGTGCCTGCTGTGGGAACAGAGCTAGTGAGAATCAGGTGAGCTCACACAAGCTATGACAAGTGGCATAGTGGCTCCTGGAGGAAGCTAGCTCCGGTTCCCTCTGAGAGAGACAGCTTTGTGAGAACACAGAGAACTGGAGCCACTTCCAAAACCAAGGGAAGCTGAGGCCTTCTCTCCATCTGTGCCTCAGGAAGAGAGTATCATTTCTTAAAATCCCTTCCTGTCCTGGGACGTGCCCATGTCCCTCAGGGACTTCTCTGCTTCAGCTGTCATGTGACCCCTGATTCCCATACCCCCATACCTGCCCTGTGGCCTTTGGGCACAGCATCTTTGACTAGCATAGTCTCTGTTTCCAGCTTATTAAAAGCCTCTTATGTGCCCAGCATACCATGCTGAGCCAGGCCACAAAGGGTCACTCTGTCACCCTCATGACTGCCTTTGGGTCAGGCCCACACCATGATCAGTTGCCCACCATGATCAGATAGCCATGGCAAGGTGCTCAGCATCCTGGGGCATGGAATACCTTAGGGCAGCAGAGATATGGGCAGATTCCCTAAACTGTGGATAAGGGAACTTTGCCGTGATATTAATCTAGTTTTTGGAATTTGGACTACATAGGCGCATAAATTTATCAAAATTTAAAGAAGCTCTTTAGATGTGTACATTTTTTACACATATCTCGTAAACACATGTTGGTTTTTGGTTAAAGATATGTGTGCTGGCTAGAGATATGGTTCTGTTGGTAGAGTGTTTGCCTGGCACATGTAAAGCCCTGAGTTCAAAGCCCAGCACTGCCTAAAACAAGGCGTGATAGTACATGCCTATAACCCCGACACTTGGGAGATGGAGACGGGAGGATCAGAAATTCAAGATCATCCTCTACCATACAGCAAGTTTGAGGCCATCTGGGATAGGAGACCTTGTCTCATACAAACAAAAACTGCATGCTAAAGAGTTTAAGTGGAGTGAACTGAACTCCAGCCTCCTTTGAAATGGGCTGATTGATGGATGAAAAGGACAGATAAATGATAAAGCAGCAAGTCGGGTGTGATGGCGCATGCCTTTAATCCCAGCACTCGGGAGGCAGAGGCAAGCGGACCTCTGTGAGTTCAAGGCCATCCTGGTCTACGTAGTGAGTTCCAGGCCAGCTGGGGCTACAGGGAGACCCTGTCTCAAAAAAAAAAAAAAAAGAAAAAAAAAAAAAAAAAAAAAAAAAAAAAAAGATAAAGCAATATAGAAAAACCTAGGTAGCCAGCTGGGCATGGCAGCACTCTGGCAGGGGAGGCAGGAGGAGCAATAGGCCGAGGCCAGCCTGGGCTACAGAATGCATTTGAGGCCAGCTTGATGAGACCTGGTATTAAAAAATAGACAACCCCCCCAAGAGCCCCCCAAACCCGAATCTATCCTTAATGGCGGAATCTAGGTATGGGTCTATGGATAGTTACTGTATAATTCTTTCCACTTCTCAGTATGTTGGAAAGATTTTATAATAAAAAGTATTTTGATAAATAAAGAAAAGGGGCTGGCAAGATGGCTCTGCAGGTAAAGGTGCTTACCTCAAAAGTCTGATAACCTGAATTTGATCCCTGGAACCCACATGGTGGAAGGAGAGAACTGACTTCACAAAGTTGTCCTCTGACTTCCTTCCATATGCATGCTGTGCCATGGCACACCCTGCCCCACATCACACACACACACACACACACACACACACACACACACACACAATAAATAAATAAAATAAGGTTTATAAATAAAGAAAGGGAGTATAAACAGGAAGGATTGGTGGGGATCTCAACAGCTTGCTGTTCTCCCAACCAGAGCACAGGATACTTGTGCCCAGACCCTGCAGAGTACTGCGCATCTGGCTGCTCAGGTCTAACTCCTATCAAAAGCTGAGAAAAGTCTAGGAGTAATTGAGTCTCTAGGACATGTGTGTTGCTCAGCTCCTAGCTTCTCCAACAGTCTCCACATCTCCCAAGGTCTGTAACTGTCCCTGGGCATTGCGCCTTTGTATCTGGCCCTCACTTCCACAGGACCCCATTTATTCAGTCACATTGGCATCACTGATGTTTCCACTGCATGAGTCCTTGGGGTAACATCCCTGTAGACTCCCTGAAGGCAGAGGTCCCAGGCCTGGTGGCTGCTTTGTCCACCCAGTGGCCACCTGGTTGGGTGTGAGATGAATGACTTTCGGGCTTCACTGGGGGAGGCAGCATCGCTTCTCTGACTGCTGGGTAGGCTTCCTCTTAGTGAGCACCAAGGTCTAAACAGTGCACTCTTCTTCCCTATTGTACAATTAGAAATTCAATATAGCCAACACAACTGCTCAGGCAGCCTGGGCCCCTTCCCTGGGAGAGAGAAGGGCACCCATTCCTTTCCTTTCATAACCCTAGATTTGTTTTCTCTTTTGTCTTCTTGTATCTAATAATAGTTAGAATACATAAGAAATAAATGAATAGAAACAACCTCTCATTTTGCTGGCAGGAAAATTAACTCAGAGGTTACATGACTTGTCCAAGGGCAAACAGCAGTCTGCTGGGCAGCCAGCCAGCCCCGATCCTGCCTTCCCTGACTCCTTGGACACACTGAGCTGGTGTTTGGATCTGAGGTGAAACCACAGCTTGGAAATGACAAAGCTGCTTCTCAGTGAGAAATGCTAACCAAAGACCCTAACCACAGTGCCAAGTCTAGTAGGAAGTTCTCCATTTATCAGATCTAGGCACTGAACAGCATTCTGAGGTTTCAGGAAAACCTTGCATAGTACCAGGGGCTCTGAATTCTGAGCCCTCAGAGCTGGCCAAAATATTTCCTAGGCTCAGCGAACCACCTGGTCAGGCATGTACTAACAGCGGGACTGCCTCTGCCGCTGGAGTCCTACCCACTGCTGTCCCACAGGGCCCAGCAGAAGGAGGGAATGGGCCTGAATGGCCAACTAGTGACGGGATGGATAAGGCAGGAAATAAAGGTCAGGAAGGAGTGTCCTTTGTTTAGGCAGAGGTGTTCTAGAGTCAGGCCTCTGGGCTTTGCGCCCCAGCCCTGCCCACTACACCCTGCTACTTCTTTAAAAAGTCACAGGATATTCGCTCCGTATTAAGGTAAGTATTTGGAGCAGGCTGAGTTCCAGCTGCAGAGATGTCTCTGACGCAATTGGTGGTGGGTGACTTTAGTGGAGATACTGCCCATGTTGATCCCTGTGGACATTCTGGGTCACCACAACAGGCTTTCGCGCATCAGGAACCCCAGCAGTGCGCTTCCCAGGCCGGCTGGCTAAGTGCCTTCATTCATTTTGCATGGGGTGAACACCTAGCCATACCTGGGACTGCAGCCCAGACCTTGATAGTTTACCATCTGCAATCACTCAGAGATAACGATATTCAAGTGTCCTCCACCCTCATAATCTCAAGGACCAGAAGGTTCTAGTAGGTTTTAATCAACTCAGTACTCCACAGAGACAAAAACACTTGGTCTTTCTGGCATCAAATTTTAAGACCTCCGCAGGTTTGGGTGTGGGAAGTCAATACCTAGAGAATGAGGGGCCACAGCTCAGATCAGGGCATGCTGTCTGTGGTTGTGCTGGGAGGAAGCTGGATGTCCTCAAAGGAACCTTCCAGGGCTTCTGTACTGGTGGCAAACTCTTGGTCTTACCTTCCTGTGAGGTTTCCCTCAGGGACACCCTGTCAGAGAACTAATGCTCCCAGTAGGGGACATGGCAACATGGCTCTGAGGCGTCCCCAGAGAGGGGCATTCCTATCCTCAGGGTGCAGTTGTTCCCAATTATTTTTGTTAATTGATGTAATGTGAAAATATGTTTTGTTAGTCTATCAGTGAACTAATGTATAACATTTTAAAAAATGAAGCTAGCTGGGTCTGGTGGCCCACGTCTTTAATCCCAGTACTAAGGAGGCTAAGGCAGGTGGTTCTCTGTGAGTTCAAGCTCAGTCTGGTCTACATAGTGAGTCCAAGTCAGCCAGGGCTATATAGTGAGACCCTGTCTCAAAAAAACAACAAAAGGGCGGGGGGCTGGAGAGATGGCTCAGCAGTTAAAATCACTGGCTGCTCTTGCAGAGGACCTGGGTTTGATTCCCATCACCCACATGGTGGCTAACAACCATCCATAACTCCAGTTCCAGGGGAATCTGGTGCCTTCTTCTGACCTCTGTGGGCATTGCAAGACACAGGTGCACTTACATACATGCAGGCAATACACTCAAAATAAAAATAAAAAAACACATAAAATAAAAATAATAGGTCTGGAGAGATGGCTCAGCGGTTAATAGAGCTGACTGCTCTTGCAGAGGACCCCGGTTCAATTCCCAGCACCCAGATGGTGGCTACGAACCGTCCTAACTCCAGTTCCAGGGCAATCTGAAGCCCTCTTCTGACCTCTGCAGCATTGCATGACATGGGTGCACTTATATACATGCAGGCAATACACTCATACACATAAAATAAAAATAATAAAATATAAATAAAAAAATTTATGGTCTTTCTGAGACAGGGTTTTCCTGTAGCCCCAGTTAGCCTGAAATCACTATGCAGACCAGGCTGGTCTTGAGCTCACAGAAATCAGCCTGCCTCTGCCTCCCAAGTGGTGGGACTACAGGCGTTCACCACCATGCCAGGCTTTTTTTGCTCATTTTGACACAGGGTCTCCCTGTAGCCCCTTATTTTATGTGTATGTGTGTATTGCCTGCATGTAGGTAAGTGCACCTACCGGTGTTGTGCAATGCCCACAGAGGTCAGAAGAGGCCGTTGGATCCCCTGGAACTGGAGTTATGGACAGATGTTAGCTGCCATGTGGGTGCTGGGATTCAAACCCAGGTCTTTTGCAGGAACAGCCAGTGTTCTTAACCCCTGAGCCTTCTCTGCAGCTACCATTAATTTTTTTTTCTTCCATTACATTTTTTTTTTTTTTTGGTTTTTTTGAGAAAGGGGCTCCCTGTAGCCCCAGCTGTACTGGAACTCACTATGTGGACCAGGCTGGCCTTGAACTCACAGAGATCTGCCTGCCTCTGCCTCCCGAGTGCTGGGATTAAAGGCATGCACCACCACGCCCGGCCTCCATAACATATTTTTTAAAAAGGAAAAAAAAAGTGAATCTAGTTGTGGTGGCTCATGCTTGCAAACCAGGCACTCAAAGGCCGAAGGCAGAAGGATCAGGAGTTCAAAGTTATCTCTAGCTACATACCAAGTTTTAGACTAGCCTGGGCTATAAGAGACCATGTCTCAAGGCCAGCTACATGGCTCAGCAGGTAAAGACACCTGCTGCCAACCTGACTACCTGAGTTGTATTCCTGAGAGCCATATGGTGGAATGGTGGAAGGAGAGAATTGATCCCTGAATGTTGTCTTCTGTCCTCCACTTGTACACACACACATACACACATACACAACACACACCACACACACACACACACACACACACACACTCAATATAAAAAAATAAGTGATGGACAGTGCCTCATGGGAGTTGCTGTCATATACCCACATGGCATCTTCTTTCTCAGCACTGCTATTTGGATACACCTTGGGGTTTGCCCTCTGCCCTGCATCTCTCTGGACCTCGTTGGGACTCTTGTGAGGCAGTTCTTTCCTGAGCTCTGCACTCCCAGGAGAGGGACCCTTTGCCTCAGGAAAACAACATCTTTGATGACTACAGAAAACAGGAAGGAGGGGAATCAAGGCCTCCAGAGCCATCAAACCCAAATCCAGGCTGCCAGCAGTTAGACCAATTCTAGCTTAGCAGTAGCTCTGAGTGACAGAATGTTAGATCTGTACCCAGACATGCTAAGCTTTTTTTTTTTTTTAAAGTATTTTTAGTTATTATTTTTATTTTATGTGTATGATTGTGTTACCTGAATGTGTCTAGGTGCACCCATGTCATGCAATGCCCTCGGAGGCCAGAAGAAGGCATCAGATCTCCTGGAACTTAAGTTATGGACGATGTTAGCTGCTATGTGGGTGTTGGGAATCAAGCTCGGGTCCTCTGCAAAAGCAATCAGTACTCTTAACCGCTGAGCTATGTCTCCAGCCCTAAATGCTAAACATTTTATACACAGGATCTCATTTTCTCCTTCCACAACCCTGTGTGGTAGGTCCTAGAGCACAGAGAGGTTGAAAGACCTGCCCTTGCTTACACAGCTGGTATGACGCAGAGCTGGGACCTCCCACCCAGGCTGTCTCATTCCTGAGCTCTTAGCTCCTGTGGTAGAGATGCTTCTCCTCTTCCCAATGGGACCTCTCCTGAATCAGAGGAAAAAGGTGGATCCTTTGCATTAGGGTGCTGCCCCATCTGAGCCCTGCTCCTCCTGGAAGAAGAGACTAAGGCCAGTGTAGGCAGAGCAGAGAGTAAATGTGCCATCCCAGAGCCTGGGCTGAGGGGAGCCCCTGGTTGCCTCTGGATTCATCCTCATCCTCTGACGATACCAAGGAAGGCTCCCTCCATGCCCTTCACTGGTGCTATGGTCTATGGCAGGCCCTTCTTTCTGCCTAACCAGGTTAGCCTCCTGCCCAGGCCTAGTCCTGGTGGCTTCTCTGTTGTCTGTGGAGATGAGAGTGATCTGTTCTATGTATAATAACTTGTTTTTTTTTAACTTTTACAAAAACTTTATTGAGAATTTTATGCATGCATATAAGGTGTTTCGATCAAATCCATGCCTACTCCCTCCCTTCCAACACCTCCCATATCGACCCATCACTTTTTTCTTATTCTTTTTTTTTCCTTCTTTCATTTATTTACTTTTATGGGCTTTTGGGTACTCTAACATTCCCCACCTCTGAAGAGGTAACCCTAAAATCTTTTAAGGATTAGATAGAAGCTCCCAAATACTTTTGACATTTTTGGCCTTTGGAACAGAGTATGTTGCTAATAGTCCCAAAGCATTGTGAGTTTTAGCCAAGAAACTGGCTACTTTTCTTTGGGGTCTTTTTACCCTAACTGCCTAGTCAATTCCTACCTCCTATTCTTATCTCCTATCCCTACACCATTCTCTGAAGAGGTTACCCAAATCGCCAATAGGGAATAGGGACGCAGACCGCTTTGGCTTTTTCCATGCTGAACAGGGACACGGGGTGAGGCAATTGGGGTACCCCTTCAGTGCGTCTATCTAAAAGACTCCCAGATTGCATACCTCTTATCTCTAAGGGGAAAAGAAAGTCCTTGAATAGGAGATGTGAAGGAGAAGTAAAGGCAAGAGTAATTAGCATTACAAGTTCTAGACAGGGAACTAGAAAAAAATCAGAATGGCAAATTTCAAGTGTTCATATGAAAGTCCACTGGAATTTCTTGACAAAGGCTTCCAAAAGCATCTCTCTATTGGGTTCTTCCTCATTATTCTTTTGTCTTCCAAGGCTGGACTCTAGAGTGATGGATTCAGGATTTGCTTTCAGGTATTTTGATAG
>NW_008348666.1:1130516-1131479 GCF_000622305.1 Nannospalax galili | reverse complement strand
GATGACTTTATTCTTTGGTTATACTTTCCTTTTGGGTGTTTAAGACCATACAGTTGGCCCAAATAAATAAATTTATTTTTACACTTAAGGTCATTTGAGGATCTGTTCCTCAGGGGTCACGTGGGCTTGAGAGGAGTTCCTGGCTCCTTCCTTTTACCAGCTCCACCTATGTGACTATAAGTCAAAGGTCCTGTTCGACCGTATCTGGCTTCACTTGGAAGCATGAATGAATGTTTCCTCTGAGTTGACTCTCCTCTTTGTATACTGGACACTGGTTCAAGTCCATCTCATGGGGTCTCCATGTCCTCCCTAAACAAGAGGACAGGTGACTCACCACATTTACAGGACATTTTGAGAGATGTTCCATAGTCCCCTGGAACTTGGTTGACCTTGGAGGGCAAAGGGCAAAAACTGTCCTTTAAGTCCCTCTGACCACATTAGTATAGGCCTTAAAGTATGGCTGTTAAACATCCAATAAGGTTAGTTCCACCAGTCTGATACTTTTAATTATCATGTACAATGTAGATAAGGCTTGGGTGAAGAACCAAATATTCTCACATAAACATTGACTAGATTTATATTTTGCTCCTTAAACTAGTTGACTAAACTATGAGCATAGAAATTTTAAGATTATGTATGTATTATTTTTGTCTCATCCTTTATATATCATAACAAACCTAAACAGACCTTCACTTGCTTAGGCTTTCTCATTTTTTCTGTCTGTTTTGGAAAATAGCTCCATTCCAATATCCTTTTAACATCTTTTACATTCTCATTTTCTTTTTTTTTCTTTCTTTTTTTTTTTTTTTTTTGGTCTTTTTGAGACAGGGTCTCTCTGTAGCCCCAGCTGTCCTGGAACTCACTATGTAGACCAGGCTGGCCTGGCCTTGAACTCACAGTGATCCGCCTGCCTCTGCCTCTTGAGTGCTGGGATTAAAGGCATGCGCCACCACACGTGGCCTT
>NW_008348666.1:1115072-1130476 GCF_000622305.1 Nannospalax galili | reverse complement strand
TGGCCTCATATATTTTCCATCTGTTGTGAGACTTCTTTTCCTGAGGACGCTAAGCAATGCTTATTCCCTTTTAAGGTTCTGGTATTAAACCAATGTTTCATTAAAGTTTTACTGGGGAACCAATGAATTTATTGCGTTTACTTACAGAGATAACTGAGGGGTTGCTGAAGTGTATGTATGACCTGAGCGTATGCACACTGGATAGCCTTTACCCAGCATGGGTCATGCCTTCTCTTCCTAGCCTTCCACAGATTGTATACTTTAGCCCTCCCCAAACAATAACTGTTCTTATCCCAAACTCAGACTTATTGAGTGCTGTGGTTTGCAGGCCACCCTGTGGAGAGGTGGTAGATACCTCCTAGGGATAGTGGGGAACATACCCAGGGCCCCTCCAGGCAATGGCAGAAGGGCCTGTGAGGCAGTCCTTCCCCATTGTAGAGAGTCGAATCACAGAACTGGGAGAATGTGACATGTTCATCTTCCTCTGCAAGTACTCTGCTTCGTCAGTGAGCGGCACTGAGACGTCTGCAGGTGGCTTCTGTCTACAATTCCATACTTCAATGTCTAGCCCACAGAGAAAAGGGATTCATCACAGCTGCTCCACAGAGTTTTAACTTTTCTTCCAGACTATTTCTTAAGCAGGCTTGGCTTTTTTCTCCCTGAACATTTCCAAATACAATCAGACAAACCCAAGCCATTTGAATCAATTAAGTTGTGGCTTTCTTCCTGGCCCACACTTGGAGAGCACTGACTACATCAGGCACTTTGTGTTATTTTCACTGAGTTTTCATAACAACCTGTGTTAATCTCCTTCTCCTCCCCTTCCTCCCCCTCCTCCTCCTCCTCCTCCTCCTCCTCTTCCTCCTTTTCCTCCTCCTCCTTGTCCGCCTCCCTCTTCTTCTCCTTCAGACAGGGTCTCACTATACAGCTCTGGCTGGCCTGGAACTGGCTATGTAAACCAGGCTAGCCTTGAACTCACAGATACCTGCCTGCCTTTGTCTCTGGAGTGCTGAGATTAAAGGTATATGCTACCATGCCCAGCTGTAGCTAGCTTTCTTATTTGTAACATGCTACAAAGTAATTATGATGGTACAAGGGTTGAGAGGCTTAACTGGGCTGTCATATGTACTTGGAACAGTGCCTGACAATAGGACAAGCATTAATTATCATCAGGACACTTTCAGATGGTGATACTGGTAGGTGCAGTTTGCCCAGCTACACAGGGAAAGCTGTCAATAAGTCCAGTGCCAGGGCTCATGTTCTTTTTTTTCTTTCAATGTGTATTTTTTATTGAATTTTTGTGCATTTCATACAGTATACCTTGATCATATTTAGACCCTTCTCCCCTGTGTGCACTCTCCTACAGTCCAACCCCAGGATTTCATGCATTCTGTCATATATATTAAGGCCTATGGAGTCAAGTTTGTGTCTCCAGACGTCCCTTGGTATGAGTTCATCTACTGGAGTCTGTTCAGCCTGTCTAGTGTCACTACCTTAAAGATCAACTATCCCTCACACAGCAGTGATCAGCTGCCAATAGTTCCTCTGCTAAGGCTGAGGCCTCCTGCAGGGCTCATGTTCCTTTTTGAAAAAAATATTTTATTTTAAGCCAGGCGTGATGGTGCACACCTTTAGTCCCAGCACTCAGGAGGCTGAGGCAGGCAAAGCTCTGTGAGTTCAAGGATAGCCTGGTCTACATAGTGAGTTCCAGGATAGCTGGGGCTAAAGGGAGACCCTTTCTCAAATTTTTTTTTAATTTTATGTGTACAAGTGTATTGTCTGCATACATGTAAATGTACCAGTGTTGTGCAATGCCCTTGGAGGTCAGCAAAGGCATTGGATTCTCTGGAACTGGAGTTACAGACAGTTGATAGCCACCATGTGGGTGCTGGGAACTGAACCCGGGTCCTCTGGAAGAGCAGCCAGTGCTCTTAACTGCTGAGCCATCTCTCCAGCCCCCTAGGGCTCATGTTCTTAATACTACCTCTTAGAAGCCCTGATTACTTTAAAATAAAACAAACTGCTTCAGTTCATACCTGTAATGTCAACACTCAGGAGGCTGAGGTACAGGATTGTCATGAGTTCAAGGAGAAACACTCTCTCTCTCTCTCTCTCTCTCTCTCTCTCTCTCTCTCTCTCTCTCTCTCTCTCTCAAACCAAGGACTGCAGAAGTACCTCAGTGGTTAAAGCACTTCACTTGCCACACAAAAATGAGGACTGGAGTTTGGATTCCCAGAACCCAGATAACTGCTGAGTGGGCATGTTTACCCCCTGTAATCCCAGCTCACAGAAGGCAGAGACGGGGTTTCTGGAAAAAGTTGGCTAGTCAGACTAGTTATATCAGCAAGCTCCAGGTTCAACTGAGACTCTGCTTCAGTGGATAAAGTAGAGAGTAATCAAGGAAGATTTCTGACATGAACCTTGGACCTCTGTATACACATACATGCATGTGTTCCCACACATATGTGCCCCACTCCTCATGCAAATACACATATATTCAAGCACACACCACACACACACACACACACACACACACACACATGCAGCTCATGTTGGCATTAACCTTGCTTTATAGCTGAGATTGGCTTTGAAATCCAGTTCCTCCTGCTTGGATTGTGATTGTAAATGTGCATTACCACTTCCTTTTTTGGGGGGAGGGTGTCTTTTTGAGACAGGTCTCTCTGTAGCCCCAGCTGGCCTGGAACTCTATATACAGACCAGACTAGCCTCGAACTCACAGAGAGTCACATGCCTCTGCCTCCCAAGTGCTGGGATTAAAGGTATGTGCCACCATGTCCAGCTCCATTTCCAGCTTTTTAAAAATATTTTGAAACAGGGTCTTTTGACAAGTAACTCAGGCTGGCCTCAAACTCTCAATCCTCCTCCTCAGCCTCCTGAGTGCCTGGACAGTCCTTCTTATTGATGAGTAGTATTTCACGTGTGGTTATACCACACATTGTTTGACTTTTCTTTCAGTGCCTGTATGTGTGGTGTACATGATGTATGTATGTGTGTGCATACCTGTGTGCACACATGTGTGCAAGTGCAGGTGGACACCTGCATGGGGTGTCCCCCCACTTGACATGGGGTGTCTTTCTCCATCACTCTGCACCTTATGCACTGAGGCAGGCTCTCTCACTGGACCCAGAGCTCACTGGTTCAACTTGTCTGGGTCCACAGCTTTCCCCAGTCTCCTTCACCACACAGGGATTACAGGCAGCCACCAGGCCCACCAGGCTTTTATGTGGGTTCTGGAGATCTGAACTCTGGTCTTCCCAACTATGTAGCAAGCACCTTACCCCAACAGCCATCTTCCTAGCTCTACACATTGTCATTCACTGCTTAATAGACACTTGAATTGTTTCTTTCTTTTGATTTTTCTGAAGACCTTTTTTAAAAAAATATTTTCTTTATTATTTTTATTTTATGTGTATGAGTGTATTGCCTGCATGTATGTGAGTGCACCCACGTTGTGCAATGCCCGCGGAGGACAGAAGAGACTGTCAGATCCCCTGGAACTGGAGTTATAGACAGTTGTTAGCTGCCATGTGGGTGCTAGGATTTGAACCTGGGTCTTCTGCAAGAACAACCAGTGTTCTTAACCACTGAGCCATCTCTCCAGCCCCCCCGAAGACCTTTATAAATTGTAATAATTATGAAAAATTTCAAATTTATAAGCAATCACCTTCAACGTTTAACATGAACATTTGATGATTGTTTTCTTCATCAAGACCCACTTTTTGTCTAAAGTATTTCATAGCAAGTCTCAGGTGTCATTCCATTGTATTCTTCATTTTTTTGCATATAAATTTTTATTTTATTTTGAGTAGCTAATGTGCTAACAAGACTCTAAGACTAGAGAGTGTAGAAAGGCACATGGCTTCATTGTACAGAGTACTGTTCCCGCCTGCTCTGTTTTATGCAGCCTCTGCTGTTTCGTGTATCTTCCAGAATTCCTTTATCCATACACAAGAAAATATGAACAAACCGGTGTGGTGGCGCACGCCTTTAGTCCCAGCACTCGGGAGGCAGAGGCAGGCGGATCTCTGTGAGATCAAGGCCAGCCTGGTCTACATAGTGAGTTTCAGGACAGCTGGGGCTACAGGGAGACCCTCTCTCAAAAAGACCAAAAAAAGAAAATATGAACATAATGTCTGTGATTGATTTCAACTTGACAGAATCTAGAATCACCTAGGAGGTGGGGCCCTGGGCAAGCCTAAGGGGGGTTACCTTGATTATTTTAATTGATGTGAGAAGACCATTTTAATTGTGGCCTGGGCCTTTCCCTGGCAGGGGATCCTAGACTATAAAATGGAGAAAAGCACACTGAGCATTCATTATCTCTCTGTTCCTTTACTGTGGATGCAGTGTGACCAGATGCTTCAGGCTTCTGCTTCCATGACTTCCCCGCCGAGATAGACTGTACCTTGAACTGTGAGCCAGAATAAACCTTTTTGCCTTTGTCAAGATTTTATCACAGCATGGGGACGGGGAACAAACAAACCAAGGCACCATATTCTCCTACTTTTTACATGAAGAGGCATATTACAGTATTGTTTTATGGAGCCAAACATGATGGTGAAGTCTTATAATCCCAGAGCTCTAAAGGTTGAGGCAGAGGATTGAGAGTTTGATGTCAGCCCAGGCTACATAGTAAGACTCAGTTTCAAGGAATTTTGTTTGTTTGTTTTATATTCTGACTTTATTTTCCAAAAAAATAATATTCCTTTTTGGCTTGTAGGGGGGAGTTGCCCAAATAGGGCTCCACTCTAGTCTTTGTTTTCTCTCTCTCTTTTTGCAGTGCTGGGGAATTGGGCCTAGGGTCTTCACACGCTAGATAGGTACTGTACTACATGCCCAGTCCCACCCTGATTTTTTTAAACTTAATGTAGTTTAGAGTTCTTTCCATACCAGAATATAGAATCATTTCTTTATTCATTTCTTTCTTTCTTTCTTTCTTTCTTTCTTTCTTTCTTTCTTTCTTTCTTTCTTTCTTTCTTTCTTTCTTTTTATTTTTGGTCTTTTTGAGACAGGGTCTCCCTGTAGCCCCAGCTATCCTGGAACTCATATGTAGACCACGCTGGCCTGGAACTCACAGAGATCTGCATGCCTCTGCCTCCCGAGTGCTGGGATTAAAGGCGTGCACCACTACACCCGGCTTATTCAATTATTTTTATATCTACATATTACTTCATTGCACAGCCATACTGTAAATGAGTCAGTCAATCAGTCAGCTATTGACGGACATTTGGGCCATCTCGTCTCTTATTAGCATAGATGATTTATTCTACATCACTTCTTCTCATCTATCACTTCTTCAAATACAATATTCGGGATAGATGAACAGAGCTGCTGTATTGGGCAGTGCCTTTGTAGAGACACCACTTTCACTGGTTTGGCCTCTTTGGCAGTTGTACTAGTTTCTGTTTTATATTTACGAGGGTTGGAGTCCCTGAGGCCTCCCAATCCAGAGAGCTATCTGACTGAAACTTTTATATAGTAGTTCTGGTTTTCAGCTCCTACCTCATTTTCTTTATTTTACTTTTCTGGCATTAGTTTGTATTAACATATAACTAACTGTTATAAGCTGATATTGTTTGTTTAAGATGGGTCTCTATGCATACCTTTAATCCCAGTGCTCTGGAGACAGAGGGAGGCAGAGGCAGGTGGATCTCTGTGAGTTCAAGGCCAGCCTGGTCTACACAGCAAATTCCAGACCAGCTGGACTACAGGATGACCCTATTTCAAAAAGACCAAAAACAAATGATGGGTCTCAAACTATTATATGTTAATATTGCTTATTCGAGATGGGGGTCTCACTGTGCTGTCTCAAACAGTTTGATCTCAAACTCATGAGCTTGTGTGATCCATCTGCCTCTGCCTTCTGAGGGTAGAGGGTGGGGAGTGCAGGAGCCCAGATATGTTGTGTTGAGAATGTTGAATGGGTATTTCTTACACTCCTTGTTTTTATAATTTAAGGCTTTAAGAAAGAATACCTTCATCAAGATAGAACTCTCGTACTGTACAGTACACCCCTTCAAAGTGTGCCCTTCAAATCAGCCTCTAATCACTGCACTCAGGAAGCAGGGGCAGAGGGACCCCCAGTGAGCTCAACAAGCAAATAAATAAATACATAGATAAAATAGGGCTGGTGAGATGGCTCAGTGGGTAAAGGTGCTTGCCACCAAGGCTGATGACCTGAGTTTAATCTCCAGGACTTCGAAGGTGGAAGGAGAGAATTGACGCCTACGAATTGTCTTCAGGGCTCTGTGTACATGTGCTTGATCTTGCACACATACACATATGCATACATAAATAAACAATCAAATAGAAAAGTAATAAAGTTCACCCTTCAGTGGTGTTTAGTGCTTAGTTCACGTGCAACATTTAAGAACAGTATTTTATTTTTGTAATTACACGTTCAATTCAGAGAAGCTGGGAAGAGCCAGATGTGATAGCACTTGGAGGCTTAGGCAGGAGGACCAGTAGCTTAAGGCTAGCCTGGGTTATACAGTAAGAAAATCTGGAAAAACAGAGAACAAAGAAAAAACAAAACAAAACAAAAATAAAACCACAACACAGTCACCTAGAGAGATAACTTTTTAAAAAATAACTTTTTGGTGTTGACATGCGAACACATGTCCATGCATAGGTGTATGCACCTTTGTACATATGTGTGTGTGGGCCAGAGGTTGATGTTGGCTGTTGACTGTCTTTTTCAGTTGCTCTCCACTTTTTAAAAAAAATTATTTATTTTTTATTTTTATTTATTTTTTTGAGACAAAGTCTCACTGTATAACCTTGGCTGGCCTGGAAGATCCACCTGCCTCTGCCCCCTGAGTGCTGGGATTAAAGACATGCACCACCACATTGACTCACTGGCTTATGTTTTAAGACAAGGCCTCTCACTGAATTTGGAGCTCATCCATTCAGCTAGTCTGGCCAGCCTACCAATGAGCCGCAGATATCCACCTGTCTCCACCTCCCAAGTGTTGGGGCTATAGACCCATGAACAGCCATACTAGGATTTTACATGTATACTGGGGACCTGAACTCAGGTACCCATGCTTGCAAAGCTAGCACTTTACCAACTGAGCCATCTCTCTACCCCCACTAACTTAAAAATATTTATTTTCATTTTATGTGTATAAGTGTTTGCCTCCATGTATGTATGTGTATGCCTGATGCTTATAGAGACTAGAAGAGGGAGTCAGGTTTCCTGGATCTGGAGTTACAGATAGTTGTGAGCCATTATGTGAGTGCTGAGAACTGAATCCAGGTCTTCTGCAAGAGCAGCAAGTACTCTTAATTGCTAGGCCATCTCTCCACCTCCACTTTTTTTTTTTTTTTTGTCTTTTTGAGACCGGGGCTCCCTGACACTCACGCTGCCTGGAACTCACTCTGTAGACCAGGCTGGCCTCGAACTCACAGAGGATCCGCCTGTCTCTGCCTCCTGAGTGCTGGGATTAAAGGCTTGCACCACCATGCCTGGCATTCTGATCAGTTTTTTAAAAAATATTTTTATTTTATGTATGTGAGTGTATTGCCTGCATGTGTGTAAGTGCACCCATGTTGTGCAATGCCCACGGAGGTCAGAAGAGGGCGTGGGATTCCTTGGAACTGGAGTTATAGTCAGATGGTTGTTAGCTGCCATGTGGGTGCTGGGAACTGAACCTGGGTCCTCTGCAAAAATAGCCAGTGCTCTTAACCACTGAGCCATCTCTCCAGCCCCTATCTCAGCAGTTTTAAGTCTTTCATTTATGCCCCTAGTCTCTAGCTCTGCTAACTGACATAGTTTAGACTGGAGATATTCTTTGGTTAAGCAGCCCTTTTCTCAGAAATAGCCAAAGGGCACAGGGGTCTCACCTGTGCTAACAGGACTCTCCTGGCTGTGTACCACCCTCTCCCTGCCCAAGGGCCCTTCCTCCTCCAGCTCATAGAAGGGAAATGAGAAGGTGGGAGGTATCTGTGGAGGAGTGGCCTGCATTGCAAGAAGATGTGGGAAGCCCTTTGACTGAAGTCATCTACAGCTTTCTCCACCCTGAACCATAGAACAATTCTACAAGCTTTGAGAATTCCTTCCCCTCCCCTGTTCCTCACTTCCCAAGTCCCCCTCCTTGCTCCAGCCTCTCATACACTTTGGAGAGTCTTCCACTGTCCCCAAGCCAAATTGCTAGCGGGAGGTTCATGGCTGTTAGCTAGAATAGCAGGCAGACTGCTTGGTTGCTGTGGCAACAGCTGTTATAAGTCAGTGGTCCTCCTGGCAGAAGACAATTTAATAAACCAAATCCTGGGCCCCAGTGTGAAGATGCAGTAGAGGCTTTATTGAGCATCTTGTATGGAGAGGCACTGCAGGCAAGAGTAACAGGAAAGCCAGAATGTACGGAGGAGGGAGATATTTGTGCTACCTGGAGCCAGGACTTTTGTCCATTGAGGTAGCCCAGTGAGGGGAGAGCTCAGTCCTGTGTTCTCAAAGATCCTGAGACTCAGTGAAGACGTCACCTAAGGCTGAGGCCTTGCCTTCTGCTTTTCACTAGGACAAACTAGCTTTTATCTCTCAGAGCAGCTCTCTGGTTCAGAACAACTGGGAGATCTGGATAAAGCACAAAAGATGTCAGTGAAATTGAGCTGAGAGAGCAGGGCAGATGTCCTCTCTAGGGCCTCAGCACCTGGGGATCCCTGGAGGACCAGAGCCCTGCTTTTCTGACAGTGCTCTGGATAAAACAGCAGAATTCTTGGCAGAGAGTTGTACATAGCTGAGCATGGTGGTATACACAGGCAATCCTAGCAATAGGATGATGGAGGCAGGAGAGGATCATGAGTTCAAGGCCAGCCTGAGCTATGTAGCAAGACCATGTCTCAAAACAAAACAAAAACAGAAGAAAAAGAAGAGGAAGGGAAGAAGGAGAATAAAGATAAAGAGGAAGTGGCAGAGGAGGAGGAAGATAAGGATTGTCTTTGCTGTTTTTTCAATTCTTTCCGGAATCCATTACAATCAGAATTTTTGTTAGTTTGTTTTTGCTTATTTATTTGTTTTGAGCAGGCTGTCATGTATCCTTAAACTCCTTATGTAGCCAAGGATGAATTTCTGATTCTCCCACCTCTACCTCACAAATTCTGGGATTACAGGGCTGGGGATCGAACCCAGGACTTCATGCATGCTGGGCAAGCACTCTCCCAACTGAGCTACGTCCTCGGCCCCTCCAGTCAGGTTTTTGTCCTCACTGTTACCCTCAAACTGTTTTTGTCTAGGAAACCAATGACCTACACATGGAGCTCAATTCTATAGGTAATTCTCAGTCCTCAGCCTTCTTTTCTGTCAGCTGCTTTTGATGCTGCTGGCCAGTCTCTCCTCTCCTGTCACTCTTGGCTTCTAGATCCCACACTGGCCTGACTGATCCCTCCTCTTCATGGCTTCTTCCTGCTCTGACACTTGATCTTGGGGCTTAGTGGTCTCTCCTGTTGTCGCTTCATTTCTCCTAGAACTCGGCCTGGGAGAGACAAGCTTCCCTACAGCATGTTTCCTGGGCAGGGCTTGGAATGCATCTCTGGCAGGAGGAGATGGGCAGGAAAGGCCCAACTGTGATGAGGTTGCAGGAAAAGCTTCGAGTGACAGTGATGGGGCCAGGGTGGCCTGTGTTATGACATTGTGCCATGAAGTCTTCTTGATCCCTTGGAGGAGGGTCTGTCATCTTCATTTTGCAGCTGTGGTGGCAAGACTAGGTGAAGTTGCTCAGTGTGGGGATTGTTGCTCCTGCCAGAACCCCACCTCTAACCTCTGCTGCACAGGACCTCCAGAAAGATTCCAACAGGGCTGGAGAGATGGCTCAGTGAGTAAAAGTGCTTGCCATGCAAGCCTGAGGATCTGAGCTAGGTCCCTAGATCCCACGATGAAAGAACCAACTCTCAAAAGTTGTCCACTAACCTCTACATTCATGGGTGTATATACAGACACAATAATAATAAATACTTTTTTTAAATGTTACGTTTATTTATTTGTGTGTGTGTGTGTGTGTGTGTGTGTGTGTGTGCGCGCGCCCCTAACATGTTATGAGTAACATGGTGCACGAGCAGAGGACAGTCTGTGGGAGTCAGTTCTCTCCTTCTACCATGTGGGTCACAGGGATCAAACTCAGGTCATCAGACTTTGATGCCCTAAAGTCAGCAAGCATCTTTACCTACTAAGCCATTTTGTCAGCCCTAAAATTCTAATTTAAAATATAAAATAAAAAATGTCCTGAAAGTTGGGCATGCCGGTGCATGCCTGTAATCTTGGCATGGGAGGTAGAGGCAGGAAGATCAGGAGTTCAAGGCCAGTCTCAGCTAGGTGAGTTTGATGCTAACCTAGGCTACATGAATCCTGTACATGGACCTCAGAAACAAACAAACAAACAAACAAAACAACAAAAAGGAAATTGTGAAATCTATTTGGGCTAGGAGATACCTCTGTGAATAAAGTGCTTGCTGTGTAAATATCAGATCCCCAGCACTCATGTAAACCAGACATAACAGTGGCGGTCTGGGCATGGGGGTGGGGGCAGAGATGGATCCAACCAGCCCAGGTGAAATGGTGATCTCCAGGTTCAGTGAGAAACCTTGTCTCAAAAAAATAAGGTGGAAAAGCAATTGAGGAAGAGGAAGACATCCTGAAGTCAATCTCTGGTCTCCACATGTGCCCCCACAGCTGAGCACACCTATATACACATACAAGCATTACACACACACACACACACACACACACACACACACACACACACAAGATTCTAAGGCAGCATTGGGGCCAAGCCACTGGGAGGCCTTGTCAGACCCCTTTCCATTGGCAGCCCTCCCTGCAGGGCTGCTTGGGCCTGTCCTACAGTCCCCCATCCTGCTGAGGAGAATGAATACAACTCTCTAGAACAGAGCAGGGCCTGAGGTCCTACAAAGCTGGGGGGATTTTTTTATCTTTAAATATACACAAGGTCGTAAATACCTACTTCTATATAATGGAAAACAACATGCAAACCTTTGGAAGACAAGATGGTACATCATGTGTGTTTCATGTCTCTATATGGCTCTTGATGAATGACCTCCTGTTCTTGAGGCTTTGGTTCTCCATTGAGACACACAGACCCAAGCCAAGCCCTTCAACCAACAGACACAGGGACTGAGGATTAGGCCAAGCAGCTACCCACTCTGAGCACTCCAGCCCTTGTCTAATTTGTTCCTAGCCCTGTGACCCACTCTGGCATGGTGGCACAGGCTGCTGCTGAAGCCCCATTTCGCCATGAGGCTGCCAGGCTCTGGCAGGTGCCTTGGAAGAAAGGGACCTATTGCCTCTTAGGACACCCAGGTATCCATGTATGATGGAGCTGCTCTGAGATGGTGCAGTAATTTAAGCAGCCCCAGAGGCAAGAAGCCAGTATGAAGCCTGAGATCCCAGAGAGATAGATGTCTCTTTTCTAGCTCCCTCTACCCCTAGAAGTTGGATTAAGCACACATATGCATACTTTAGGGAGAAAGTTTCCACACACTGTGCCTGCTACCTCTCCAATAGTTCAGACGTTTAATAGGGGAAGAAAGTAAGTACATCTTGGGCCTGTGACATGGCTCAGCAGGTAAAGGCACTTGCCACCAAGCCTGATCCTCTGAGTTTGATCACTGGGACCCATATAGTAGAAGGAGCAAACTGACTCCAGCAAGTTGTCCTCTGACCACCACACATATACCATGACATATTGTACACACACACACACACACACACACACACACACACACAAAGATAATAAAAAATTTAAAAAGTGAATCTTGCTGAGCATGGTGGCGCACGCCTTTAATCCTAGCACTTGGAAGGCAGAGGCAAGCGGGTCTTGGTGAGTTTGAGGCCGGCCTGGTCTACATAGTGAGTTCCAGGACAGCTGGGGCTACAAGGCGACCCTGTCTCAAAAAAGACAAAAAAAAAAAGTGAATCTTTAGCCAGTAAGGTGATACCTTTGCGTGTCTTCGTAGACACAGAAGTATTCCATTAGTATTAGATTTTTTGCAGTGTTGTGGTTTGAACCCAGTGCCTCATGCTTGTTAGGCAAGAGCTCTACTACTGAACTATAGCCTGAGCCCTTTCTTCATGTCATAAGAGGGTCTCATTAAGTTGCCCAGGCTGGCTTTGAACTCATTCTGTAGCTCAGATAAACCTTGAACTTGTGATCCTCCTGCCTAAACCTCTTGCATGGCTGGGATTAAAGGACTGTACCACCAGGCTCAGCAAAAGTTTTTACATTTAAAGTGTGTGTGTGTGTGTGTGTGTGTGTGTGTGTGTGTGTGTATTTATTTGTGTGCCTGTGCCATACAAGCAAACATGCACATGCACATATGCCCTGAAGCACACACACAGACTCATGTATACACCAAAGCTTGTGCCCATGGGAAAATCTAGGCATATCTATGCCATCTATTCTCACATGTGTGCACACATAAGCTTACACTTGTACTGGCACAAACATGCAGTCCCAGAAGTGGAAATGCTGACTAGAGTCAGAGGAGAGTGAACTGGTGGTTGTGGGTGCTGCTTCTGTCCAGGAAGCCCAGGTGGCATTCCCTATACCTCAGGAGAGCACTGTGCTTTTGTCTTGTCAGGGGTGCCCGCTGGGGTGCTGGGTGCTGACTTGGGGAGCGGCCAATCCTCACAGTGTCACTTGGGGGTGTACACTGAATATGTGGCTGCTGCTGCCAAGCCGCCCTCGCTTCCCTGCAGGCCTTCCTTCCCAGGCCCCCGCAGTCTCCATTGGCTTGTCAGCTGGCAAGGGACTCTGGGCCCTGGGCCATGAGCAAGGCTGGTGGCCAGAACAGCTGACTGAGAGATCCTTCAAGGTGGTCCGGCAGCCAGCTTGGAATTGAAGTGGTATTCCTGTGTTCTTCCCCACTGTCCTCTCTGCCCATCCAGCCACCCAGAGGCCCAGGTCCTGGGGAATGAACAGCACCAGCTCCAGAGATCCCTTAAGGTTCTGCTCCCTGTCTATAGAGCCTGCCCAAACTGAGTGCTTTGGAGTGCAAGGTGTTCTGTGTGCTCTCTCCCCACACTCCTTCACCTTGTTTTCAGAATGCTTGCTGTTAAGACAGGGCTGTGGGAACTGACATAGATTCTTATCTCTGACTTTTTTCCTTTTTTCCAAAGTCCATAATTAACCAGTTTGATCATCAAGGCACTTAGCTTGGTAAGGGCTCCAGTGAGGGCTAGAGCTGTGGGATTTCCCCAAGAATTCTAACCTGGACTCTAGTGAACTGCAGGAGTTTGTGAAACCACCTGCAGCAATGCAGGAGTATGTGAGTGCTTTTTATCCTGAGGAAGAGCCCATCACTTTTTTTTTTTTTTTTTTTTTTGGTCTTATTGAGACAAGGTCTCCTTGTAGCCCCAGCTGGCCGAGACCAGGCTGTGTAGACTAGGCTGACCTCAGACTCACAGAGATCTGCCTGCCTCTGCTTCCCGAGTGCTGGGATTAAAGGCATGTGCCACCATACCTGGCTGAGCCCATCAGTTCTAATAGGGTCTCAGAAGGACCAGCAAGATGGTTCAGTGTGTAAAGGTACTTGTCACCAAGCCTGATGACTTGAGTTCTATCCCTGAGATAGAGTTCTATCCCTATAGTGAATGAAGGGAACTGACACACAGGTTGTTCTCTGACCACCCCTTCTGCGCTGCAGTACACACATGCTCACATATATATAGACATGTATGCACACAGAAATAAGTAAATAAATAAATGTAAATAAAAAAAATAAGGTCTCCAAGCAGTTATGGGAATCCCTCCCATCTCCCCTTCCCCAAGTGGTTAAGGATCATGGCTTCAGAAAGGGGTAAGTAGTCTATTATAAACAGGCTGAAAAGGAAGTGTGTTCTAGAATCCAGACTGTAGGGAGGGGTTCTTAACAAAAAGGGAGGGGAGGGGACTATGTGGAAAATTTTGATTGAATATACTGTCTGAGTGCAGATGTCATCAGATCCACAAAGAATGTATAAAATCTCAAATTTAAGAGTTACAGAGATTTAATGACATTAAAGTATTAATGTCATCTAAGAAGATAGATTTCCAAAATGTACATGCATTAATTCATTGTGAAAATCTGAGAAAAAATCTTCTGAAAGTCTCCTAAGGCCCCTTATAATCCCAACACTCAGAGATAATATCTTTACTTTCCATATTAGGGATCCAATCCAGGGCCTTGTACACACCTCCAGCCTAATAGCTGATCTTTAAAGATTCTCTTTTTGTGTGTGTCTGTTTTGAGACAGGGTCTCCTTATAGCCCCAGCTATCCTGGAACTCATTAGGTAGACCAGGCTGGCCTTGAACTCATAGAGATCCTCCTGCCTCTGCCTCCCAAGTGCTGGGATTAAAGGCATGCGCCACCATGCCTGGCCTAAAGATTCTTTAAAAAACCTTGTGTTTCTCTCTCTCTCTCTCTCTCTCTCTCTCTCTCCCTTCCTTCTCCCTTCCATTCTCTACCCCCATGCCAAGCTAGACTCATACTAGTTCTTTTTATTGTGTTTATTTGTGTGTGTGCATGTGTGTCTCTGTGTGTGTGTCTCTGTGTGTGTGTGTGTGTGTGTGTGTGTGTGTTTGCATATGGGTAGACAATAGCATGAGTCAGTTCTTTCCTTCCACCATATGGGTCCCAGGGATTGAACTCAGGTTGTCAGGCTTAGACGGTAAGTGCCTTTACCTGCTGAGTCATATTCTTGGCCTGAATCATACTAATTTTTTTTTTTTTTGGTGTTTTTGAGACAGGGTCTCCCTGTAACCCCAAGATGGCCTGGAACTCACTATGTAGACCAGGCTGGCCTTGAACTCACAGAGATTGGCCTGCCTCTGCCTCTGCCTCTTGAGTGCTAGACTTAAAGGTGTGTGCCACCATGCCTAGCTGAATTATACTAATTTTAATGTGATTTTTTTCTACTTAATATTTTATGAGCACTCCTTCCTATTGTTAAATAATTTTCTAAAATAGCATTTTTGAACAGTTTAAAATATTTTATTTTTTATTATTGTTATTTTATATCTATTGAGTGTATTGCCTGAATGCATGTTAGTGCATCCGAATCTGCAATGCTTACGGAGGTCAGAAGAGAGTGTCAGATCCCCTGGAACTGGAATTTTTGATAGTTGTTAATTACCATGTGGGTACTGGGAATCGAACCCAGGTCCGCTGCAAGAGTAGTCAGTGCTCTTAACTGCTGAGCCATCTCTCCAGCCCCTAGTACAGTTGCTAAACTAATGAGATCTTTGTTGTCAAACGAACTCTTAACATAGTAGTCAAAACCTGAAAGAGAGACAAGGTGAAAAATAATGGTTTGAAAGCACAGGAAGGCAAGAAACACAACAGGAAAGTCACACCTCTAAAAGCACAAGTGTTTTTTAAAATATTTTATTT
>NW_008348666.1:1085291-1113529 GCF_000622305.1 Nannospalax galili | reverse complement strand
TATTTTTATTTCATGTGTATGAGTGTATTGCCTGCATGTATGTGAGTGCACCTGTGTCGTACAATGCCGTGGAGGTCAGAAGAGGGCTTTGGATTCCCCTGGAACTGGAGTTAAGGATGGTTCATAGCCACCATGTGGGTGCTGGGAATCAAACCCAGGTCCTGTGCAAGAGCAGTCAGTGCTCTTAACCACTGAGCCATCTCTCCAGCCCCTAAAATCACAAGTTTTAATGAACATATTATTCTATCATACATCTGTGTAGGGCCAGATTTAATAAAAATGCTAGCTCTCCAGATAAATTAGAGCTCTAGATAAATAATGAGTAAATATTTATTAGATGTTCCAACTTGAAGTTAAGTTTTAAAAAAATGAATACTTTTAAAGAACAAATACATCCTATGTAATTTGGGACATACTTATACTAAAAAAAAATTACTAGCTGTCATGTGAAATTCTAATTTAACTGAATGGCCTGACTTTTACATGGCCAATTGGCCAATTTATGATGCACTGTAGTTTATCTAACTAGTCTCTTGTTAGGCATTTAGATGATTTCCAGTTCTTGGGATTATAAAAAATGTAGAGCTAGAAAGATGACTCAGTAGGTAAAGGTGCTTGTCACCAAGCCTCACAACCTGAGTTTGATCTCTTCCACCCACATGGTAGAAAGAAATAACTGTCTTCCAAAAGTTGTCCCCTGACTTGCACACACTTGCCATGGCACACACACACATAAACAAACAAATAAATAAATGTAATAATAAATTTAAACGTACAGTGGTTTATCTTTGTATCCACATCTTCATAGTCATTATTTTAGAACATCCTAGCATAAAAGTTGCTGGATCAGAGGTTGTGAACATCTAGCCTCTTTTATTTTAAAGACAGGGTCTCACTATGTAGTTCTGGTTGGTGTAGAACTGGCTATGTAGACCAGGTTGGCCTTGAACTTACAGAAATCCACCTGCCTCTGTCTCTCAAGTGCTGGGATTAAAGGCGTGTGCCACCATGCCTGGCTGGTCATGATCATCTAACCTGTGGATGTTTGCCCAGTTGGTTTCTGTCAAGTAGTGTGCTGTTGGAGCTGTACAGAGTGCCTGTTTTGTTTGGGGGTGGGGAGTAAGTAACCTGAATCCATTACTGGTGGGTAACATTGACTTGTCATTCTGTCCCAGCAAGACCCTGAGATGTGAAGCTTCAAAGCTAACAAGTCTGATCTGTGGGGTCTAAGAGAGTCAAAAGAGTTGGACCCATATGCTCTGGAGAACCCAAAGGGAGGGGCCAGTCAGCTCAACAGCACCTGGGTGTTTCTGGCAGGGATCAGAGGAATAAGAAAGGAAGACATAAGACAGACTTGGCCCAGAGCCAGCCACAGCTGAGAAGTCATCCCTTCCTGTGTCAAGCCGCAGTGAGGTGTGATCCATGGCAGGCATCCTTTGTATAAGCAGCCTTGCTATATACACAAAGTCAGCCATCCAGAGGATGGCAGAGTCTGCAGAGAAAGAAGGCTGAAAGGGTTTTTCCCAAACTTAAAAAGTAAAAATGGCATAAACAGCATAAAAGCACAGAAAATCACCCATAATCTTTCTGTCCTAACCAATCACAGTTTTTATCTTTCATTAGGCCTTTCTTGTCAAGGCCCATAATTTTTATGTAACTTCAACCATAGAGCATATTGCAATCAGAATCCTGCCCGATCCCCCTATGGTGCAAAGAATTTTCTGTGCTCCTGTGGAGTTTTTAGAGCTAATGTTCATTCTGATTTTCCTTGACAGAGGTAATAATTATTCATTAAGACAAATGAGAACATCTAAATAAGCAAGCAGAATCATAACACACATATTAATTTGTAGCTTGTTTCTTCTTCCTATTTAACTACGCACATGAACATCTTGCCCTGTTAAAATGTTCATTTCTACATTACTTATTGATTGATTTTTGTGGTGCTGGGATTGAACCCAGGGCCTTAAAAATCCTAAGCATGTGATCTGCCACTGAACTATATCCCCACCTCCTCCATGCTATTTGTAATAATGCAGTGCATTCCATTTAAAGGGTATCCCAGATACTATTACGATTTAACTTTATAAATGAAGAGAGGAGATTCAGAAAATTTAGATACCATTACGACCTTTATAGTGGGTCACATGTTAGTGAGTAGGAAGATGTAAACCATTTAATTTCATTTATACTATATTTCATTTTAAATCTATTTTCCTCTCTCTCTCTCTCTCTCCCTCTCTCTCTCTCTCCTCTCTCTCTCTCGTGTGTGTGTGTGTGTGTGTGTGTGTGTGTGTGTGTGTGTGTGTGAGATATGTGCAGATGTACCCTTGAAGGCTAGAGGAGGACATCAGCTATCCTGCTCTATCACTCTCAACCTTGAGGCTGTATCTCTCACTGAACCTGAAGCTAGACCATGACTGGTATGCTCCAGCAATCTTACTGTATCTCTCCATTGTGGGGTTACAGGCAATTGCGTGGCCACACCCAGCTTTTTTATATGGGTGCTGGAGATTTGAATCCAGGTTCCAAAGCTTGAGCAACAAGCCCTCTTACCTGCTGAGCCATCTCCCCAATCTAGTGTTTTCATCAAAAAAAAAAAAAAAAAGTCATTGTTCTAAAAAGGTTAAATTGGGTCAAGGGCAGGAAGACTGGAGAGATGACTCAGAGGTTAAATGTGCGTACTGCTCCTACAGAGGACCCAAGTTCAGTTCCCGGTACTCATATTAAGCAGCTCACAAACTCCTGTAACTCCAGTCCAAGTGGATCCGTTTTGCTCACGTGTACATATCCAAACACAGACATATACACATACACATACTTGAAAAATTAAAAATGAAAATCTTTTTTAAAAAAAGGTTAACATGGAATCTACCTTCTAAATAAAACTTGACCACAGGTTCAGCGTTGGGAAGTAGCTCTCTAGAGTTTGTCCATCTTGCTTAACTGAAATTTTATAACTTTTATTGTTATCTCCCCACTTCTCCCTACTCACGCCTCCAGAAGCCTTGAATCTGATATTACTACACTGCTATTATTACTATTATTATCATTACTATTATTACTATTTTGGAAATAGGGTCTCACTGGTCCTGGCTGGCCTCAAACTCACAGAGATCCTCCTGTTTCTGCCTCCCAAGTGCTGAGATTAAAGGCATGCAGGCATGCACCACCATACCCAGCCTTAGTTGGCATTTTAATTATCTCACATAATTGGACTCATGTAGTATTTTGTGAGTGTATGTTTGTGATTCATTTATTTCACTGAGTCAGTGTTTTCAAAGTCCATCCATGCTTCACAAATGGCAAGATTTCCTTCTTTCTTTTGGAGACAGTCTCCCTGTAGCCACAGCTAGCCTAGAACTCACTATGTAGACCAGGCTGGCCTCCCCCAAGTGCTGGGATTATAGGTGTGTGCCACCATGCCCGGCTAAAATTCCTTCTTTTAAAAGGTGGAGTGATACTCAGCTGTGTCTTCAGTGTCTTCCTCTGTTCGTCCCTGGATGGACATTGAGCTCATTCACACCTCTTGGCTGTTGTGAATCGTGCTCTAATGAACATCCAAGTGCTGCTATCACTTTAAGACCCTGCTTTCAATTTCTTGGGATAAATATCCTTTCTACTTCTCCACAGTGTGCCGAAGATATCGTGAATGGTTGTCAGTCTTTTTAGCTGACAGAACACAATTTACCTACTCTTGTCCTTGCTGTTGTCACTTAGATTGTTTTCGATTTTTCAGTTTTATAAATAAGGCTTTTAAGACGGGTGTGGCGGTGCACACCTTTAATCCCAGCACTTAGGAGGCAGAGGCCGGTGGATCTGTGAGTTCAAGGCCAGCCTGGTCTACATAGTGAGTTCCAGGACAGCTGGGGCTACAGGGAGACCCTGTCTCAAAAAGACCCCCCCCAAATAAATAAATAAATAAATAAATAAATAAGGCTTTGTGCTTAATTTTTTCAATAATTTGAATTGTGCTTTAAAATAGGAATCTCGGGGAGGGAAGTGGGGTGGATTTGAGAGGGGATGAAAAAGGGGTTCTAAATATGATCACAATATGTTGTATGAAATTCTCAATAAATCAATAATAAAAATGAGGGGGAGCTGGAGAGATGGCTCAGCAGTTAAGAACACTGGCTGTTCTTGCAGAAGACCCAGGTTCAAATCCCAGCACCTACATGGTAGCTAGCAACTGTCTGTAACTCTAGTCCCAGGGGATCCGACAGCCGCTTCTGATCTATGCAGGCATTGCACAACACGGGTGCACTTACCTGCATGCAGGCAATACACACATACACATAAAATAAAATAATAAATAAATTTTTTTAAAAGTTAGAAGAAAAAGAAAAAAAAGGAATCCCAAGCAAGGAATGGTATAATCCTTGCATTCAAGAGGTTAAAAAACAACTACTGAAAGGACATATTTATGTTTGTGCCTTCATCTTTCCAAAGTTCTAGTCAAATCTTCTGGGTATCTGGGGTATTCTGCTATGGTAGGAGAAGGTAGTGACAGGATAAAAATGAAAAAGACACGTGCCAAAGGATTTACTACTTAATAGAAACATACTGCCAGACAGTTCCAAAGGGCAACAATTCAATATCCATTTTAGTGGCTTAAAAACAATTTAATGTAATATCCAAAGATATTAGGTAAGGAAGGAAAGTACTTTCCACCATTAACCCACAATGTAATTCCCCACACGGGACCCTTCAACCCTGATAAGACATATTTCTGTCTCTTCTGGACCCTAAGCCAACAAGCCCATCTGCACACACCTAGCAAGGGCCTCTCCTTGTGGCCTCCCCTACCTGGAGATCATTTGCTTTTTTACCTCTTGTCCAAGCTCAAGACCCCTGAGGAACCATTTTGGTAACACTTCCCCAGAGCAGCTGGCCACTCTTTCCAGACCACTGGGGCACAATGTGTAAACCTGCCTTCCTGTGTAAACCTGCCTGGGCACCTGGAGAGTGTCAAGCTCAGTGACAGATTGCATAGCATACAGAGAAGCCCTGGGCTCTTCTGTGGCCTTGCCCACAGATCTGGTTAGTGTTTGCTACTGATTTGCAATAAATATGCACAAACCGATAATGAGATAATGAGTGTGTGGCCTTTGTTATGGATCACTTGATCCATATGGATCACTTGATCACTTGATGATCAAGGTGGCAAAGCTTTTGAGACCACCTCGCTCAGTGCCCTCCTCCTCTGTAGGCCAAGGCCACCTGTGGACTCAAGGATAGATTCCATTTAAAGGCTGTACACCCCTGGGCAGTAGTATCATTACCACCTTCTGCAGCTGTGAAAACAGCCCTGCAGAATGGCTTGTGGACCAGCCTGAAGGCCTTAACTGACAGCCCTTTTCAGCTCTCCTTCCTGCCACCACCTTCAGTTGAGTTGCTAAGTTAAGCATTCAACAGCAGAAGCTTTAGAAAAGGTTATTATTTATTTATTCATTTATTTCATCTTTTTGAGACGGGGTCCCCCTGTAGCCCCAGCTGGTCTGGAACTCACTAAGTAGAACAAGCTGGCCTGCCTCTGCCTCCTGAGTGCTGGGATTAAAGGCATGCACCACCATGTACAGCCTAGAAAAGGTTATTATTATTATTATTATTTTGGTCTTTTTTTGAGACAGGGTCTCCCTGTAGCCCCAGCTGTCCTGGAACTCACTAAGTAGACCAAGCGACATCTGTTTGGGACTTTTTGTTGTTGTTGTTTATGAGACAGGGTCTCCCTGTAGCTCCAGATGGCCTGGAACTCACCATGTAGACCAGGGTCTGGCCTTGAACTCACAGATCCGCCTGCCTCTGCCTCCTGAGTGCATGTGCCACCACGCCCGGCCTTTATTATTATTATTTTTTTTTTTTTAAAGCATTTAAAAGGGAAAAGGAAGCGGCTCAAATTACTGATTTGCTTAAGTACCAACCATATCAGAGTGTTTTTCTCTGACCAGTGTCTGCAGTACAGGCAAGGCCTATAACACTTGACTTGGATTTCCTCTTGACTCCCATCACTCTAGTAATAGTGATTTTATTATTTATTGACAAATTTTAATTGTGCATATTTACAAAGTGATGCTCTTGTTACTGGTGGTGGGGCGTCTGGGCTGGATGTTTCCATGTTCTTGGCCTTTTATTCAAGGAAATAAAATAAAGGCTCACACAGACTACAAAAGTAGCAATGTAATTTTATTCAAAGCTAAGCTATAGTACAGGCCAGAGATAGGCTGTCAAGAGTGACATGTATGGAGCACTCAAAGGCCTGATTATTATTTGGGGCTTCTTATGGGATTCAGAGAAGGAGGCGTTTGATTGCTAAGGGGCATAGCCTGGGCAACTCTCTGTTGTGATTAACAGATGTGAACATGGGCATGCAGAAAGACTTGCCCCCCCCAAGACCCCCCACCCCATACCCTATCTTTGGTTGGGCTTAAGATTCAGATGTCTCTCCCAGCAACTCCACCCCACTCTTACTGTGGTCCAGTCCCCTTCCCCCCTCTCTCCTTCCTTCCCTCCCTTGCCTTCCAGGCAATCTGGAACATCTACTCTGATAAGCACCCTTATCCTTAGATATAGCAGCTGAGGAGGGTCTTACCTTTCATTGGTTTATTCATATTTGAGATTTACAATCTCAGGATAGAGATGTAGATGGTGATACTAATTAGTTCAGTCTTTATCTTAGATAGATAAGAGCTCCTCCAGCTAGAGAGATGGATCAATGGGATAAAAGCATCTGCTGCAAAACCTGAGGACTAGAGCTCCATTTCTGGGGACCTACATGGTAGAAGGAGAGAAAACTAACTCCTGAAACTTATCCTCTGACCTCTATGTGCATACATGCTATGCATGGGCTCATACATACATACATAAATAAATACATAAATATAAATAAAATCTGACACACACAGAGAGAGAGAGAGAGAGAGAGAGAGAGAGAGAGAGAGAGAGAGAGAGAGAGAGAGAAGCTAAGAGTTTGGTTTTGTTTTGTTTTGAGATACACTTTGGGCTATGTAGCCAAGAGCTCGCTGTAAATCCTCCTGCCTCAGCCTCTGAGTACTGGGATTACAGATATGTGCCACCAAGCCCCACCTACGTTTCATTAAAAAATTATCGTTAGTGCCAGCACTTTGGAGGCGGAGGCAAGCAGATCTCTGTGAGTTCAAGGCTAGTCTGGCCAGCTGGGACTACAGGGAGAACCTGACTCAAAAAGACCAAAAAAAAAAGAGAAATATATATATGTGTGTGTGTGTGTGTGTGTGTCTGTGTGTGTGTCTGTGTGTCTGTGTATAAAATTATTGTAAAATAACAAATGGGGGGTGCTGGAGAGATGGCTTAGAGGTTAAGAGCACTGGTTGCTCTTGCAGCACCCACATGGCAGCTAACAACCATTTATAACTCCAGTTCCAGGGGATCCAACACCCTCCTCTGACCTCCAAGGCATTGCACAACACAGGTGCACTTACATACGTGCAAGCAATACACGCATACACATAAAATAAAAATAACGAATAAAATTTTAAAAATTTTTTGTCTTTTAAAAAAAATTTTTATTTATTATTTTTATTTTATGTGTATGCGTGTATTGCTTGCATGTAGGTAAATGCACTCGTGTCATGCAAAACCCATGGAAGACAGAAGAGGCTGTCAAATCCCCTAGAACTGGAGTTATGGACAGCTGTTAGCTGCCATGTGGGTGCTGGGATTTGAACCCAGGTCTTTTGCAAGAACAGTCAATGTTTTTAACTGCTGGCCATCTCTCCAGCCCTTGTCATTTTTTTTTTTTTTTTTTTTTTTTTGGACAGGGCCTCCTGACCCTGGAACTCAGAAATTTGCTTGCTTCTGCTTCCCAAGTGCTGGGATTAAAGGCATGAGCCACCACGCCCGGCTATAAAAATTTAAATGAATTAAATGTGGGTCTAGAGAGATGGCTCAGCAGTTAACAGCTTACTCCCCTTCCAGAGGGCCTAGCATCCACATGAAAGTCTAACACCTGTCCTTAACTCTACTTTCAGAGAGTCCAGTGTCCTCTCCTGGGCTCCATGGGTACTAAGCATATATGTGGTGCACTTACATACATGCAGGCAAAACACTCAAACACATTAAAAAACAAAACAAAACAGTAAATGCTTATTTATATGAAACCTTCTTCCTATAAAGGAACAGGTAAAATTCTTCAGTTTTCTGAGCTGGTTCCTGGGCCATTTTCCAGAGGTCATAAACATTATGTGAAGGAACTTGCTGTATACTTCCAGGAAGACCTGTGCCTTTGCAATGCATGTACTTATCACTTGTTCTTTAGATGCCTAGCTCATTCCTTCTAGCACTTATGTGGCATTCTAAATCTTTTATTTATTTATTTTTTATTTTTGTCTATTTATTTTTTTTGAGACAGGGTCTCCCTGTAGCCCCAGCTGGCCTAGAACTCACTATGTAGACTAGGCTGGCCTTGAACCCACAGAGATCTGCCTGTCTCTGCCTCCAGAGTGCTGGGATTAAAGGTCTGTGCCGCCACACCCGGCATCATGTGGTATTCTAATGTAAGGATAAACCATGTCTCATTCATTCATTCATTCATTCATTCATTCATTCATGTCTCCACTGATACTGATTCCTAGCTTTTTCTCTTACCAACAACTCTGTAGTTGCTGTACTTGTGCACCTCACAAACTCTTGAGTCTAATTAGACTCAGGATTAAGGCCTGGGCATGTAAGGTGATCATGGAATGAATACTTAAAACAGCAAATGCAAAGTCAGAGGGGCCTCTGAGAGCACAGGTATAATCTAGGGCTGTCTCAGGAAAAGCAGGTGTTTTTCTTTTTACCCCAAAATGGAACTTATGCTAAGTTAAAAAGTACCACTTAAAATGCTAAGGTTGCATGGCTGGGCATGGTGGCACATGTCTTTAATCCCAGAACTCTGGAGGCAGAGGCAGGCGGATCTCTCTGTGAGTTCAAAACTAGCCTGGTTTACACAGCGAGTTCCAGGCCAGCTGGGGCTACAGGAGGCCCTGTCTCTAAACTACCAAAAAAAAAAAAAAAAAAAAAAAAACAAAAAACCAAAAAACACTAAGGTTGCCAAACAGCCTCTTATCACACTTGTACCAATTTATAATCCATCAGTGTAGAAGAACGTCTATTTCTCCAAGCTGTGAAAATTCTCAGCATTGATAATTATTCTTGAACTTCTCAGATGAATTAAGAATAAATTATATCTTGTTTTAATTTATTCTTCTTTAATAATCAATGAATTTTAATATCTCTGGCTTCTGTGGGCAGCAACGCACATACATACCTTCTCTCTCTCACATAATTAAAAATAATAAAAATAAAATTTCAAAAAATATTATTCCTTTTTCCTTAGACAATTTGGCTAATATTTTTCCCACTGTGGTTTATATTTGACTTTTGAGATATTTTTGCCTTATAAAAATGTTAAGTTTTATGTAGTGTCTTCTTTTTATGGCACTTGATCTTTATGGCTAAGACTAGGGGGAAAACACTAAGGGTTTTTTTTTTTCTTTATACTTTTAAATTTCTTTTTCAAATTTAAGTTTTTGAGCCACCTGGCCCTTTTTTTTTTTTTTTTTTGGTTTTTTTTAAACAGGGTCTCCCTGTGGCCCCAGCTGTCCTGGAACTCACTATGTAGACCAGGCTGGCCTTGAACTCACAGAGATCCACCTGCCTCTGCCTCCCAAATGCTAGGACTACAGGCGTGTGCCACCACGCCCGGCACCACCTGGCATTTTTAAAAGAAAGTAGCTTAGTTTTGTTGATTTCCTCATTGTCTAGTCAGTTTTCCAGCACTGTTCACAGAGTAGTGATGGCTTTCTTCTCACTGCCACTTGAAGTGCTGTTCTGTCTTACGCCAATTCTTCATGTTTGGGGCTATTTCTGACGTCTCTCTTTTCTTCAGGTGGTCACTTGGTCTTAGAGCAGTAAATCCTGCTATATAAAGTCTATAGTCTTATAGCTTTAATATCTGGGAGGCCTAATTTGCTCATCTTCTCCCTTTTTTCCCCACAGATTTTCTGATTTCTCACTCATGTTCCAATGTGCCCAACTGAGGGAACAGGGCATGTCCGTCAATCCCTGTGTCAAACTATACCCTGTTGCCAAAAAGAAATAAAAAAGTTCTATCTCTAAAGAAACAAATATTTGACTGGGCATGTGGTTTACATCTTTGATCCCAGCACTCTATGGAGCTCTGTGAGATCTAGGCCAGCCTGGTCTACATTGCAAGTTCCAGGACAGCTGTGGCTATGTTGTGCCCAGTTCACGAGACCCCAAAGACCACCAAGGAGCCGAGTGATGCAAATACACAAGGGTTTTTTTATTGTTGCAAGCTTAAGCTTGGGCCCACTCTGTCACCGACCTAGTGGATCTCAGAAGTGAGACCCCTTGCTTTGGAAGACAGAGGTTTTTATAGGTTTATTTCAGCAAGTTCAGCAAGTAGGGGGGTAGGGGGTCTTCAGCCTGGCAAGCATCTGATTGGTTGTAGCTCAGTCCCAAACCATAAACTGCTGGCTTCAGGAAATCTGAAAAGACATCTGGACTTTTAGTACTTTCCTGTCCCTGGTTAATTGACCACTGGTGGGGGAGTTGTTCTCTATCTGTTCCAAGTATTGTGGTTTTTCTTGGAACAAGGCCCAGGGCTGGGTCAGTCCTATGGAGGTTTTATCCAAGATGGAGTCACTCAGGTTTCTCAGCTACAGGGAGACTCTGTCTCAAGAAAACAAAATAAAACAAACAGAAATATTTACATCATCCCTGTTTCCAGATTTCACTTTTTCAACTGTTAGATAAAATGCTGGGCTGCAGGTTGGGGAGGGTTGGGGAAGGGTGTTGGTGTTATGGTGAGCTAATCCATGGTCCCCTTGGGGAGACAAGTTACATACACCTGCTCTAGCAGCAGACCATCTTAGTCCATCTGTGTTGCTGTAAAAGAACATCATAGACCAGGTGACAAATAAACTACAGAAATTCACTCCTCACAGTTTTGAAGGCTGGTAATCTAAGATCAGGGCTGTGGAAGGTTTAGTGTCTCATCAGAGCTTCCCTCTCTGCTCCCAAGATGGAGCCTCGTTGCCACATGCCTCCCAGGGGATGATGCTCTGTCTTTACATGGTAGAAGGTGGAGAGAGAAAAAGGGGTGAGTTCTCTCTGAACTCCCTTTTATCAGGCCTTTTTAGTCCATTCTCAAGGACTTAATCTCTTCCCCAAAGGCCTCACTTAATACCACCGCAGTAGAGATATGTTGGGACAGGATCTCTCCCTGAACCTGAGCTTACTGATTCTGGCTCGTTTGACTGGTCAACCTGCTTTGGAGATCCTCTGCCTCTGCTTCCTAAGTACTGGGATTACAGACAGGCAGCATGACTACTTGGCTTTTACACTGGATCTGGGGATCCCAAATCTGGTCCCCATCTTTGTCTAACAAGTGCTTTACCCACTGAGCCATCTCACAGTCCTGATTTGGATTTGTTCTGAAAAGTGTTATAAGCTGAGATAGCTGTCTGCTGATCAAGGCCTTGCTGGCTTCTAGCGGGTTGAATTAGATCCTGTCTTAGCTGGACCAGACCTTGGTCTGTGGGGCAGGAGGTTGTCACCACTGTGGTAACAGTCACATTCTATGTGTACTGTGTGGCCTATTCTTCACCCCCCACCCCCCCGGCCCAGTTAATATCTGAAAGGTTTCAGACTGTGAAACACCTGAAATGCAAGGACACCGTTCCAACCTTGACACTTCCCACTTGTGACTGCAGCAGAGTAGAGGCTGGTCTGCACTATTGCTTGGCTAGAAGGATGTTTACTGGGGGCTAGGAAGCCCTGAAGTTGGCCTGTCTTAGCAGCTCTTCCTACTACTTCCTCTCCCTCAGCAGCAAAACATTCCCAACTTGTTTGGGGGATCAATATGACAGGACAGATAAGACCCCCAAGAAGGAATTGGCTTTGTCTCCTCCTAAATTTGGCAGCAGCTGAGGCGTTATCAGGACCCTGAGGGTGGTTCTGGCTAGAAAGAGTCAGGAGGGCCTAGGCTGGTCCAGAAAAGTCTGGCTATATGTTATTTTGGCCCAAGTAACACAAACTCTTGTATTTTTCCTTCCTTTTTTTTTTCATGTTTTCTTTTGAACCATAAGCAGAGAACTGCTTCCAAGCCTATGTGCAGGCCACCAGTGACAGCATTGGGCATGTCTCTGTCTGAGCCATAAGCCAATGCCCTGATACTGAGCCAAGGAGGGAGGCAGGCTTGGGCCAACATTGGAACTGAGAACCTCAGCATTGGAAGGAGGTTTCCTGGCACCTCTGGGCCCAGGAATGGTCAAAGGGACAGAGGCTTTGCACTAGGCTCTGTGGTCAGACAGTCACCATTCCAGTTCCGTTCCAGTCACTCAGCTGTTGCGTGGCCTGGGGCGTGCTGCTGTACCTCTGGGCCTTGGTTCCTCCTCTATAAAGTATGGATAGGAAGAGAACCTGTTTTACAGGAGCATTTGGAAATAGAAATAAGCACCTAACAGAGTTCCCAGTGCACAGCAGAACCTCAGTATTGAGCCCCTACTGTAGAAAAGGCCCAGTTGCTCCTCATTCCCTGGACTGCAGCAGCTGCGGCTGGGAGGATAAGGCAGAGCTATGTTACCCTTTGAAGATGCAGGAATACTCTACCCAAGCTGGGCAAACTGATGAGCAGGTCATACTACAAACTGAGCTGTCACACCACGAATCTCAGCAGGGATTACTGCAGAATTTCTGTTTTCCCAGATGGCCTCTGGGCTGGGCAGAGGGTAGAACATGTAGACCTGGAGAACCTGTTGGATCTGAAGGGGACCTGCTGGATCTGATTTGGGACTGTCTAGAGTCATGGTCTGATGCCATGTTCCAGCCTTGTAAGGAGAACCCTGCTTGGCTCAGATGCCTAAAGGAGAGTACACTGGGCCTCCCTTGGCTTTCTTGGTGAGACCACTAGAGCTACTGGAATGCGTAAAAGAGATTGAACTCTTTCCTTAGTGAGAGCACAGGTTCCATCAGCACCCTGGAAGAGTGATAGGGGGGTGCAGATTAGGAAATCTAAGCAGAGACCCTAGGGAGGTATCCCCATATAGGCCCTATCTAGGGCTCCTTGATAGGTAAATGACCTTGAGTCTTCCACCTCAAGTGGGGTGCAACTGTTGCAGGGTGGAAGGTTTCTACAGTAACTAGACTCAAACTTGGCTCTGCTGGTGGTGAAGTTCTGGGTCAATACAAATAGAGGCCAAGAGCCAAACTCAAGGGGAGGCTTGCTGGTCCCTAAGTTCCTTGTTGTGCTAAGGATTCCACCAGCATGTGACTGGTAATCCCTCATCATCTATCCATGTAATAAAGTCACAGCTCTGGACCTATGGAGCATGCTGGAATAACATGGACACCTTCAAAGTCCTGATGCTTATATCCCAGCTGACTGAACTGGCCTTCAGTATAGCCTCCATTGGGCTTTTGTTGTTATTGTTGGGTTTTTGGTTTGTTTTTTTTTTGTTTTGTTTTGTTTTGTTTTTAAGACAGGGTCTCCCTGTAGCCCCTGCTGGCCTGGAACTTGCTATGTAGACCACCTCAAAGAGATCCACCTGCCTCTGCTGGGATTAAAGATGTGCTCCACCACACCAATGGATAGGCTTTAAAAATCTTCCCAGGTGCTTCTAAGGTGAAGCCAAGGTTGAGAACCACTGGTAAAGAGGCAGATGAGGTAAATTAATTAATTAATTATAATACTAATAATTACAATGTACATGCCAGGTCCTGTGCTACATGCATTATACACTTTATCTCTTTTAATCCTCATAATTCCCATTTTCCAGATGAAGAAGCACTCTCAGATAGGGTAAGTAGCTCTCCAAGGTTAGAGAGCAGTAAGAACTGGCGTTCCATCCCAGGGCTGTCAGTTTTAGAGGTCAAGTTGGCTGACCACTGTAATTACAGCTTTCGAGGCAACGCAGAACAGAAAGTGAGGACACATCTGGGCCAGGCCCCTCAGGGATCCTTGCTACTCAGAGGTCCCCTGTATCCACAGGGCCCGAGGCTTCTGGCCCTGTGCCATTGCAACATCTCTTCAGGTTAGAGAAGAGCAGTGGCAGATGTCAGGGAAGCCCCAGGGGACCCCACCACAGACCTTGAGCAAAAAGATGCTGAAGGGTGTGCTTAGCAGTTCTGATAATGAAGGTCAATCTCCAACTTGGGTCGCAGCATCTGATGGGGTTTTCCTTGTAGGGTGGTGGAGAGCAACTGGGAATCACATTTTGTTCACCAGGTGTTTTTGATTTTTAGCAAACTCAGAAAAAGTCAGGATCCAGCCATAAAATAGGGCCACTGCCTTTTTTTATTTGGGGTTTAACTGAAATTTAGTGAAAGGCAAATCTAGCAGGTACCCACCTGTTTTACTGGTAGTAAAGGAAATTGGGCAGCAATTGTTTAAAAGGAATTGGAGTTGTTTAAATTTAAATTTTAGTGGTATGGGTGTTTTAGGAGAAAGTTTACAAGGCTTGGGGATTGAGGCTGAACTGTTCTTGATGAAAATGACATGGAAAATATTTTTCTTTCCTGTTTTAAGCCTTCCCCTTTGCTGTTTGTTTCCTAATTTTAGCAGTCCAAGAAGCAATAAGCAAATCTAGATGGAGAAAAAAACTGAAGCAACTCAGGCGAGTCTGAAAGTTTAATCAAAGTGATAGACTGAGAATAAAGCTCTCCAAGATAAGGGATTTTTCTCATTTTCTGGAGCACAGTCATTATTTCAACTTAAACAATTTCATATGTGATTGACCTTATTGAACATGGAAGTGCTGGGTTTGGTACTCCATAAAAGGACAAACACTGAATAAGGCAGTGTTTGCCTACACTTCAGCCAAGAAGGGGGCTGGAGGAAAGTGGGAAGCACATCAGCTCATCATTCAGCAGCTCCCCCAGCCCGCATTCCTCACCATGGCAATGCAAAAGGCCTTCTGAAGTATGGTCCATATGGAGTCTCCATCTTGAAACCCAAACCTGGCTCTGCCTGTTGGGAATGCCCCACCCAGCCCTAGACTGCAGCCACTGGCCCAAATGCCAGAGACTAGGCTGCTATCTCAGAATGGATGGCTGCTATCCAGGCTGTGTCTTTGCCACCAGTAACTCATTTGCTGGTTTTGGTTTTTACTTCTTTTTTCCTCTTGGAGAATTATTTTCTGTTCATTGAAATGACTGAGGGACTGATATTGTTGAACTCTTCGTTACTAGAACAGGACAGTCAACTCAAACTAGCTTAAAAGGAGAGACATACACAAAGAGTAAAGGGATAGAGAAGGAGGCAGATCTGTGGGAGAGCTCATCATTGTAGAAAAGCCTCAAGGAAGATTCTGATGGGCCTTGATTGACTCAAATGACCATTTTTCTCTAGGGGTGAAGTAGTAAGATTGGCCTAACCCAAAATCCTGTGCTCATTCCTGTGGGAATACTCGGGGCATTGGGACAGAGGACAGTGAATGACAATCTTGCCAGGAGCATGTAAGTAGAGAAGAAGATCCCTAAGGCAGGCAAATACTACCAGGTCACCTGCTTGGTCCACTTAATTTCAAGTGTTGTATTTTTCCAAGTGTGGGCTGAGGGGCAGGAGAGATGAGGTCATCCACACTTGTTACTCATTTGTTTGTTAGCCATTGTTTTTGAATGTCTATAATCACTCAGGCACTGCTGTTGACCTTAAGACCCAATATTAAACAAAACACCCCATCCCTGCTTGGGTGAAGCTTATACTCTTGTAGAAGGGAATAGAAACAAAGTATAAAATACACAGACTGTCAGGTGATGATAAGTACTGTAAGGAAAAGGAAAGCAGGCCAGGCAGGCAGGGAAAGGGAGGGGCAGATTGGCCTCATGGTTTTACATAGGGTCGATGGAGAAGGTGAGGTGTGAGAGTCCTACAGGAGACCAATGAGCAAGGCTTGCAAACATCTGGGAGAAGCATCTTCTAGAAGGAAAACAGAAAGAACTGCTAAGGGGAGAGGGCCTGTGTGGCTGATGTAGGGCCTGTGTGGCTGATGATGAAGGGCCTGTGAGGCTGATGATGTAGGGCCTGTGTGGCTGATGTAGGGCCTGTGTGGCTGATGTAGGACCTGTGTGGCTGATGTAGGGCCTGTGTGGCTGATGTGGGGCCTGTGTGGCTGATGTAGGGCCTGTGTGGCTGATGTAGGACCTGTGTGGCTGATGTGGGGCCTGTGTGGCTGATGTAGGACCTGTGTGGCTGATGTGGGGCCTGTGTGGCTGATGATGTAGGGCCTGTGTGGCTGATATAGGACCTGTGTGGCTGATGTAGGGCCTCTGTGGCTGATGTAGGACCTCTGTGGCTGATGATGTAGGGCCTGTGTGGCTGATGTGGGGCCTGTGTGGCTGATGTGGGGCATGTGTGGCTGATGTAGGGCCTGTGTGGCTGATGTAAGGCCTATGTGGCGAGGGCAGCAGAAAGGATGAGTCCATGAGGGACCAGGCACTCTACCTCCTGAACTCTGTGATGTGTGAAAAGATCCCATTTGTTCACCCTTGTTTTCCTCCTGGTTGATTATAGTACTCTGAGAGCAGGGACAATATTTAGATACTCATTGATCATTTAGTGAGTCATCTATTGATTTACTCAGTGAGCACCTGTTGAGTACCTACTGTGTGCCAGATGCCAAGGGTTTATGGATGAGCAGCTCTTTCTTTTGAAAATAATATTTTTACTTTTTTTTTGAGAATTTCATACATGTATACAATGTATTTTGACCTTATCCATCCTGTCGCTCCCTCTCCAACTCCCCCGGCCTCCCAACCCTTCTTCTTTCCAATTTAATGACCTCTTTTTAAAAAAGATTTTATTTATTTTTATTTTATGTCTATGAGTATTTGGCCTGCATGTATGTAAGCACACCATGTGTGTGCCTAGTGACTGCAGAGGCCAGAAGAGGGTGTTGGATCCCCTAGAACTGGAGTTAAGAATGGGTATTAGCCACCATGCGGGTGCTGAGAACCAAACTCAGGTCCTCTGGAAGAGCAGTAAATACTCTTAACCACTGAGCCATCTCTCTCCCCTGTGATGCTTAGTAAGCCACATGGATGGGAACTTGGCTAGGTGCTCTGTGCTCCCCTTAGGAGGGAGGAGAAGGGAAATAGAGCTCCCCTGTGGTCACCAGCTATGGTCACTACCCAGCAGGGGTTGGGATGGGGTGAGGTTCCGAGGTCATGTCACCAACTGGCCTGCCATAAAACCTCACCTTGGGGTGAGGATTTCTTCTTCATGATGCTCTGTAGCCATATCTGACATGAAGTGGGCAAGAAAGTACCAGATTCTAGGTGCCTCTTCTGGGGGCCGCCCTGCTTTCTGTTTCTTTTTTATTTTTAAAATTTTTTTATTATTATTAGTGTGGGGGGATGTGTATACCACAGCACACATGAGGAGGTCAGAGGACAACTTCATGGAGTTCGTTTTCTCCTTCCATTTTTATATGGGTTCCAGGGTTCAAACTCTGATCATCAGGCTTGGTGGCAAGTGCCTTTAGCTGCTGCACCATCTTACTGGCATTACTTTAAATGCATGTGTATGTTTTTGGTCAGTTACTTATGTGTATGCACGTGCATGTGTGGAGGTTAGAGGACAACCTCCTTTGAGACAGGATCTTTCATTGGCTGTCCAGTGAGCCCTAGGGATCTGCCTGTTTCCATCCCCCCAGCACTGGGATTAGAAAGGTGCATCACCACATCTGGCTTTTTTTTTTTTTTTTTTGGTCTTTTTGAGACAGGGTCTCTCTGCAGCCCCAGCTGTCCTGGAACTCACTACGTAGACCCAGCTGACCTTGAACTCACAGAGATCCACCTGCCTCTGCCTCCCGAGTGCTGGGATTAAAGGCATGCGCCACCACACCCGGCTCACATCTGGCTTTTTAATTAGGGACTGGGAGCTTTTTAAATAAGTGCTGGGGATCAAACTCAGGTCCTTGTGCTTGCAAAGCAAAGCAGTTTATCAACTGAGCTATTCTCCCAGCTCTTTCTATCTATATTCCCAACATTTTGAAGTATTTGCTGCATTAGTACTGTGCTGCAGGGCACTGCCAAGATACCCAAGGCAGAGATATGACTTAACTGCAAAGTGTGGGGATGGCATTAAGATGACCCTGAACTTGTGGCTTGGAGGACAGAGATGGAGGTGCCGGATTCTGCTATAGAGAGCAAGATCAAAAAAGGACATTAAAGGGAAAAAGCAGGAGTTTGGGAGCCAGAAGGAAATTAATTATGGAATGGGCAGGTGAACTAGGAGTTAGACATAGAGATTGAAGGGCTGAGGTGGTAACCAAATGGCAGTTAGAGATGTCTGAGGGGAAAGGGAGTGAAAGACCTTCAGGGAGCATGCCGTTACCATAAAACACATCCTACCCTCCTTGGTCTCCTCCTCACCTGGCTGGCTCAGGGACAAGTGATGCTTCTGCTCCATCCTGAGGAGGCAGCTGGCTCAACATGAAGGGAGAGCAGAGACCTCTGGGAAGGAATGGTCCTGTGTCCCATGGCTCCCTTTGAGCTGTCTCTCAGGTGGAGGGTCTCACCCCAGATCCTGGCCCATCCAGAGTTGGACTGGACCACTCTGGCTCTGAATTGCACAAGGGAGCTGCAGACTAACTTGATTTTGAGGGCCTGGGAGGGGCCTCTCTAGAAGGCTACAGCCTAAGTAGACATTCTTCCACGCTTCCAAGGCTAGTGAGGGAAGGCAGCTAACAAGAAGCCATCTTAGAAGTGTTCCCCCCACTTCTGGGCACATGGCCATGCTCTGGGGAACTTTGTTGAATGAATAAGTGAATGAGTGAGTGAACAGGTAAGTTCAGGCCTTCCTAAACGCATGAATGAAAGCTCAGGAATCCTTGGGCCTCACAGAAGGGTGCTGGGCAGGTGCTTGGCTCTCAGTCAGTGTTGAATAAGCAGTGGGTGAGCATGGGATAAGACTTGGAGGTTTCCTGAGCCCACAGAGTGGCCATAAGTCCTAAATAAATAAACATGATTTTTTTTCCCACAGTGAACTTGAAGGATAATGAGGTGAAATACTCTCCCTTTGGGAGCTTCAAAAACTCTTTCCTCTGTGGTTTTTCTTTCATTTTAGCTCCCCAGCCATCAAGTAGAGGCCTTCTTCCATTCCCCTGACCCAGAGCTCGGGGTCTGGGGGGCAGCATTGGCTCTGTCATTGTCCCAGATGGGAAGGACACAGAGGACTACTACTTTCCATTCTCACTCTCAGAGCTGGCTGCTTTGGATCCTTCTAGCAACTCAGGGCTTAAGTTGGAGCACTCCTTCCCCTCCCTCCCTCCCCTTTCCTCCTCTCTTTGCTGAAATGGATTTTGAGCCCATGGGGGCCCTGCCACATCTGTTCATTTCCTGACATGGCACTGACTCAGAATATTAGAATGCCACGGCCACAGCTGTTTCACCTCTGAGCATACACCCTGAGCATCTGTGTCTAGTGTGGGACAAGACCCAGAGGAAACAAAATTCCTTTCCCCAGCTCTGCCCTCAGACCCCCAGGCTCCTAAGATAGGAGACTGAAGAAAGCCTAGCACCACAGAGTGGCAGAGATTCAGGAGCTAAGAGCTTCTAGATCTTTCAGGGAGTTTGGAAGCAAGGCTCACAGGGGAACATGGAGACCTTGAGCTGCTGGCAGGACTCCCCAGTGTCATCCCACCAGTAGTCCCCTTCCACAGGTCTCACTGTGATGCTGGGACCATCCTTCTAGGATGAGGCATGTCACAGAGTCCTCACTTCTGGATTCTGTGAGTAGACAATTCTCGTCCTCCTTCCTGCTGCCCTCATCAGCCCAGGGCTGATGGAAGGTATGGAGTTGAGATGTAGTCACAGTTAACAGGATGTCATAGCCCTACTAGGAACTTGTGGCTGACAAGTAGGTTCAAATAATAAGACACCAGGCTACGCCCATCCATTCATCTCTGATGTATTCCCCCTTGTGTGTGTCTCTGGGGACTCTGATTATACAGGGTAAGGTGTGGTTAAGGCGCATGAGGTGGTGGCATATGTCATTTATCTCTCTTCGGTGCTTAGCCTCAGCGGGCCCAGTGTATCCAGCATGGGGCTACTGAAGCAGCAAGCAGAAGTCCCAGAGAAGTTATAGCATTGTATTAATACATTTGGTCCTGGTGGTTCAGGCATTAGTCTGTGATGGCTTGCTTGTCCTTGCTCGTCCAAATTTTGAGCTCATATTGACAGGGAGCTCCTACGTACCTATCCCAGAGCCAGGCTCAAGTGCATCCCCAGGAGACAGTTGATCTGCAGGGTGTCCTCTCTAGTTTCTAGCCCCCTCAAGACACCTTGTTCTGAGCAACTGGTGCTCCTTGGCACCTATCCTCTCCACATCCAGCAGAGAACATTGACTTTAGCTTCAGAATAATGACAGGTTTGGGGCTGAGCAGATGGCTTAGTCAGTAGAGTACCTATCACACAAACATGAGGCTCTAAATTCAAATGCCTAGAGTACATGTAAAAAACTAAGCTGGGCACAGTGGTACATGCCTGTAACCCTAGCACTAGGGGTGCAGAGACAGGCAGATCCCTGGGGCTCATTAGCCAGCCAGTCTAGCCAAATCAATGAGCTTCAGGTTCAGTGAGAGACCCTGTCTCAAAAAGCACCCGACATCAACTTCTGGGCCTTCACCCTCACCCGTGCAGGAAGCCACACACATGTACACCTACAAGTATGTCTACCACACATACCATACATATATGCTGGTACCGCCATACATACATACATATGCATACACACAAGCAATTTGAATCCAGATTTGTAATTTACTAGCTCTTGCCTCTTCAGACTTAGTTTCCTCATCTGTCAGTGGTGCAGAGGGTGTACGAATGAGGAATGAGGTTGTTACCTGGCTGGCATGTACTCAGTGTGCTTCTTCCCACTCATCACCAACAGAACTCTCTTGCCTGGGGCCCCCTCTGATGCTGATCTTTGTCTCAGGTGACAGGAATACCCTCGAAAGGCTTTGATGAGAAGGCATACCTGTCAGCCAAGCAGCTGAAGCCAGGAGAAGACCCATACCGGCAGCATGCTTTCAACCAGCTGGAAAGCGACAAGCTAAGCCCAGACCGACCCATCCGGGACACACGCCATTACAGGTGTGGCCTCCATTTTATGAACCGGGAGGGAAGGTTGAGAAAAAGCCAGTGCCATTCAGCTCATCTCCTTTCACTTATGAGTATTTTATTTTATTTTTCAATAACCTTTATTTATTTATTTATTTACTTATTTATTATTTTGTGTACCTGTGTGCGTGCACATGTATATGGGTACACACATGTCATGTGTATTTACAAATACAGAAGATGTCCTCAGTCTTGGTCCAGTAACTTTAACGTTCAATAGCCCTCACCCTCAACTGCTCTCCTGCCTCCTCTGTGCCTTCACTGGCCTACTTGGGGCCTGGAAAGGCAGAGGAAACCCCAACCTGGGGCCAGAAGGGTCCCTTAGCACCATAGTCAGGCATCCCAGAAAGAATAACCTGCCAGGGGACCATGAGAAAGTCCATGGGGTGAGCTGCGCAGCTGAAGAAGGATCTCCAGCTTTGAGCCCTGCAAACAGTGAGGCCTGTGACTATCACCCCTTGACATCCCTTTCCTCCTTGCCTCCTGGCCCCTGTCCTGCCTCCTCAGCCACTCCCAGCAGCCACTGCTGCCCAGTCTTTTTCTCTTCTGGTGGGTGGTGGGTGAGACCCTAGATCACGGTCAATGAGACTTTCACACCAGTCCCAGCTCAGAGTGACTGGACTGAGTGATCTTCTTCCTGGGTTCAGTTCCATGTGTCTTGTCTAGAGTGCTCAGAGCCACCTCTTTCCCTTGCCTGCTGTCACCTTTGGAAGCGTTCTCTTGCAGAGAAACCCTGCCCTTTGTGCCTGGCTCATCTGCCCTTCAGTCAGCATGGATGTTCCTGCCATTCTCGTTTCTCTCTTTTCTTTTTCTTGGGGAGAAAGGGACAGGACAAGGTTTCACTCAGTAGCCCAAGCATGAACTTGTAGCAGTCTTCCTGTCTCAGCCTCCCGTGTTGGAATTATAGGTACAAGCCACCACGCATGGCTCCTTTCCTGTTTTTGCACATGCTGTTTCCTCTACCTGAACACCCCCTACACCCCATCCATATCCTTTAAGCTGTGACTGTGTCCTCTGCTCCAGGAAGGTTCCTTACCAACCTTGTTTAGTTCCAGGGCACCCTCTGCACCATGTAGACATCTAGTGGAGGCTCCAGGGTTCTGCTGTAGCTGGTCCACTGCTCTGCCTGCTTGGTGCTTTGAGTGACAGACAAGCTATGTGGGATCCAGCCACACAGTCAGAGCTGGTTTGGGCCTCTATCTGATCCTTGTTTGAGGTTAAGTGAGAATGACTTCAGTTACTGACTGCACAAAGGACACAAATGTGAGATAAGCATGCAGGGGGTCCTGGTTCTCTTCCCATATCCCTCATGCAGGCATGCCTGAAGTCCAATGGCTTTGGCAGCCCTTGCAAGGTGAAATGGACAAAGGGCTAGGGAGGTCCAGACATTGGCTTCACTCTCCTGTTACCCCAAAACCATCAAGCCTTCAGAAGTCCTTCATATTGCCATAAAACAATAGTCCTGCTGCTGGGCAAGGCTGCCATCCGGTCTAATGGCCATTCTTAGCCTTGGAAGTCAGTCAGCCCAGGGGGAACTTCCCCTCTCACAACTGCAGGCAATGGTGGGTCCATGTAGTTCTATTTAGAGACCTTTAATGGGCAAAGTCATGGCCAACCTAGTCCCCAGGGTTTGGAGGATCTGTGACCTGACCTCATCCATGAACTGAGAGCTTGGCCTGGATCATCTCTGCCTACTCTCTCAACTCCCTCCTCCCCTCAGGCTTTTTCAGGAGTTTACTGAGAAGCTTAAAGGAAGAATGGATCTGGGGGTTATGCATATCCAAGGCAGTGGAGGGATGGTAAGGTGCCATGTGCTGCTGTTGGGCCCTCTCAGAGGGCAGAGGTGGATCAGGATGTGTATGTGCATGTGCATATTCACATGCCGAGGGAGCAAAAGAGGTGCCAGCCTGGTGGGGTCAGTGTGCCGGTGTGAACTTTGCCCTCTTGGGCTACAGTTTCCACTGGACCCCGTAATGCAGGCTAATTCCAGATCCGGGTCGCCATCTAAGAGAACTCCCTTCAAGGGAAACAAAGTATGGGAAACCATGTAAGACAAGCCTACTAAGATCATGAAAAAATTCCAACAAACACAGACATGGAACAACCTCTTCAGTGACTCCTAGCTCCTGGGAATTGAGTAGCCCCACCCTCACTTCTAGTCCACTCCACACATGTGTGGGAGCTCGCCTCTTTCATGGAGAAAAGGGCATTGCGATGGAGTTTCTCCTTAGACATAGGATGCCTAGGGAATAAGGACAAGGAGCTGGGGCCCTGGAGGTCAGTGTCTAAAGGCTAGGCACCAGGAGGAAGCTGGTTTTCAGCAAGCCAATCCCTGAACCCCCAGCCCTTTGGGAGCAGGCATTTGCCCAGGGTGAGTTCTGGGGGTGGAAGGAGGGTCGCTCCCCCACAACACTTTCAGGGAGAAATATTTTAAATCCTCTCAGGATTTCTCCCTGGGGGGGTCCCATGCTAGTGGGATTTCCCTTCTTTCTGACCCAGCTGCTCCGCAGGGCAGGAAATGGGCCTGGGAATTCTGACTGCGAGTGCTGTCAGTGGAGTGCATGCTGTAATGAAAAAGTAATCGCTGTTGGAATAGTCAGGGAGCTATTGTAATAAAGAACATCGCTTAGGAAAACCAGCGGAGGCGGCTGCTTTCCACGGGCCTGGAGGAGCCCAAATGAATGTCTTTGCAGAAGCGGCAGGGAGGAAGGCTGGCAGGAAGGAGTGCTGCTGCCTTGCTGAAGAGAGGGAGTCAGGGTCCAAAGATGGGGTATCTATAGGTGGGGGAGCCCAGGGTTTCTAGGCAGGAGCTGTCCTTGGTGTCTCCTGGGAGGCTGGTTTGTTCACAGCCTGCCCCTCCCTGGTGGCTATTGAAAGGCTGTTAGTGCTATAGAGAGAGGGAGGGATGTCCCTCCCACCTCCATCCTGCAGGCGGATTGGGAGGAATTCCTGGCCAGATCCTACCAGAGCTGGGAGAGGAAGGAAGAAGCACACGGCTGTCAGAAGGCAAAAGGAAGATCTCTCTCTCTCTCTCTCTCTCTCTCTCTCTCTCTCTCTCTCTCTATCAGCACACACTTTGTCTCATTGGCCTGCCCCATCAGTAGTACTTCTGTTTGGTTGCTGGCTGTACCTTGGGGCCTGTACATAGTTGGGATCCATCTCAAACAGGCAACAGGCTATCCATGTGGGTTCTGGTGCTCTGGGTCTTTGACAAAGAACATCCAGGCTTGGGAAAACCCCCCAGGTTTGGGAAGATTCCCTAACCTGCTGTATGTAGGTGTTGGGCCTATGTGGGATGAAGCATTGGTGTGGGAAGTAGGCTATATCCTGGCTTTGGGATTGCCTTCTCTGCCTCACAGAGGTATCCCAAGGGCAGCAAACTGGACATAGGACAGCACTGAGCCTCTGACTCCCCTGTCCTCTTCTCAGCTGCCCATCCTTGTCCTACTCCTTGGACTTGCCAGCCACCAGTGTCATCATCACCTTCCACAATGAGGCGCGTTCCACTCTCCTGCGCACAGTGAAGAGGTAAGCCCATCCCTGGGCCCTCATCTCAGTGGCTCTGTCCCTGAAACCTCAGGTGGTCTGTGAAACCTCTGACCAGGCGGGCATTGGAACTAGGGATGGTGGCCAAACAGTGAGCACTGGGAGGATGAGTCTTATCCTTCTGAGAAGCTGAGTCTGGTGAATCCTCTAGGAGACCCCAGAAGTTTACATCAGTCAAACCCAAGACCAGATGAGGATAAGGGCAAGATATGCAGCAGTCAAAAACAGAAGGAGGCAGGGACGGGCATGAGGCCTTAGGAGGGTAGATGTGAACCCAGCAGGTGCTTGTTGACAAATCAGAGAGAAATGCCCCTTCTGGCCTACTCTAAGCTTGGGCTAGCGTAGTCAAATTTAACCTTTATTCATCTCATTGACCCAGTGAACATAGATGAGACTAGAACTTGGAAAGGAGTGCCCAGTAGCATTCCATGGCCTGAAGGGGCTGGGACTTCCCTATTCCAGAGGAAGACAGGTGTGGAGATGCCACTAGAGAACACTCCCTCCTACCACTGGGCCTACAGGGGGCTCCCTGGCCTTCCAGGCAGGCAGCTCTGGTCCAGCTGTGCTGTCCCCAGGCGATTTAGGAATAAGCCTCAGGCAGCTCCAGCAGTTACCAATCCTGCCCTGACAACCCAAACAGGGCAGCCTCCCACCATTTGAAATGGTTCCCATGTCCCAAGGGCCCATTGCAGCAGCAGCAGCCAGGCCAGAGAGCCTTTTCCAGGGCCTAGGGAGTTTCAAACAGCTGCCTGTCACCCAGAGCTGAGGACTAGGAGAGCCCCCCACAGGGAGGGGGACGTGGGAGGTTAACTCCAGACTCCTTTACCTTCCCCACTGCTGCTCCAGTGTCCTGAACCGAACTCCTGCCAACTTGATCCAGGAGATCATTTTAGTGGATGACTTCAGTTCAGATCGTAAGTACTGCCTCCCCCATGTCCCATCCTGCCCCTGTTCTCCCAGGATGCTGAGACAAGCTCTCTGCGGCTGTCCTGACCCTTATATACTGACCCCTGCCAAGTGGGGAATCTTTGGTCTTTTCTAGGAAAGTGGAAAGAGTGGTGGACCTTTGGATGGAACACCCATGACATGACATTAAACACTGTATCAAGGGGTCTGGGGAGATGCCTCAGTGATGAAATGACCTGAGTTCACACCCAACACCTATGTGGAAAAAAAAAAGCATCGCAGTATGCATCTGTAACCCAGTGCTGGGGAGATGGGATAGGTGGACGGGGTGGAGTGCTCCCTGACCAGCCTAACCAAAACAGTGAGAGACCCTGTCTCAGAAAATAAGGTAGAGAGTGAATGAAGACGATGCCCAAGGTTGACCTCTGGTTGACCTTCACTCAGGCACACATGGGTAAATGCACTTGCACTCACATACACATGCAACTGAAACAACATCCACAGCACCCTTCATAATTACAACTGCCAAAGGAAGAGTCTCTCTACCATGGCCAAGTACTCTGTTGCCCCCTGGACTGGGGCAATACCACAGGCACTGGGGATCTGTGCAGGGCCAATAAAAGTGACCACAGCCTTCCCTCTTCCCCCATGCCGTGCCTGTGGGGGACTTCCATGGCAACCAAACCGCTATCCTCTGATTCCCACAACTGACAAGCTTGCCTTCTTCCCTCTGCCCTCAGCTGAAGACTGTCTGCTTCTGACTAGGATCCCTAAGGTCAAGTGCCTGCGTAATGACCGGCGGGAAGGTGAGTGCTGGACCTGTGTCCCGCCCTGGACCTGTCTCACTGTGATCTTCTCACCTCCCCACTCCTGTTGGGCACCTGTGTCTGTCTGCCTTTGTCATCTCTCCTGAGAAATGGGACACTGACAGCACCTTTCTGACAGACGAGTTTACTGTAAGGATAGACAAGAGGTTTGTGAGGAGGCCCTGAGAAAAACCAAAGGGGCCAGGCATGGTGACACACGCCTTAATCCCAGCACTTGGGAGGCAGAGGCAGGTGGATCTCTGTGAGAACAAGGTCAGTCTGGTCTACATAGTGAGTTTCAGGCCAGCTGGGCCTCATGATAGCGGTTGGTGCTTCATGAGACAGGTAAAGGGTACAAGGGAGGGCATAGCAGACATGCAAAGACAGCAGTTGGTAGCAGGCACGCACTGGTGCTAACAGTCCCTCTTCCTGAGGGCTGTGCCAGTCATTGGCTTTGCCGACATTCTCATACCTACTCATTCTCATACCTACTCATGACAATTGTTGTTCCTGTTCTGTCCACAGGGACCTATGTCAAGAGGTTTAGCAACTTGCCAAAGGTAATGAATAGAGGAGCCAGGATTCCAGTCTATGGGGTACACTCAAAGGCTGTCTCGTAGGCCCTCTCCACATAGTCTTTCTGTCATCGTGAGCACAGGGAGTAGACTGGGTAAACTGAGATGACAGAAGACCTCAAATGCTAGAAGAACCCTTGTAGACTTGATAAGGCAGAAAGCAGGCAGCAACAGAAGGTTTTAGAGTGAAAGGGATGTAAGAGATACTATTTAAGAGAGACCAGTCGGGCTGAGGAGCTGTAAGGATATTGATGAGTCAGACCCATCAAACTTTCATGAAAGTGGCCAAAGAGAAATGTCTTCCAAGCCATTGCATTGTAGAGGTCATCAGGCTTGGGAATTTGGTTCCCCTAGGGTTTTGCCAACAATGTGTAGAAATTTATGGTCAGATGCTTGCTGGATACCTTTTGAGTAGAAAGATGAGACTTAGACATTTTGGACTGATGGACAACTAGCTAGATAGAATCAAAGATGTGGCCAGCAAGGTCAGTCCAGGAAGAGGTCTCAGCTCTTGAGGTCCTTCCCTCCCTGCAGCTCATAGGATACTCGTGGATGCTCTGGCCACAGCAGGACCAGTTGGGCCTCTGCCATCCTGACCAGACAGGTCCCCAACCCTAGGCAGAATGACCAAAAGCAAGGCCCTTCTCTGCAGTTAGTGAATAGGGGATGGAGATCCTAACACATGTGGGTCTCCTGGCATCAGGTTCTCTCCTTGTTGTCTTGTTTGATGTGACAGGCTGAGTTATGATGTTTTGGTTTGGTTTTTGTTATTAAATTTTTTTGGTTTGTTTATTTTTATTTTTTATATGTGTAAGTGTTTTGCCTGCATGTATGGCCAGTAATACCTGCAAGGCCAGAAGAGGGCATTGGATTCCCTGAAACTGGAATTATGGATGGTTGTTAGCCATCATGTGGGTGCTGGGAGCTGAACCCAGGTCCTCTGCAAGAGCAAGCAGTGCTCTTAACTGCTGAACCATCTCCTGAGCCCCATTTGTTTATTTATTTTTATGTGTATGAGTGTTTTGGCTGCATGTAAGTGCACCATGTACGTGCAATGCCCACAGAGGCCAGAAGAGGGTGTTGTATCCCTTGGAACTGGAGTTACAGACTATTGTTAGCTGCTGTGTCAGTGCTGGGAATTGAACCCAGGACCTCTGCAAGAGCAGCCAGTGCTCTTAACCACTGAGCCATCTCTCCAGCCCAGTTATAATGTTTTTTGAACCTTGTAGATAAGAAAGAG
>NW_008348666.1:1054828-1085258 GCF_000622305.1 Nannospalax galili | reverse complement strand
AAGGAAGGAAGGAAGGAAGGAAGGAAGGAAGGAAGGAAGGAAGGAAAGTGTGCAAGGCTCAGAGATTAAATAGTGTGCTCAAGGTGAGTAAAAGGCTGACATACAAGCCTTACTCAGTCTAGAAGATTCTCTGTCACACTTGGTTGTGTAGCTGGAGGGAACCATGAAGATTCTCGGGGGGGGATGGATTTTGTTGCCTGGTCTAGCAGTACCAAACTCTACTTGACTGTTGTTTCACTCACTCAGCTTGACTGCCTGTCTGTGTCTAGAACATTGAAGGCACTTGGGGGAGGACAATGGGGCACTGATGGTCGCCATGGAGGAAGGAAGACAAGCAGGGAGGAAAGAAACAGGCACAAAGGGAGGCCAGTCTCAGTAGCAGAGACATCTGCCTGAAGTGATGAGAGGCCTGGGACTTGGGGTTCATTGCTAGTCTGTTGGCTCAGCCCTGTATTTTCCTTTTACAGGGCTGATCCGGTCCCGGGTTCGTGGGGCAGATGTGGCAGCAGCCACCATCCTCACCTTTCTGGATAGCCACTGTGAGGTCAACGTGGAGTGGCTGCAGCCAATGCTACAGCGGGTGACAGAGGTGAGCTGCCTGTCTGAGGGAGCTGGGCCTCTTCAGAAGGCTTCTCCTGTACTCCCAGCCCTCACTGTCCATGGAGCTAGGCTAGCATCATAAGAGGCCTAGGTCTGCTTTGCCTGAGTGACTTTACCTCACCTAGCTGTCACACCTGAAAACAGCGATAATTGTCATGTTTGTCTCATACACACACCCTGTCTCCACTCCTTGGAGTGGGGTGAGAATCACATTGTATGAAAGCTTGGTGAGCTAGGAAGCCCACACCATCATGGGTGCTGCCCTTCTGAGAGAGACATGGGGGAGACTGTGGTCAGGCTGGGAAGCCAGAGGGAGGCAGGACAGACTGGAGTTTTCCACTAAAGGAGAAGAGAGAGCAGGGGGCTCCCGCCCGGTGCCTGTGGATCCTCAGAATGGGATAGTAGGAAAGGATATAGCAGTTATAACTCAAGTATAAGAAGGCTAAAAGCCCCGACTGGGTGTGTGGTACACTCAGGAGGCTGAGACGGGAGGATCATGAATCCAGGGGAGAAGAAAAGAGAAGGCGGAAGGGAAGACAAGCCCAAGTTTGAAAACAGGCAAAAGGGCTGGATAGATGTTCAGGGGTTAAGAGTGCTGGCTGCTCTTGCAGAGGACCCAGGTTCAATTCCCAGCACCCACATGGTGGCTAACAATCATCAGTAACTCCAATCCCAGGGGAGCTGATGCCCTCTTCTAACCTCCATATGCATTGCATGACACGGGTTCATTTACATACTTGCAGGCAATACACTTGTACACATAAAAAATAAAAATAATAAAATTTAGAAACAGGAGAAGAATTTGAAAGGGCATTTCTTTAAAGAACATACACAAATGGCCAATAGGCCATAGAAAGTCACTCAACATTGTTAATCATTCAAGAAATGCAACTTTAAGCCATGATGTGATAGTGCTTCAGACCTACAAGAATGGTTATAATAGCCATGCGTGGTGGTGCATGCCTTTAATCCCAGCACTCAGGAGGCAGAGGCAGGGGATCTCTGTGAGTTCTGGTGTATATAGCAAATTCCAGGTCAGCTGGGGCTACAGGGAGACCCTGTCTCAAAAAGACCAAAAAAAAAAAAAGAATGGTTTTAATAAAAGACAGACAATATTGCTGGCAGGATATGGGTAATCCACATGGATTGCTGGTAGGAATGTAAAATAATGCAGAGAGTTTGGAGAACAGTTTGGCAGACCCCTAAAAGTTTAAATAAAGCCACCCATGTGTCCCAGAAGTTCCCATGCTAGGTATACACTGAGGAGAAACAGAAACAAAAACTATATTCACACAAAAACTTCTGTGTTCAGAGCAATGCTATTTAGAATAGCCAACAGGCTGTGGTATATCCATACAGTAGAATATTATCCTGCCATGAAAACAAATGGAGTGTGTTACACTCTGAATGAATCTTGAAAACCTGTGAAGTGAAATAAGATAGTCAAAAAAGCTGTATATTATATGATTCCTTTTTGTTTGTTTGTTTGTTTGTTTGTTTGTTTGAGACAGGTTTCCCTGTAGCCCCAACTGGTCTGGAACTGGCTATATTGACCAGGCTGGTCTTAAACACAGAGATCCACCTGCCTCTGCCTCCCAAGTGCTGGGATTAAAGGTGTGCACCATCATGCCTGGCTTATATGATTCCAATTATAGGAAATGTCCAGAATAAGAAAATCCATAGAGGGGCTGGAGAGATGGCTCAGCGGTTAAGAACACTGGTTGTTCTTGCAGAAGACCCGGGTTTGAATCCCAGCACCCACATGGCTGCTAACTGTCGGTAACTCCAGTCCCAGGGGATCCGACAGCCTCTTCTGTCCTCTGCGGGCATTGCACGACAGGGGTGCACTTGCCTACATGCAGACAACACACACATACACATAAAATAAAAATAATAAAAATATTTTTTTAGAATTTTTTGTTTTATTTTTTTGGTCTTTTTGAGACAGGGTCTCCCTGTAGCCCCAGCTGCCAGGCTGGCCTTGAACTCACAGAGATCTGCCTGCCTCTGCCTCCCAAGTGCTGGGATTAAAGGCATGCGCCACCACACCTGGCTAAAACTAAATGTTTTTGAAAAAAGAAAAAAAAATAGAATTAAAAGAAAAATCCATAGAAACAGAAAGTAGGTTAGTTTCTTTGGGGAGGCTCTGACAGCCCCATGTTCCAAAGGTCCCTCTGCAGAGCTGGTAGCTGGACCTCTTTTTGCAGGAGTCCCTGATGTCTCAGCATCTTATCCTCCTCTTCTAGGACCACACCCGTGTGGTGAGCCCTATCATCGATGTCATCAGTCTGGACAACTTTGCCTACCTTGCAGCATCTGCTGACCTTCGAGGAGGTGGGTCCTGCCCCCAGGGGAGGGGCTCTAGGCCTGAAAAGAGGCAGGTGAGGGCAGGCAAAAGCCTTGGCATGCTGCTCTTCTGTCCTTGATGCATTGCCAGTCCTTATTTCCAAAGAGAAAAATGAGGGGGGAAGAGGGGGAGCCCCGGGCTTAAGATGCAGTGAAGGTGTTTGCACAGGCAGTGTTTGGGCCAAGCTAGTCACTCATCCTTACATCCCCTAAACATGGGTGTGTCCTTCCCCAGTGCTGCCAACCTAGGGAGGAGCCACAGGCCCTGGGGTAAGTCCTTTAGGGCAGAGGGCCTAAGGAGGGTGGCCTCAGGTCCTGAGGGAAGTCTTCTCTAGGGGAAAGGTGGGAGCCTGTGGCCCTGCCTAAATTCCTAACACATACATCCCAGAGGTGCCACATCAGCTGCTCACGTTTGCCAGTGGCTCATCTTGAAGAGTGACTAGTCAGACTTGACATGGACTGTAAGTATAGAAAACCCACAGCAGTGGTTGGGATTTCTAAGACAGTGTGAATGAGCCCATTGGTGGTTTTGTATACTGCATGCTGAGATGATGTTTTAGATAGACTGTTAATTAATATTTTATTCAAATTTACCTCATATGTTTTTGTGTTTTCATGTGACTCCTGGACTGTTTTAAGTCATGTACGTGACTTGCTTTATGATCCTTTAGGACCACTGTGGACTCTAGCATTGGGACAGTAGACAATAGCCACATGTAACTGTTTAAATCAATTTAAATTAAATAAGATTTACAATTTGTGGGTTGGAGAGATGGTTCAGCAGTTAAGAGCACTGGCTACTCTTACAGAAGACTTGGGTTCAGTTCCCAGCACCTACATGGTGGCTAACAATCATGAGTAACTCCAGTCCCAGGGGATCTGACACCCTCTTCTGGCCTCCACAGGCATTACATACCTATGATGCCCTTACATACATGCAGGCAAAACAATTCAGTTCCTTATTGTTCTGGTTACATTTCAAGTGTTCAAGCCACACGAGGTTCTGACGACCCCACTGGGCCATGCAGAGGTAGAAAAAGTTCTATGGGATACTGCTGCTGTAGAGATTCTGTTACTAGAAGCTAGTGGGCAAGGGAGATTTCCTCTCTGGGGCTTGGTTACCCACTGAATAGACCCACCCATGAGTTAGACTTGGAATTGGGTGGGATTCTGAAGTCAGTCAGGCATTTCCCTTCTGAAAAGTCTCCTCAGGACCTTTGCACTTGCTGCTGCCCCTGTGTAGAATTCCCTTCCTCAGATATCTATATGGATTGCATTCTTCATTCAGATCTCTATTCAGAAGTCGCCTTGCCTTGTCAATGAACCTTACTAACCTTGATAAATAGTTAATAATTGACTCCCTACCTTATTTTTCCTTTTTAGCTCTGTTCACCTCTGTAGACACACCATACCTTTGCAGTGTTTGTCTTACCAGTAGGTTGGCAGTCCATGAGGCAGGCACATGTCTCCTGAGTGAAGGAACAACGGCACGGAGAGCTCAGAGCCTCCATCACCCCGCTCTGATTAAGAGAGACTGAGGAGTGGAGAGGGTATGGAGCCTTGTGTGGGCTCTGTCCCGAGCTCACCCTCACTCTGCTCTGCCCCTAGGATTTGACTGGAGCCTGCATTTCAAGTGGGAGCAGATCCCACTGGAACAAAAGATGACCCGGACAGACCCCACCAAGCCTATCAGGTCAGGCTGCCATGTACTCTGTGGAGCCTTTTCCTTTCTGGGACAGGGCACTGGGAGGCTTTAGGGAGGTGTCATCACTGGGGCTCCTGAGAGCTCCCAGTCTACGTGCTGACTCTGTCCTGAGCCCTCAGACATGCCTGTGGGGACAGAGAGGACAGAGACCATGGGAAGAGTTGTGAGGACCCCGAGTTGGCCAGGCCTCCTGCCCAGTGACTTCACAGGAAGGGAGTTAGGGGCAAATGGCATCGGGTTCTGCAGTTAGAAGAGAGGCTCCTAGCTTCTCCATCTCACGGTTGCACCTTCCCTCTCCTTGTCCACAGAACACCTGTTATAGCTGGGGGAATCTTCGTGATTGACAAGTCCTGGTTTAACCACTTGGGAAAGTATGATGCCCAGATGGACATCTGGGGAGGAGAGAATTTTGGTGAGTCAAGAAATAATTAACAGTAAAAACTCAACAGCAACACTAATAGCCCAGACTAAGCACAGTCTATGCTTCAGGCCTTCATCTTAAGAACTTGACACTAAGTCATTTCATTATCATAAGGACCCTTGGAGGTAATGGTATCCATTTTACTAATTAAAAGCAGAGGCACAGCTGGGTATGGTGGCACACGCCTTTAGTTCCAGCACGCAGGAGGCAGAGGCAGGTGGATCTTTGTTACATCCAGGCCAACCTGGTTTACATAGCGAGTTCCAGGCCAACCAGGGCTACCCTGTTTCAAAAGAAAAACAGAAAACAGAAAAGCAGAGGCACAGAGAGGTAAATTGATTTGTCTAGAGCTATGCAGCTAGACAAAAACTTTAGGTGTCCAGGGCCCTATGGCCACATGACTAGACGTGTGTGTGGAGGAACACATGACTGAATACAGCTTGAACTACAAGGCTATTTCCCTGCCAGAAGGACTAGGGAACAAGAAGTACAGCAGAGATGATGGTCATATGTAAGCAGAGTCAGAGGCCTGGGTGCAAGCCTTGGTCGGCTCCTTCAATCTGTTTGGTTCTGGGCCAATTAAGTCTCTCTGAGTCCCACTTCCTCCAGAGCTTGTTATGAGTAACAAATGAGGTGATGAGTTAAAATGCCTGGCACAGTGCTGTGGCTACTGTTGCTAAGTCAGGACCTCAGGGATGGGAGCTGCTTGGCCTCCCTGAAGCAGCGTGAGAGAAGGAAGGAGAGACAGATCAGGGCAACGCATTTTAGTGGGAACCTTGATTTGTTGCTTTGCCCCACCAGAGCATGGTAGAACGGTCACCAGGAGGAATTGGAGTCCAGGTTCCAGCGTAGGTATCCTGGGTACCCTGGGGGTGGCAGTTAAGTTTTGGAATCCCCGTTAAGTCACTTGAGAAAGAGCAAGGAAAAGTCCAGCCTCCTGGGGTGAGTCTGTGTATATCAGACTGGTGGGGGGTGAGGGGGAGGCAGCAGGGCACAGATTGGGCCTCTGCCTGGGCTCACTAAGGACACATTTACAGTGTGGGCTACATATAAGGACTGGTCAGCACAGTCCTGGGTGGCACTGTGGCCACAGGGAGCTATAGCCAGTCACTCTCAGGTCTGAAAAATGGAGGCAGGGCCGAACCTGGCTGTTGAGGGAAGGAAGCCCCTGGGGCTCAATCTACACAGAAGCCTCTGAGATAGAGAAGCCAGGGAGGGCAGAGAGCTATCCCAAGACCCTCTGGAGCAGCCTGGGAGATACAGAGCATTGGTCCTGTACCTGTAGCTCTTCCCACCATCTCTTTTTGCAGGGTTTCTGGACCAGGTTTCTGGAACAGTTGATAGGGCTGGTGGTCTCTTACTCGTATGCCACACTGGAAACAGATGATGTTGTTGCTTTCCAAATTCAGTCAAAAGTGCCATGTGGGACAGGCCAGAGCCCCTGAGGGGTCATGAGGCGGTCTTAACATCTGTGTCTGAGATGTTAGGTGGTGGGCCTTGTCCTCTCCACATGGCCAGAACAGGTGCACAGAGGAGCCAAAAGCAGGCTGTCCTTTTATTGGCCAATCAGGTGATTTTGTACCCTCTTCTGGCTCTTGGGGACCATTTCCAAGCAGTGTTCCCAGGAGTAAATTCTGGGGGCTGGAGCACAGTGAGCCTTGTATCCTCACTCCCTTTCAGGTGGTTGGAGCCCAGCTGACCCCCTTTGTGTCCAGGGTTTCAGCCTGAAGCCGGCTTTGGCAAAGCCAGTTTCCTGCGAAGACATGGTGGGCTGGGAAAGGCCCAACCTCCCTGCACAAAGACACGTCTCCTTTCTTTTTCTATTTTTCAGGCTGAGAACTGACAGAGAAACAAGTGAATGATCAAATAGCTCACTTCAAACTCTGCCTGAGGCAAGGGCTCCAGGGGCTGGGGAACTTAAAAGGCAAAGCCAGAAGTGGTTCTGCTAGGGTTTCGTTTCTTAGAAGAAATTCAAAGAAGTGTCTAGGCTGACTGCAGTACTCAGAGGGCCAGCTGCTGGGCCAGTTTTGAGCTGGGAGACCCCGTCTCTGGTGGCTTTGAGGTTTTCACTTTATTTCTTGTTGAAAGACAGAAGATACCCAAATTGAACTGCATTCCTGCATCCCTTGAGACATCCACACTTAGAATCCCAGAGGCCACCTCGAGTGGGGCTGACAAATCCAAAGACCTTGAGCATTAATTTCGGGGTCCTTCTACCCAAATTCTGCAAGGACTCCCGATGACATATATCTTTTAAAAATATTTTATTTATTATTTTATGTGTATGAGTGTATTGCCTGCGTGTATGTAAGTGCACCCGTGTCATGTGATGCCCATGGAGGTCAGAAGCAGGTATTAAATCCCCTGGAACTGGAGTTATAGATGGTTGTTAACTACCACACGGATGCTGGGAATCAAACCCAGGTCCTCTGCAAGAGCAGCCAGTACTCTTAACCACTGAGCCGTCTCTCCAGCCCCTTAAAAATTTGTTGTTGTTGTTGTTGTTGTTTTATTTTGTTTAAAAAAAAAAGGAGGAGGAAGGAAAGGAAGGACACAGAGACAGCCGTCTGAATTTTGTGGTGGCTGTGAGAATCATGCATTTTCAGCATGGTACGTAGTAGATGCTCAGTAAATGGTGGTGGTTTCTGCTGCTGTCATTGCCTTTGTAGATAATAATAATAATAATTCATAGTAGTAGGAATGGTATGGACTGAGTAAGATGAGGTAATTTCACTAGTGTAACAGTGGGTCTGGAAGAAACAGAACAGAGTGCAGCTCATCTGCCTCTAGTTCTAAATCTCAGCCACCAAGGTCAGCTGCAAAGCTCTGACTTGGAAAAGGGCAGGTGCCTGGCAGTTTATGGGCAGACCTAGGGAAGCTGGTGCTGTGTATGGACCCAGGTATGCCAAGAAGCAATCTTGGCCCTAAGTCTCAGCTACATGCCGCCCAGTGCACGCAACTAGCCAGAAGGGATGTTATCCCCACTCCTTCTACTCCTGCTGTGCTAGTCCTTGGGAGGGCCCCAAGCAGCCATGCCAGGTGAGGGCCCCAGGCCTGGTCATGGACCTCAAAGTCCTTAGGACCAACTAGGGACTGGGAAGAGGGACTAAATTAAGAATTCATAAGAAAACAGTTTCTCTCCTCTCTCTTCTCCCCCTCCCTCCTGGTCTTTTTGAGACAGGGTTTCCCTGTAACCCCTGACTTGGAACTCACTATGTAGACCAGGCTGGCCTTGAACTCACAGAGATTTTCATGCCTCTGCCTCCAGAGTGCTTGAATTAAAGGCATGTGCTACCATGCCCAGCTGTCTTTTTCTATCTCTTAAATTATGGATTTGCTGTGTAAGGAGGAGATGTAAGGGGTGTTTTACTATCACAGGGTATCCAACTAGAGGGTTAATATGAAGGAAAGTAGGAAGCCAGAAGAGAGACTGAGGCTCAGCCCAGGTGGGTCCTTGCCACAGATGGGGATTGGTGAGTAGAGAACAGAGAGGTGAAGCCCTTTGGGAAGCAGAGATCACTTCTTGCTTTTTTTTTTTTTTTTTGGTCTTTTTGAGACAGCGTCTCCCTGTAGCCCCAGCTGTCCTGGAACTCACTATGTAGACCAGGCTGGGCTTGAACTCATAGAGATCCGCCTGCCTCTGCCTCCCGAGTGCTGGGATTAAAGGTGTGTGCCACCATGCCCGACTCTTGCATATCTTTTTTTTAAAAAAAGATTTTATTCATTATTTTTATTTTGTGTGTATGAGTGTATTGCCTGCATGTATGCATGTATGTGAGTGCACCCATGGCATGTAATGCTGCAGAGGTCAGAAGAGGGCTTCAGATTCCCCTGGAACTGGAGTTAAGGATGGTTCGTAGCCACCATGTGGGTGCTGGGAATCAAACCCGGGTCCTCTGCAAGAGCAGTCAGTGCTCTTAACTGCTGAGCCATCTCTCCAGCCCCACTTCTTGCATATCTCTAGTGGGGACCTCAGTCATTCACAAAAAAAAAAAAAAGTGTTTGGCTCCATCACCACCCTCAGAAGGAAGTGTTTCTCAAAAAGGTCAGAAATAGCCCGACACAGACTCCTTGGAGGCAGGTCTGGGCAGCTAGAGATGTGGCTGGAGCAGCCTGAGGTTTTGTCAATGGCTGGTTTATGGCCCTTGCAGGTGCCCAGAGCTGTTTGGCTAGCAGTCTTCTTCCTTAGTTGGCCAGAGTCTGTGCACATAGGCTGGAAAAGTTGCTGCCATTTGGTGCAGTTCTCCTGCCTGTGATCTTGTGTTCCTTTAAAGCTTTCTCCACTGCTCTCCTGGGACATGACCAGGGAGTAAGTATGAATGTGAGTATGTGTGTGTGCATACACATATACACACATACACACGCATGTGCATGCGCTATGTACACACACAGCTATGTGCTCCTGCAAGGAGTGGGAATACCCCATTTTGTCAAGCCCGAGAGCTGATACCCCAGCATGTACCTTCAGGAAGACACCAAAAAGAAGGGGAGCCAGCCCCCTCCCATTGTCACCCAGCAGGTTCCAGGACCCCTACCTTCTGACACTATCCTCTCCTGCAGAGCTCTCCTTCAGGGTTTGGATGTGTGGTGGCAGCTTGGAGATAGTACCCTGCAGCCGGGTAGGCCATGTCTTCAGGAAGCGACACCCCTACAACTTCCCTGAGGGCAATGCCCTCACCTACATCAGGTAGGTCCCAGTGGGAAGCACCCTGGAGGAAACATAGGACCCTATAACTCTAGATACCCCTAGCCAGTTGCTCACCATGTATGTGCCTTTAGGCTGCCACCCAAACATCTCAGGCCTCAGTTTATCCATTTGCTTCCTACTCCCAGGCCTGACATTCTGAGATTCTGAGCATTTCTGGGTATAGACGATGAAGTTGGAGCATCGCTCCCAGCCTCTCTTGCCTTGATTCCCTTTGTCCGTGAATCTTGGAAAACTGTCCAAATAATGAATGTAGTACTCCATTCCGTCAATCTCAAGTGCTGGTCATGATTGCTGGTGTCCTTGCATTGACTTGGCCTAGTATCTGACCATGCATATCCCCATTCTTATGTTGCACTTGCCTCACAGGAGAATGGGCCATGTCTTGGAGGACCATCCCATGATCCATGGTCCTGATGGAGGTGGTGGTGGGTGTGGAGAGCTTCTTGAATATCCCTTCATGCTAAGGACATGTCTTCCCCTCATCTAGCCATGCTGGTTTGCGTAGATTTGTAGCAGTGCTTCCCACATAACTACTGAATGATCTAAAGTTTTGTCTGGCTTCTCTCATTCCATTTTTAAAAAATATTTTATTAATTTAACTTTATGTGTATGAATATATTGCCTGCATGTGTATAAGTGCACCTGTGTCATGCAAGGCCCACGAAGGTCAGAAGAGGGTGTCAGATCCCTTGGAACTGGAGTTACAGACAGTTGTGAGCCACCGTGTGGATGCTAGGAACCGAACCTGGGTCCTCTGCAAGAGCAGCAAGTGCTCTTAACTGCCGAACCATCTCTCTAGTCTTCCCTCCCCATCATTTTAATAATAAAAGTCATACAGGTCTACTGTGAATACATAGGCAGGACAAGATACTTAGTTTTTATATTATTACAGAGAAGAAAGTCATTTTTACCCATTCTTTCTCCTGTTCATCCTACTTGTCAAAACTATGGTTAATAGTAGTTAACTTATTTCAGGCCTACAAATAGAACTGACTGCTCTTAATAGATTGCTGGTCTATTGTGTCAGATCTTTACATACATTCTCCTGTACACAGTTTGTATATAGAGACCCACCACCCTCCATAGGTTTGTGTTAGTGTTAACAGGTTGCTCTTTACTCTCCCAGCAATACACTTCCTGGCCCATAGCATTGTATCACAGCCATCCTTCCTCATTGGCATTACTAGCTATGGCCTTTTTCCAAGGCTGCCTTGGTCCCCACTATATAGAACTATTCTGTTGAAGGGAATTTATTTTCCACCTATGTTTTGTTAAACAGTGATTCTTGTATATGTCCTTTTTGCCCACACACAGAGGTATTTCAATAGAACAGATTCCTTCAGACTGAGAGTCTGTCATGATCCTGACAGGTCATCCTCCAGAAAGACTGTACTAATTCATTTTTCCCCAACCAGTACTGTTTTGCCTATACTGCTGGGATTCTCATTGCTCTGTACTGCACAGAAAAGTCTTTTTCTTAAATATATGTTGTTACTCAACAAACACCAAGGGCTTGATAGTGCAGGCCTGTAATCCCAGCTACTTGGGAGACTAAAGTAGGAGGATTGAAAGTTCAAGGCCTGCAAGAGCTTCAGAGTGAGTTTAAGATCAGACTGGGTAACTTACTGAAACTGTATCTCAAAGCAAAAAATAAGCCAGGTATAGCAGCACATGCCTTTAATCCAAGCACTCGGGAGGCAGAGGCAGGTGGATCTCTGTGAGATCAAGGCCAGCTTGGTCTATATAATGAGTTTCAGGCCAGCTGTGGCTACAGGGAGACCTTGTCTCAAAAATACCAAAAATAATAAAAAATAAATATAAAAAAGTGAAAATAGGGCTGTGGTTATAGTTCAGTGGTAGAGTACTTGTCTAGTAGGCATGAGGCCCTAGGTTCAACCCAGCACCATTTAAAACAAGTATCAGCAGGGCTGGAGAAATGGCTCAGCGGTTAAGAACACTGGCTGTTCTTGCAGACGACTGGGGTTCAAATCCCAGCACCCACGTGGCAGCTAACAATAACTCCAGTTCTAGGGGATCTGACAGCCTCTTCTGTTCTCCGCGGTCATTGCACAACACAGGTGCACTTACCTACAACAGGCAATACACGCATACACATAAAATAAAAATAAAATATTTTTAAAAACAAACAAAAAATCAAGTATCAGCACTTACATTGACCCTAGCCCTCTCTAGTGACTTTGTTTAGCTCTTTTCTCTCCTTTTAGGAATACAAAGCGCACTGCAGAGGTGTGGATGGATGAGTACAAGCAGTACTACTATGAGGCCCGGCCTTCAGCCATCGGGAAGGCCTTTGGCAGGTGAGTCCCTCAGCTCCTTTGTCTGCCTCCCTCCTGCCTCCCTCCACCTATGTTTGCACAATCCAGCAACTATGAAGAAATTCATTGCACACTGGAGAGCCATTCACAATCTCCCTAGTAACAGAGTCCTGGCTTTTCTAGCTTCTCTGGGCTCTGGGTGGGAGTGCAGTACAGGGACAAGACCCTGGCCCCTGTATACCTCATGGGGGCAGATAACAAGCCATGAGAGCTGAAAGTATCATCCATTCAGTGCTGCCTGCTGAAAGAGCAGCATCTATCTGAAGTGGTGCTAAGGCCCAGCTGTCTGCCAAAGACTGCAGGTTTACCGCCACCATCCAAACCTGTCACGTGTTGGCCTTTTTTTCTGCATGGCCTGTGATGACCATAGTCTAAAAAAGCATTTTGAAAATGCAGAGGGATTCACTCAGGAGGCAGAGGCAGGCGCATCTCTGTGAGTTGGAGGCCAGCTTGGTCTCCATTAGTGAATCCAGGCCAGCTGTGGCTACAGGGAAACCTTGTCTCAAAAAGACCAAAAAAAAAAAAGTGCAGATGGATTATGGAATCAATTTAGTGAATCATGGTCAACATTTAAAAAAAGAAAGAAGGGGCTGGAGAGATGGTTCAACGGTTAAGAACACTGACTGTTCTTGCAGAAGACCTGGGTTCAAATCCCAGCACCCACATGGCAGCTAACAACTATCTGTAACTCCAGTTCCAGGGGATCTGACATCCTCGTCTGTCCTCTGCAGGCATTGCACAACACGGGTGCACTTACTTACATGCAGGCATAACACTTATACACATAAAATAAAAATAATAAATAAAATACTTAAAAAATAAAGAAAGGAAGAAGAGAAAAACACCATAGACTAGTTCAGAGGAGAATAGGTAATCAGAGTTGATTGCAATTTAGGGTAAGTATCGTTTTGTGAAACTCATTCATTTCAGTTGTGTTTATGCATGTGTGTGCACCTATATGTTCATGAACCTATGTGTCCAAGGGATGTAAGATGTGTTTATCTCCTACTTAAGGCTGTAATCAAACATGTTTGAAAACCTTGTTAATGATCAGTTGTAAATGAATCATCTTCCCTGTATTTATATATCTATTCTTTAAAAAGAAAAAGGCAGGCTGCTAGGTATTTCTTTTAATGAGGAAGTAACGTTTATGGAGGACCTCTCGCTAAGCACTCCATGTCCTCATGTGCCTTTTGATTCTCACAAAAACTTAAGGTGAGTAGTGGAGTCCTAGTTTACTCAAATAAGGGGCTTCAACGGTCAAATGGCCTTTGCCTTCTTTATAGACCCTGTCTCCTAAACGGGAAGATAGGAAAACTTCCAGGTCATAAAATCTGCCCTCTGCAAAAGTAAGGACAGTTTGTGTATCCTGACAGGAATAACGAGGAGTTAGAGGCCGAGGGAAAAGTGTGGTCCCTGGGAGCTGGGGCAGGGATTGGGATCCAGGAGACCTGGGTGAGTATTCAGGTCAGGGATTAGTATGAGACAGTGGACAAGACTGGGCAGAGCAGGCATGAGTAGCTACTGGTCCCTGACTGCCTCAGATATGTGGGAAGAGGGGTGCAGTCTCCTGGGGCCCAGGGAGGGTCGTCCGCAGTTCCCCCTGGGGCTTCCTTCCCATATTCTGGTCCTTTCTAAGCTGTCTCCCCCTTCAGTGTGACCACACGGATCGAGCAGAGAAAGAAGATGGACTGCAAATCCTTCAGCTGGTACCTGGAGAACGTCTACCCTGAGCTCACGTGAGTATAGCCATCTCCTGGACGGGAAGCCAGCGGCCTGGGCCCTGAGGGCTCTGGGGGAACTGAGGAGGCATTACTGGGAGTTATCAGTTAGGTGTGATAGGTACTGGATTTTCACCAGCCTGGCTCTCTAACTAGAAATGGATATTGTCTCCTTAGAAAAACAATACTGCATTATATAGTTGAGGAGGTCAGCCTGCCTTCATCGCCTTTGACACTGTTCTCTCCCTGCTGGGAGCTCATCCTGTGGAGATAAAGCGGCTTGAGCACAGGTCTGTTGAATACAGACCCTGCAGGCCTGTCTGCTGTGGGAAAATGAGACACAGCTAACACTGGGGCCAGCCCAGTGAATCACTGATACATCCTTTTAAACAAATATTATGCATCTATTAATATAATCACAAAGACTAAAAAAGCACAGGGAAATCTTTGCTCTAGCAAATAAAGAAGCAAAATGCAAGTGGGTTGCAGCTGTGTAGACATGTGCACACGTTCAGAACTGATACAGGAGACAGAGGAAGGAAATGGTGACTGACAGGTGGGGTGGGCCGTCCCAGGTTCCTTCTTCCTGTTTCTAAATCCTTTCCACTGTCTTCTCCACGCACATAGCTCATTTCCTTACCCTCCTCAGAGTTTGACTCAAATGTCTCTTCCTCTGGGACACTTGGTCTGAATACTATATTGACAGCAGCATCAATCCCTGGCATTCCCTGCTTGATTTTCCTCTGGCCTCATCAGCATTTAGCATACACCTGGCTGGTTAATTTGATGCCATCTCCTGTGCTTGCCTGAAAGCTCCCCAAGGCAGAGACTGTCACCTGTTTTGTCCATGGCTCTATCTCCAACACCTAGAATAGTATGGCTCACAGAATAGGCACTCGGTAAACATCTTTTAAGATGAACATTTTAAAAAATATCTATTATTTTTATTTTATGTGTATGCGTGTATTGCCTGCATGTAGGTAAATGCACCCGTGTCGTGCAATGCCTGCGGAGGACAGAAAAGACTATTGGATCCCCTGGAACTGGAGTTACAGAGAGTTGTTAGCTGTCATGTGGGTGCTGGGATGCAAACCCAGATCTTCTGCAAGAACAACCAGTGTTCTTAACCGCTGAGTCATCTCTCCAGCCCTTAGATAAACATTTTTGAGTGAATAAATTTCAGTGATCAAGACTTGGTAGTGTCTGGAATTAGCCTCCTCCCTCTGGAGTTGTTACCTCTGGGAGCCGGCTCATCCCCTTGCTGTCCTTTAAGGATATCAGGGCTTTCTGGAATACTCCACCCCTCAGCCTACATTTCTTGAAAGGAGGGAAACCTCTGCCTTCTGAGGACAGATCTAATGTCTGGAAGGTTCCCGCTGTTAGGTTGTAGCCAAACCCGGGGAAATAGCTTGAACTAATAGCTGAACCCAGATAATATTAACCCAAAATTCCAAATACAGCCTGTGTGAAAAGCAGTAATACCAAACAGACTACAGGAAATTTCTAAGAAATTCCAGAACAATCTGAACCAAGATAGCCTCCCTGGAAGCAAGTTGGCAGCCTGAGTAACTAGTCCCAGACCCCTGGATCCTAGCTGAGAAGGGAAAAGCATTAATTCACAAGGATGCGGTAAATAACTTCCTTGAGAACCTGTGCTCAATCATGTGCCACTTCTGAGACACTGAAGAATAAAGGGCAGCCGTCCCTACATTTGGATGGTACTTTGGATACCAGGCCTGGGGCAAGAGCTAAGAAGACTGTGGGGAGCAGCACTGGGGGCGATAGAGATGGGTCCTCCCTCTCCACGTCCCAGGCTCACTATCACAGTCCCCCTGGCATCCTTGAGGCCCCAAAGGAAGAAGGGCTGTACCCAAAACCTGGATCTATCCCAAGACAGGACAGCAGATTAATCATGACATGTTAAACCAGAAAAGGGAGTCTCCTGCTGTTGACTCTGTGGCTTGTTTCTGTCTAGATGGCTCAGCTACAGTACCAAGGGTGAGGGGCCAGTGGTAGATCATGTTGTTGGTAAGGAGATCTATTGGATCAAATGATGCCAACTCTCCTCCACACAGAAGATTGCAAGATTGCCCACATTGCTCAGGTGGTCACCACAGAGACAAGTTAAGAGAGCTTTCACTTTGTTAGGCCTGCATGCAGTCCTGTCACAGTTCTACTCTGTGTCCAGGCAACTCTGCGGCTGGCTTCAGCCACTGCCAATTTATTACTCTGATTAGGACTGTCCTGAGCAGTAATGCAGACTATGCATTGCACAAGCATACCACATTGAGGGTGCTAGTCACATAGTGAACATTGTACATTTCTTTTTTTTTAATTTTAAAAAAAATATTTTATTATTTTATTATTATTTTATGTGTATGCATGTATTTCCTGCTTGTAGGTAAGTGCACCCATGTCGTACAATGCCTGCAGAGGTCAGAAGAGGCTGTCGGATCCCCTGGGACTGAGTTACAGACAGTTGTTAGCTGCCATGTGGGTGCTGGGATTCAAACCCGGGTCTTCTGCAAGAACAGTCAATGTTCTTAACCACTGAGCCATCGCTCCAGCCCCACATTGTACATTTCTTATAATAATTCCAAACAGATAGCAGGAATCATTCTAACCAAACTAGCGTATCGTGACTATTTTCTAATAGGTAGAAGTAAAGCAACTTGAACCAATGGGTACCTATTGCTATTTCTGTGAAGTCACCGTAAGGTCTAATGGCAGCACTGCTTAGAGGAGAGCCACTGAGGGAAGCAGATGCCAACACAGAAGAGCCACCCACAGACAGGACAGCTCGACCTGCTATGCCAGGAAGCTGTGGAAGGGCGGTGGGGACTGCCACCGTAGCTGTCCAGAACTGCTGTAGCAGGGACACCTCAGGAGCTGCATCTGTTCTTGATGTTGCTGCCCAAGTAGTGTTCCTTCCACAAGCATCACTGGACAGACGCACCTCTGACAGCCAATCACTTGGCACCTGTCCCTTAGCAACAGGGAGTCGGGAGAAGAGCATAGGAGGCTCAGGAACAACCCTGCCCTCCTTGAAGCGTTCCCCTGGAGCGCAGTTCTCAAAGGCCCTGGAAAGCACCTTGTCTGGATGCTGGGGGGAGGGTGAGGCTATTGTCCTAAAGATAGACAGTGGAAGCATGTCACTTGGGATGAGAAATGGGGAGTGGCAGGGCAGTGGCTCTGCATGGCAGTGGGTAGTGCTGCTAGAGAGCCAGCTCTGGGAGGCCTGATCTTCCTATTTTTCGAAGAAAGCCTAGCTCAGGCTTTGCTGTGACCTTAAAGCTTTTTTGAGTTACGTTTAAATATGTGTGTGTGCATATGTATATGCAGATGTGCTTGCACATGTATGCATAGGCATGTGGAAGCCAGAAGTCAACCCTGGGTGTCTTCCACTATAGCTCTCCACTTCACCTTCTGAGTGAGAGTCTCTCACTGAATTTAGGGCTCACCAACTGGCAAGCAAACTCTGGGGATCTGCCTGTCTCTGTCTACCCCCAGCACTAGGGTTACAGATGTACATGACCATACCTGGCTTTTACATGGGTGCTGAGGATCCAAACTCAGGTCCTCATGCTTGCATGGCAGGCACTTTACCAACTCAGTCATCTCCTAAGGCCTTAAAAATGTTTTATTACATATTACATTTTAGTTAATCAATTAATTGAGTTGCAGGGAGTATGTATGTGCAGGTCAGAGAACAACTTTCAAGAATCAGTTCTCTCCTTCTACCATGTGGGTCCTGGGAATTGAGCTCAGGTTGTCAGGTTTAGTGGCAGGTGCCTTTACCCCCTGAGTCATCTTGCCAGGCCCCCTCACCCCCCTTTTTCATTGCTAACTGATTAAAAGCAGCAGCAATTCCTCTGTGAAGGTTGGATGGAATGTTTGGGGCCACATTCAGCCCAGGACTCTCAGCCATAACCTCTTCTCAGAAGTCACAGAACTCTGGCCCTGGCATGAGGTCCAGGTGGTAGATGCTGTCCCCTGGGTGTGAAGGCTCCCTGAGAGAAAATCAGTTCTGGGGTCCCGTGGGCTCTTGAGCAGCCTGAGGAAGACTTCCTTTGACTGAGACCCTGAAAAATGTCCACATCAAAGAATGACAGGCATGTCCCCTCCCTGGACCTAGGTTCCCTCTAGATAGAGGCAAGGAGGCAAGGAGCATTAGGATCAGGGTCAGATTCTGAGCACTCCTGGTTCCCTAACATATTATGGAGGGTCCATTATGGAGGATCCATAATTCAGGACCTCTCAAACCCAGGTATATAAGCTTGTGGCAGCTTCCATAGGTTTGCTTTCCAAGGTTGCCAGTGCATGTGCACATGTATGCTTGTGTCTTAAACATTTTCCTGGGCATATGAGATGGCTTAATAACATAATAGCTTGAAACCTCCCTCAGCAGCAGTTGGAGCATTTCTCCATGATTCTAGGTTTTCTTTTACAGTCATTTGTGATAGCTGCAAGGATTCTATACTATGGATGACCAGAATGTATCTAGCCCAGCCCCAGCTGCTGGGTAACCAAGAGTTTCCACGGTTTTTAATATAAATCACTCTGAAGTGAGTATCTTTTAACACACTCAGCATTATTCCCATAGGATAAATTCCTTCAAGTGGTATTGTTAGTTCACAGATATGTACATTTTGGCCAGGTGTAGTGGCCTACACCTTTAATCCCAGCACTAGGAAGGCAGAGGCAGGTAGATCTCCGTGAGATGAGGCCAGCCTGGTCTACATAGGGTTCCAGGCCCACGAGGGCTACATAATGAAATCTAGTCTCAAAACAAAAACAAACAAACTAAAGAGCCAGGCCTCCCAGCACTTAGGAGACAGGCTGGCAGATCTCTGAGATCCAGACCATCCTGGTCTACATAGTGAGTTCCAGGTCAGCTGGGGCTACAGAGAGACTCTGTCTCAAAAAAACCAAAAAATAAAAAAGACATGCACATTTTTAAGGACTTTGATACTTAATTCCACATTGCTCTCCCGTAAAGTTTAACTAATTTATGCTTTCACTGTTAGGGTAAGAGAAGATCTAAGTGTCACAACTATTACCAACTCTGGGCATTTGTTTTATATATATTTGCACAGTGCACACACATATATGGTAAAAAAATAATGATTGCTGTCCTAACATGTACTCTTCAATCATTAGCGAGATTGAACATATTTTCATATTTGTCCATTTTCAGTTAACCACTCTAAAATAACTCCTCTGTCATTTTGAGATTGGATGTTGAAGCCACCTTTAGACTCCCAGGCGCCCTCTTCTGGACTGAGAAGCCCTATGTTTCAGGCCTAAGTGTCCTCCCCGGGTCCCCTGGGTCTCAGGCCTGACCTCCAGGGTAGTCCCCGGGGCTCCCATAAAGAAACTACTGCGGCTGAAGCTGCACCTGCCTCTTCTCACAGCCCTCCTCACATACCCCATAACCCCCACTCCTCAAACCAGGCCTGCAGGTCCTAGCAACCTCGGTGACTGGATGCTGCCCTCTGGAGGAGGGGAAAGACAAGCCAGGGTGGGCAGAGGACTAATCTGAACAGTGCCTTTCTCGTTAGTGTCCCGGTGAAGGAAGTGCTCCCTGGTGTTATTAAGCAAGGAGTCAACTGCTTAGAATCCCAAGGCCAGAACACAGCTGGTGACTTTCTGCTGGGAATGGGAATCTGCAGAGGGTCTGCTAAGAATCCTCCACCAGCCCAGGTAAGCTGCTTAGGGCCCTCTGGTAAGGCCTAGGGACTGAACAGGAGCCAAGCATTGGCCAGGAGGCGGTGGGGGGTGGGGTCAGGCCTTCTCTTTGCTTATTCTTGTCCTCTTTGTCTGCATTCTCCATAAACCTTCTGTTCTCCTAGTTTGTTTCTCCATTGCTGTGAAAAAACACTCTGACCACTACCAACTTGGGGAGGAAAGGGTTTATTCAGCTTACATCTCCTGGGTCACAGTTCATCAGGGAGGAACTCAGGGCAGGAACCTGGAGGCAGGAGCTGCCGCACAGGCCATGGAGGAACACTGCTTACTGGCTTGCTCCCCTGGCCCCTGCTGAGCCTGCTTTCTTATGCAACATAGGCCCACCTGCCCAGGAGTGGCACCACCCGCAGTGGGCTGGGCCTGCCCACGTCACTCAACAATCAAGAAAATGCCCCACAGACATGGCCACAGGCCAGTCCAATGGAGGCAATTTCCCAATTGAGGCTCCCTCAACCCAGGTATGTCAAGTTGACAGGAAAGCTGTCCAGCACACCTTCCTTCCCAGGGTTTATTTTGCTCCTGTTGCATGCTCATCCTTTTTTCACCCTGTGTCCCTCACTTCCTCTTTCTAAAGGAAGAAATGCTGCCTAAACCATGCCCAGTTCTCTGTTGGGATGAAGCTTAGGTCAGCTGTGTGATGGGCTGAAGGTCTCCAGGACTCTGTGTGCAGATAGCAAATGTATGAGTCCTGGAGCCCCCAGTCCTGGGCCAGCTGCATGGCCAGCCTGATTCATATCCCTTCATTTTCTTCCATCCCCCAGCATCCCTTGGAATCTCCTTGATTGCCCTCTGTCTGGCTCCAGCTAAGCCTCTTCATCGTAATATTTGATTATGAACATTTTAAAACAAAGAAAAATTGAAATCGAACAATGAATACCATACACACTTACCTTTTGCTTCTATAATTATTTGTAGAAAGCTCTAAAAAAAAAAAATTACCCAACCTATTTGCTTTATTGCCTGTCCACCCACATCTGTCCCTCCTGAGTTGCCCTTTCCCTGTCTTGCAGGCATGGCTGTTCAGTGACCACCTCATCCAGCAGCAGGGGAAATGCCTGGCTGCCACCTCTACCTTAATGTCCTCTCCTGGGTCCCCAGTAATACTGCAGACATGCAACCCGAGAGAAGGCAAGCAGGTAAGCTTCTACCCCCACGCACAGATGGTCAGAAGCCCCACAGATGGGGCAGAGATGGCAGACCCTGACAGGGCTGTCTCGGGCTTGAGGCACATGCTCTCCAATAAGCCCTCCAGAATGAGGATCTATGGAGCCCAAGGAAGCATCTAAGCCCAGCATGTTATTTCACCCCTGAGGAAATACTTCAGCTAAGTGTTTGTTTAACATTCCTGCCAGTCTGAGGGCAAGAACAATTTGTCTTGTTAATGCTGCATGCCCAGGCCTTAACAACTAGAGAGCTTGAACAAGTGCTAACTCTGACTGCCAATCTGTGCTAGGAGTTTTGCATAGATCATTGCATTGCCACCTGGTGAGGTGGTTCTCAACTAACCCTACTGTGCAGTGAGTAAGCCAGGACTCTGAGCATAGGCTAGCAGGTCACGCTTTTGGGAAGGAGGGGAGCTAGATAGGATTTAAACCCAAGTTGGTGTGATTCCTAAGCCCACAGTCTGAAGCCAGAACTTGGTAAGGATTTCTTGAGTGGGGAAACTGGCCAGATACAGTGATTTGCAAGCTAGCATGATCAGCCTCAGGGAGGTTTACTTGTAGAAGGAAAAACTGATGCACAGGTCATAGCTCAGCCAATGACGGAGAACTGGAAGCCAGATTTCTGGAGTCAGTCCCCTTCTTCCCTGCTGCTCTCTTCATGGCTGAAAGGGCTTCCTGCTTCCCAGAACACTGGGTCCAAGGCCAAAGTTGTTCCAGCCTTTCCCCAGCTCACCCTACTGGTAACGCAGTCAATCTGCAGATTATGCAAGGGATGAGGAGAGGCCTGGCTCTCAGATTGGGCCCGAAGGGCTTTCCTCCCACGCTTCTTCTGTTTGCCTGGGTCAGCTCTTTCTTTAGGGATGATTGGAAGTTTGGTATTCTGTTCTAGAGAAGCAACCAGATCCTCTCCTAGTCAGAGAGAGAGAGAGAGAGAGAGAGAGAGAGAGAGAGAGAGAGAGAGAGAGAGAGAGAGAGAAAGAGAGGGAGAGATATTGATTGTTGGGTCACCTTCGGATGCAGCTTGTCCTCCTCCCTGCCCTACAGTGGGGCTGGTTGGTACAGTCTACCCTTCAGCAAGAGCCTCAACCCCATCCTGAGAAGAAAACCTTGAACTCTTGAACACTTCCTTCATGTTGAGGCCAGAGCTTGCAGGTATCTGCCCAGGCGCCCTCCTCTCAAATACTTATAGTACTTTGTGAGCCAGCGAGGATAGAGGTGCTTGTTACTTGCTGCCATTTCTGACGACCTGAGTTTGATCCTTGGGATCTACATGGTCACTAGCTGCATGGTTTCTGCTCCTACAAGCCCTGCCAGGCCCCTGAGCACTCTGGGTACCATGCCTTTCCCCACCATGGAGGACAGATAAGCAGCTCTCTCACTGCCAAAACCTTCTGGAATCTGAACTTCTCCTTCTGGTCCAATTTGGCTCTAATGCCAAACCAGACCATTTGGGTGGTTTCATATGTCCTAGGGGCTCCTGAGTGTTAGACCAGGTATAGTGGCATTTCAGCTCAATGATTCCCCAGGTTCCTCATTCACACAACAAGGGGCTCCTGCCCAGTCTGTGGAATGTGCAAACGCTGAGACTGTGGGGATGGGAGAGTGCCTGGACACATATGGTGTCTCTGCACAGGCTCAGAACTGAGTGGCTTCCAGGAGAGTTGGTGAAAGTGACTGCCTGGTTGGAAGTGAGAATTCTAACACTGGCTAATTCATTTGTTCATCACTGCCCTGGGTATCTACCCCTCACCAAGGAATGTGCAGATCATGTTGGTCACAGGAGGACAAAAAGAAGGGCATGGACTTAGCTCCCAAGGCACTTATAACTGGTGATGGAGGTGAAAAGGGACAGCCACTGCACTACTGAAGGCTAGATGCCAACGCAGCATTAGACCTAGGCTGCACAGGCCAGCAAGGCCCCTGCCACCTAGACATGTGGTCGGCAGGATCTCCTGGGGGAGATGACGGCCATAATATTCCCAGCTAGGCAGTTGGAGGTTTGGCCAATGGAATTAAATGTGAGGGACTGGAAGAACACAGGGCAGTAGCATGTTATGAGTCTCAGGGGGAATGCATGCTCTTTACTACCCACCGCCCCCAGGTGCTTAGGCTTCTGGCTGAGGCCACACATGACAGAGAGACTACTACAGCCCCTACCTTCCATGCTGCCCACCCCACATTCCCTGTAGCCTTTACTCTGGCCCCATAGCTGAGTGCAGCTCATTTCCATCCCCTAGCTGTTCAGTGAAAACACAAGTTCTGCCATCTCTCATGGAGGACAAGGTAGATCTAAGAGGGGAGAGGGTTGCATGGAAGGAAAGCAGTAAAGAAAAAAATCAGTCTCTTTGCTATTCAGTCTTTTCTGCACCTTAAAACCTGGATCTCGGCCTCTCATCCCTTCTCCATGTTCCAGATAACACACCGTTCTCTATCCAGACCTTTCTAAAACGTTCTATGGGAACAACTTCCCTCTCACCTTGTCAAACCTGAGAGAGGAAGACATCAGGAACCCTTCGTGATTCTACAATAGGGAACTTGAGTTCTCCAACCATCCATCCCACTGTACGCCATGACTGGAAAGATGGTGGCCATTCCCCACCAGAGGCTCTAGGTGCCCTGACTCACACCTACTGGCCAGGTCAGGCATGTGTGGCTACAAGAGGAAGAAATCTTCTTTCCCAGAAAGAGGAGATTCACCTAGGCCAGGACTCACCAATTCAGTGGCTAATGAGAGCTGGTGGGAGGCTGCTAGAGGAGAAAAGTCAGGACCAGATAGAGACTCTGGTGAACTGGAGAACAAGAGCCCCACGTAAGGCACAGGGAGCAGGCAGAGCCTCAGCCCAGGCAACTGATGCTCCATGAAAAACTGGGCCCAGTGTCCAAACAGAAATAGGAAATCAGATCTGTATGTGGTAGCAGTGCTAAATTTTAAATAACACCGTGCAGGCCAAATAAATACGTCTCTGGGTTGGACACAGCCTATGGGTATCAGTGTTGCCTCCTTTGATCTAGACAGTAACTTCGCACCACACCACAGAACAAAGTGCCCCCAGAGAAAGAGGGGCTTTGAGCCTGGGGTAACATCGGTCCTTTATAGAAGGGACACAGTCTCTTTTAAATGAGGGGAACAAAGACTGGGGAGATGATGGCACATGGTTAAAGTGCTTACTGTTCAAGCCCAGGATTTGAGTTTGGATCCCAACACCCACATAGGAGGCAGGGCTTAGCCTGTAATCTTAGCACTGGGGAGACAGGCGGGAGGCTCCTTTGGGCTTGCTGGCCAACCAGCCTAGCTGAACCAGTGAGCTCCAAATTCAGTAAGAGACCCTGCCTCAGAAAATCAGGTGAAGAGTGATAGAGGAAGACACCACATCAACCTCTGGCCCCCATGAATGCACATGTGCACACACGGGTATAACATGTGAATACATACCTATGCATACACTACAGGCACACACAATAAATAAATAATAAATAAAGGAATGAATGAATGAATAAATGAATAAATGAATAAATACATTGTTGTGTCCTAGGTATACGCAGTATTGTATCCACACATGTGAAATGAAGGTACAAAGTACTTTTTGTCCTTGTGGTGCTGGACAGTTTGCAGCCTTATGCACATTGAGCAAGCACTCTACCACTGAACCACACCCCCAGCCCATTTCTTCTTATTTTTAACCATTCTCTCCCTCCTTTACCCTCTCCCTTACACCCAGAAATGGAGGAGAAAAGGATCTTTCATCCAGAATTCAGTCAGTGGCCTCTGCCTGGAGACAAAGCCTGCTCAACTGGTGACCAACAAGTGTCAGGTGGATGCCCAGGCCCAGCAATGGCAGCTGCTGCCACACACATGATGGTAGCCCCCAGCCTCCTGTACCTTTGCATGAGACTTGGGGACTGGAAAGGGGTTAGGGTGGGGGAGTGTCAGTCAGGCCGTTTCCATCTCCTCACATTTCTGCCGGACCATCAGCAAACACCCCTGCCACAACGTGCTTCTCCAAAGCTAGTAGGGGGTAGGGGACATGTCCCATGCCCTTTGTGCCATCCCAACACTCCAGGAGAGGAGACAGTGTGCAGCTGTCACTGGGCAGAGACTGAGCAGGTGCTCCTGGCCCTTTGTCCTCTCCCTTGGCCCTTTCTGAGGCCAGGATAGTGATATGTGGGCCTTTCCCGTGCTGCCTGGGGAGAACAAGAACAGAAGGCCACAGAGGGGCCAAGTGGAGTCACAGGGCCAGCCTGAGGTCAACATGAGAGGAGAGGTGCCAGCATGTGTGGAGAGGATGAAGGTTGGGAAGAGGGGGGTGCAGGGGTCTGCCAGCAAGAGAGGACAGGAGCAGCAGCTAGAGAACAGGAAGGAGTGAGGCTTAGGTCAGGGGGGTGGGTGATAGAGGGGTGCATCCTGGGAGCAGAGGATGGGGGTGGATAGAGGATCAGTGAAGCACCAGGACTCTTTCCAGGACATCATCCCGCCCATGCTTTGCCAGCCCCAGGGCCTGAGCCCCACATATGCCCACAGTCCTCACCCTGTAGGGGACCAGAGTCTTAGCAAGAGACTGCAGAGGCATCTGGAGCTTAATTTATTAAGTGGATTTCACTTCCACTTGGACATGGGTCAGGCTGAGACCTCTTTCTTGAGCCTTTATGACCAATTGGTACTCTGTCCCCATGTCTGGCTCCATGCCATACACCCTGGAATACCTCCATCTTCACTCACTGTTTTGAACCCCCACTTTCTCAAAGGTCTTTGCCTCTGTAAACACATCACCATGAATCTGTAAGGGCCAAGTCATTCAGGACAAATCCCATCCTTAGACCCTTTTCCAAATAGGAGCAATTCCCTCTATTGCAGAGGGCTGGGAACTGGTTGGTGGCTCCTGTCAGTGTAGAGAATTTCCATCTCTTCCCACCCTTACTACTGAGAACACAGGTGTCACACTCCCCTTGGCTTTGTCCTGGAATCCATTCTGCCATGCCCCCATGTCCCACTCCCTATCACCACTAGGTCAAGTATGATCTTGGGTAAAAGGCTGTTGGTAACCACAGCCCCTCAAGTCTCCCTCCCAAAGCAAAACAGCCTGAGGTGGGCACTCCCACCCAGAAGTACCCACTCTTTCATAGGCCAAACAGTCATACAGTTCGGAATCCACAGGTTCCAGAAGATCTAGAACTCCCCAAATTTGTCCCAATATATTGCATGTGTGTGAACATATCTAATTTCTTAGGGGAGAGAGTCTGGATTTCTCCTGCTTCTTAAAGAGGTCCTTGGTGTCCTGAGGGTCTGGTCTGAATCTCTGCTCTGGATTGGCGCTACCATCTTTCTGAGCCGCCACCTTCATCTCCCTCCCTGCTGTGCCCTGACCTCTCCATATGACCCTTGGAATTGGAAGCTAAGTATCTGGTCTGCAGTACTCACTCTGGAAGGTTCTCCAGCCGTTTCCTTACACCTCTGCTCTCACCAGCATCCTCTTAGCAGTGCTCCTGTGCCAAGTATGTATGCATCCCTGGGCTCAGTGTAGGCGCCCTTTACCTTGGTGACCAAGCTCCCATCCTGTTTCAATGTCTCATCCACCACCATCTGCAGACCTGGCCTTGTCCATCTGGGAAGCCTCCTGTTGCAGCCCAGGACAGAACTGGAGCCAAGGTGGAGGCTTTTCCTAGAGGCTTGGGCCCTGTTCCAGTGTGGACCATGGGGCTGAGAGCCTGGGCTTCTTTGTGAATGTAAGGACTGCTGCTCAGAGGACCTTCGAGAAACTCTCTCCATTTCCTATGGTCGGACCAAGCTTAGCACTTGTCAACCATCCTTTGTGGGGACTCAGTACAACTCTGTTTTGCTTTTCCTCTTCTCGACCAAAGCATGTACCACTAACTGTCCTTGAGGACACTGTCTTTATGAAACATACCTGGAATAAAACCACTTCTTACGTGACCACATGTGCTAGTGCATTCATTTCTAACTTTCCAAACCTTCAGCTAGCTTTCCCTGCTTATGGGGAGTCAGACAGGTCTCTGTTCTGTAAAACTGAACTTGTTCCAGATGAACCCTCTCTTGTGGCTGGGGGCCAACTGTTTTGTGGGGAGCCAGCAGGTAGGTAGCCCCTCTACTAGGGCAGCCTAGAACCAGAACCCAGGAACCAATGTGTTGGACTGAGCCCAGTCTCCTCGTTACTTGTCACATAGGTACTATTGCTGCTTAGAAATAGGAATCCAAGGGCTTTTCAGAATAGATCCAGCCACCCCACCAAGCTTGCTTTAAACAACCCCTCCTTCCCTAGGAGCCATCCTTCCCAGCTACCCTTCCCGGGTGTACTCACAGAAGGTAGCAGCAGTTCAAAACAGCAAGAATTATTTTAGAAGAGTCCTACCAGCCTAGGTCTGCCTGATTGGGTAGCAGATGCTCTGCTTAACAGTTTCCATAGAAACCAATAGACAACCTCCACCATTTCTGTGATCAGAATTAACCAACCCAGATAAAAATAAATATTGATTTGGCCCATATATGAACTGCAGTGGCCAGGGTGTCACTGACTCCCCCTCCCCTTTCCCCTGCCACTTAGGGCAGTTAGCTGTGAATTTCCCAGAATTTGTGACACCCTTGCCTGAGGGGCCTGGAACAAAGCCTGACTGACTAGCTACAGAGCACACAACTTGGCTACAGATCTGGTCCATGTAGAAGCTCCTGACCAGTCTGCATTCATCCCTCTGCCCATCCATCCCCTCTAGGAATCCAGCCGACTGTCAGCTCCTTCTCAGTCAGGGGTCCTCCTGGCCAGGCTGGGCCAGCTTTCCACTTTCCTCTATTTCACTCCCAGCCTTAAGGGGCTCTTGTGCTGGCTCCCCTTGAGGCAGGGTTTTTTTTTTTTGTTTTTTTGTTTTTTTTTGGTCTTTTTGAGACAGTGCCTCTCTGTAGCCCCAGCTGTCCTGGAACTCAATATTTAGACCAGGCTGGCCTTGAACTCACAGAGATCTGCCTGCTTCTGCCTCCCAAGTGCTGGGATTAAAAGCATGTGCCACCACACCCAGCTGAGGCACACTTTCTTCCCTCCAATCTGCCTCTCCACAAGACCTGGTTTTTTGTTGCTGTTGTTTTTTGGGGGTTGGGGATTTTGGACTTTTTTTTTTTATCCTAGCTCCAGTTTGTTCTGGGAACTAGGGCCTTTTCCTGGTACCTTAGTGTTAAGGTTCAGATAGCCCTGGCCCCTCACCAACAGGATCCCAAGGACTTCTCATCCTCCTGAGAAAAGGGAACCTAGCTGATAAGCACCTTGGTCTTTGAAGTCAAGAGAAGCAGACTTTTCTCCACTGTTTGGCCAACACAGCAGGCTTCCCCTTTGATCTCTAAAGAGGACAGGTTTTAACAGTCCTGCTCTCCCACTCTCCACCCCTCAACTTTAAAAAAAATACGTCTTCCTGCCTTCTGCAGGAAGCAGAAGCCTCCCTTTTAAAAGACCCCAGCTCAAGACCGGGGCAGACATTTTCCCTGCCCGGAAGGGAATCTGCCCCATGTGTTCCTTTGCTAATAAACCCTATTTTGATGGAGTTTTAGCTGTGCCTCGGTGCCTCATCATCCATTCGCTTGTTCTCCACCAACTTTTTACCTATCACTTAGGAGCTCCTGGAAGAATCGGTCTGCCCATTTACCATGGACTTCACATAAGCCTCCAGAGGAGTCCTTAATGCAAGTGTGGAGGTGGGGGCAGGAGGGGCGTTTACTCTAGGGCCTCTCTGTCCAGCAGAAAGCAGTTCCTGGATCCTGGAACTTGGCTCCAGTTTTTCAATATTTTGTTTGTCTGGTTGGCTGGCCGGCTGGTTCATTGGTTGGATTTTGCAGTGCCGCGGATGAGACTTGGTGCCTAGTGCGAGGCAAGCGTTCACGACCACGGCACCATTGCCCTTCAGGACTCTTCCACCACCCTGGCCGGGGTGTGGTCCTCTCCACTAGGGAATAGGAAAGGAAATCTGGAAAGGCCAGAGTTCACATTGTCCCCACAACCACACCCGACAATGTTCTGTCTTATGTTTGTATGCCCTGTGTGCTGATATGATTCACAGCTCTTTCAGGAGGGAGGGGACCGAGAGTGGGCCTCTCTGCCAGGCACACGTGGAAGACCTGGCTATGGAGTAGGGGTGGGGCCACACTCTCCCGGCCAGCTGCTACTGGTGGAGTTGCCCAGCCGTATTGAAGCTCTGATGCCATTTGAAGCCAGCTCTGTCTTGCTGAACTCAACTCATGAAGTGCAGGGAAGGGTAGACAGACACTGGGCACAGACTCAAAAGACCCCATCAGCCAGGTCTGGCCCATGCTGCAGCTTACCAGCCATGTGGCCTGAAAAAACTTGCATCTTTGGTTTCCTGACCTGTAAAAATGGAGGCACTCAAAACCCTAGAGGATTTTTGTGAGCAGTTATTTATTTAGTGATTGCAAAGAATCTGAGCCTTTCTAACTGCTTTAGTAAGCCTGTGTTATTACTACTATTAATAATCATTTTCTAGCCGGGCATGGTGGTGAGCCCCTGTGATTCTAGCATTCTGAAGGCTAAAGGTGGTGGGGTCATGAATCTGAGATTAGACTGGCTACATGAGAACCTGTCTCAAAACAAACAATTGACAAGGCCTGCCCTTGTAAGTCTCAGGATGACTTTCCAGAACATGGGTTTCTGTGGAAGAGTGGGCAGTTGTTTAGGTTAAGTGGGTAACAGTAAGTGGCCTTGGTCCTGCAGCCATCAGGTGGTGGCTTTAAGACTGACCTTCATTCTGATGGATGCTGGGAAGGTGGGTAGGCTCTGGGCAGCAGTGTAAGTGCTGGGGGATGCCTTATGGATGTTCCAGACACCTATGGCACTATCATTATGTGCGTCTTAGAGCACAAAATAGGGTACTGAGCACCTACCCCACCAGGGATTCGGAATAAGCGCATAGAAGCTTCTGAAGGTCAAGGCTGTCCAGTTCCTAATATCACACAGCTAAGCCGACTTCTGCTCCCTTCCCTCCCCTTCCTCACCTTGAGGTTTAGTCTTCATCTTCTCCCTCTCTTTCTTTCCTTGCAGTGCCAGATAAGTACTCTACACTGAGCTATGAATTAAAATTTTTTTTTTACTTATTTTACTCTACGTGTATGAATGTTCTACCTGCATGTGTGTAAATGATTCCCTGTTGTATAGTGCCCATGGAGGCCAAAAGAGTTCCAGATCCCCTGGAACTAGAGTTAAGAATGGTTGTTAGCTGCCATGTAGGTGCTGGGAACTGAACCTAGGTTCTCTGAAAGAGCAGCCAGGGCTCTTAACCACTGAGCCATCTCTTCAGCCCCAGCTATACGTTTTTTTGGTTGGTTTTTTTTTTTTGAGAAAGGGTCTTGTGTAGCCCAGGCTGGCCTCCAACTCACTATGTAGCTGAAGATGACCTTGAACTTCTGATCCTCCTGCCTCTGCCTCCTGAGTGTTAGAATTACATGCATGTGCTACCACACCTGATTTTTAAGAAGTACTGGGGCCAGGCATGGTGGTGTATGCCTTTAATCCCAGCATTCCAGAGGCAGAGGCAGGCAGATCTCTGGGAGTTTGAGGCCAGCCTAGTCTACAAAGCAAGTTCCAGGTCAGCTGGAGCTACGGGGAGACCCTGTCTCAATAAGACCAAAAAAAAAAAAAAAAAAAAAAAAAAAAAACTGGGGAACCAACCCAAGGAC
>NW_008348666.1:1034178-1054714 GCF_000622305.1 Nannospalax galili | reverse complement strand
TAAAACCATGATGGCATACACCTTTAATCCCAGCACTCAGGGGGCAGAAGCAGGAGAATCTCTGTGAGTTCGAGGTCAGCCTGCTCTTTGTAGTGAGTTCCAGGCCAGCCAAGGCTACATTAAAAAAAACAAAAAAAAAAAAAAAAAAAAAAGAAAGTACTGGGGATCGAACCCAAGGCCTTGTAATTCTTAGATTCTTAAGCAGGTACTCTTCCAACTGAGCTACATCCCCTGGACCTTTTCCCTGGAGCTTCTTTCTGCTTCCTCTTTGTGCTTTTGTTTTTCCTTCTGCCCCCAACCTTATTATCTCCAGGAACTGAATGCTGCCCATTTCCACAGACAAACATGACTTCCAGAGCAACCTCCTTATCACCCCCATTTCTCACCGTAAAAGAATTCAGCCTGCCAGCTTTTTGTTTGTTTTTGGTCTTTTGAGACAGGGTCTTCCCCATAGCTCTGGCTGGGCTGGGACTATGTTGATCAGGCTGGCCTTGAACTCACAGAGATCTGCCTGCCTCTGACTCCAAGTGCTAGGACTAAAGGCATGCACCACCACACCTATTCAGCATTTTGATTGACTTCAAACTGTTTTCTCTGGCCCTTACCTCTCCTCTCTAGTGCAATGCAGCTCCTCGCAACGGAGGCCAGACCTGCTCCAGGCTTACACTGCCACAGCCACACAAACGAATGAAAAGATAAATCATTAAAGCTGGATTTAGTTTTTGTTTCTTAATGATAAAGTATTCTGGGGCTGAAAGTAGCTCAATGACAGAACACTTGCCTACATGCATGAGGCCCTGTATTCCATCCCCAACATCATCAAAAGTCAAACCCAAACAAAAGCATTCTTTAAAATATATATATTTTATTTTTATTTTATGTGTATATTGCTTGGATGTACATACGTGGGTTGTGCAATGCCTGAGGAGGTCAGAAGAGGATGTCAGATCCCCTGGAACTGGAGTTACAGATGGTTGTCAGCCACCATGTAGGTGCTGGGAATTGAACCCTGGTCCTTTGCAAGAGCACCTAGTGCTTATAATTGATGAGCCATCTCTCCAGTCTCCCCAAACTTTCTTGCACTTAGAGATTAATTCTTTTTTTTTTTTTTCTTTTGGTCTTTTTGAGACAGTCTCCTTGTAGCCCCAGCTGTCCTGAAACTCTCTATGTAGACCAGGCTGGCTTTGAACTCAACAGAGATCCGTCTGCCTCTGCCTCCTAAGTGCTGGGATTTAAGAAGTGTGCCACCACACCCAACTGGAAATTAATACATTCTTAAATATATGTTTAAAGCCCTCTATGTATTTGCTACATTTTTCAGTTTTCCATCTGCTTCTTCTTAAACTGGGGCATCCTCACAGCTCCTCTTTCCCTGCTGAGTATCTAACCATCAGTCCCAGGGCACTGGCAAGATGAGAGCCATCATGGGTTGAGCATTTTCTGGGTACCTAGAATCCTGGTAAAGTTACTACACACACCCCAGTGAGGTAGTTTCTAACATGCCTGTTTAATGGATGAGGGACTGGAGGCTTAGTCAGGAGAAGAAATTTGCCCAAGGATAAACAGCTGGGCTTGGGTCTCAGCGTGTTCCCAAAGACCAGCCCCTTGAGCATCACTCCTGGGGTTATTAGAAATGCAAATCAGGCCCCTCTCAGATCTGCTGCATCAGGAGACCCCAGGGAAGTTCTGATGCTTGCTTTTTTGATGTTATTGTTTTGTTGTGTTTTTTTGACATAAGGTCTCTAGAAGCCCTAGCTGGCCTAGACTTGCTATATAGCCAAGAATGACCTTGAACTCTGTGCTGGATAGCTAGTGTCAACTTGACACACCTGGGTTGAGGAAGCCCCAATTGGGGAATGGCCTTCATTGCACTGGCCTGTGGCCATGTCTGTGGGGCATCTTCTTGATTATTGAGTGATATGGGAGGGCCCAGCCCACTGTGAGTGGTGCCACATCTGGGCAGGTGGGCCTGTGTTGTATAAGAAAGCAGGCTGAACATGGGCCAGGGGAGCAAGCCAGTAAGCAGCGTTCCTCCATGGTCTGTGCTCCAGCTCCTGCCTCCAGGTTCCTGCCCTGAGTTCCTACCTTGGCCTCCCTCAGTGATAAACTGTGACCTGGGAGAGGTAAGCTGAATAAACCCTTTCCTCCCTAAGTTGGTATTGATCAGAGTGTTTTTTCACAGCAATGAAGAAACAAACTAGAACAAACTCCTGTTCTTATCTCCACTTCCCAAATGCTGAGATTACAGGCTGGAGTCACCACATCAGCTTGCCTACTCAACTGCTCATTTATGTAGCAGACTAGTTTGATGACTGGCCTAGTTTGTTTCTCTATTGCTGTGACAAAACACTCTGACCATTACCAACTTGGGGAGGAAAGGGTTTATTCAGCTTACATCTCCCAGGTCACAGTTCATCAGGGTGCCCAAGGTAGGAACTCAGGGCAGGAACCTGGAGGCAGGAGCTAGAGCACAGGCCATGGAGGAACACTACTTATTGGCTTGCTCCCCTGGCCCTTGCTCAGCCTGCTTTCTTATGCAACACAGGCCCACCTGCCCAGGGGTTGCACCACCCACAGTGGGCTGGGCCCTCCCACATCACTCATCAAGAAAATGCCCCTCAGACATGGCTACAGGCCAGTCCAATAGAGGCAATTCCCCAGTTGAGGCTCCCTCAACCCAGGTGTGTCAAATTGACACTAAAGCTATCCAGCACAATGACTAAGATGAGTTCTGGTCCCCTGACTGGGTCACTATGAGTCACTACCTGGTGCAGAAGACTCAGAGCTGTGTGGTGTGGCCTCACCTCTGCTAAGCAAAGTGCTTGCCACAGGGCTCAGACAGTGACGGATCCCTCCAGAGCAGGGGTGGGCATGCGGCTGAGTTGAGGGCTGCCACTGAGCCAGCTGCCACATGCCAACCATGCTTTCTGTGATTTATGAGTCTCTTCCTCAACAGCAGCCACATATGGCTGACTTTCTTCTAGAAGAGCTTCCACCCCAGAAGACCTATTAATCAAGGAATCAGTGCCACACCAGCCAGCTTCCAGGACTAGTGTGTATTTTTCTGTAAGTTACATGGCAGGGTTTCTATGGATCCTCTGTCCAATGACTTTCAGAGCAGCCCTGCCACTTACCAAGCAGACATTTTAACTTCTTTAATTGTCCCACAACTCTCTCAGACAAGTGTTTTCCATGACATACCATTGACAAAGTAGGAAACTGATTCCCAGAGACATTAACACACTTGCTCAAGATTACCCAACTAACAGGAGGTAGAGCTAGGATTTAAAATTATGAAATCTGGGTGGTAAGATGGCTTAGCAGGTAAAGACATTTGCCACCAAGGCTGATAACCGGAATTATTATTATTTTTTTCTGTCTTTTTGAGACAGGGTCTCCCTGTAGCCCCAGCTGTCCTGGAACTCGCTATGTAGACCAGGCTGGCCTCAAACTCTCAAAGATCCTCCTGCCTCTGCCTCCCAAGTGCTGGGATTAAAGGCGTGCGCCACCACGCCCAGCTGATAACTAGAATTCTATCCCAAGGTTTCCACATGGTGGAAGAGAACCAACGACTGCAATTGTCCATACATGCATACATACATACATATACACCGCCACCACCACACACACATTTTTTTTTTTTTTGGCTTTTTGAGACGGGGGTTCCCTGTAGCCCCAACTGGCCTGGAACTCACTCCATAGACCAGGCTTGCCTTGAACTCACAGAGATCCACCTGCTTCTGCCTCTTGAGTGCTGGGACTAAAGGCATGTACCACCATACCTGGCTATTAATTTTTAATGAAGTTTAAAATTTTATTTTTATGTGTATGAGTGTTTTGCCTTCATGTATGCTAGTGTACCATGTGTGTACAATGCCCATGGAGGCTAGAAGAGGATGTCAGGTCCCTGGAACTGAAGTTAGGAATGATCATTAGCTGCCATGTGGGTACTGGGAACCAAGCCTGGGTCCTCTGAGCCATCTTCCCAGTCCATAAATTAATTTTTAATTAAGTGTTTAAAATCTGGTGCTGGAGAAATGGCTCAGTGGTTAAGAGCATTGGCTGGTCTTGCAGAGGACCCAGGTTTAGTCCCAGCACCCACATGTAACCAGTCCCAGGGATCCAATGCTCTCTTCTGACCTTCATGGAAATTGTATGGCATGGGTGTACTTACACGCATGCAGGCAACCCTGAAATTTTATGCTATCCCTATGTTGAAGGCACTGTGACCCCCACAAAACTTGCACAGTCTCACTCCAAAGTCCACCTTGTGTCCTCACATCTCAGCACCTTCCCTGGCTGATGCTGGGAAGGGAGGGTCAGGCTCAGTTATTCTTTTTACACGGTAGGGTAAGTAGAGAAGCAGAGAAGGGACAGGCTAGACCCGAGACACCTAGTGTCTGATGCCATAGGGACAGAGGTAATTGCTGGTGATCTGCCTGGCGTCGGTACTTTCTGGAACTCAGGAAGGTGAGACCCCTGAATGATCCAGCCCTGAGGACCCAGGCTGCTCAGCTGCCTGGCCAGTTTCCCTTTTGCATCCCAGCCAGGCTGCCTTTTCTCCGGCTGGGCTCCTGCCATTAGATGTTAGTTTTGTTTTTGCTCAGACTTGTGCATACCCAGCTCTGTGGGCTTTGTCCACCCAAAGTGCTTTGTGGAGAACAGTAGGTTCACCTTAAGTTTGCACTATGTACCTCATTAAGCAACTGTACTTATTTTTTATTTATTTTCTTTGGTCTTTTTGAGACAGGGTCTCGTTGTAACCCCAGGGCCTGGAACTCACTATGTAGACCAGGCTGGCCTTGAACTCACAGACATCCACTCACCTCTGCCTCCCTGGGATTAAAGGCATGTGCTACCATGCCCAGTTGTGACTGTACTCATTTTGAATTGATTAGAGTTAAATGTGTCCCTCATTGTTATTTCCTGGATGCTTTATTGTGGGACCACCAGATTGGACAGGAGAGAGAGCTCCAGTTTTGCATAGGAGAATGATCACTCCAGTTCTGACCTAGCCACTAAAGGGCATCTGAGCTTTGGCATTCCCAGCCAAAAAATGAACACAGTGTGGGGCAGATGAAGTGAGCAGTGCCCTGCAGACTGGTTATAATATGGGAAGCCTGTGCAGTAGTCTGGAGTATTAGAGCATGTTTTTGTGACTCTGGGGTGGGATGGCACTGCTCAACCCCCCAATGTGGACTCCTCAGATGGTCAGGACCTTTCCCAGTCCTGAGGGCAAGGCCTTATAGCTCAGATACAGTGACCCAAGAGTCAAACAGTAAGAGAAGATGGCGGGGGGCGGGTGTTGGAGAGATGGCTCAATAGTTAAGAGCACTGGAAGCTCTTGCAGAGGACCTGGGTTTAGTTCCCAGCATCCACATAGCAGCTGACAACCATCCATAACTCCAGTTCCAGGGGATCTAATGCCCTCTTCTGCCCTCTGTGGGCAATGAACACATGGGTACACTCACATACATGCAGGCAAAACACTATCAATCAGTATATAAATAAGATGTGGGGACTTCTGGCACTTACATGTAGGCAAAACATGCACATTAAAAAAAAGATATGGGAGTCCTGGTATCCTCTTTGGTACTGAGTTGGCCATTGCTAATCTGGATAAGAAAGCCTTTTTACAATATTGCTTTTATCTCCATGAAGCAAGAGAAATAAATTGATCAGAGGAGTTCATTTCTAACTAGACCTTGAACATTCTATCAGGGCCAAGAGGGAGACTAAGAGGCAGGCAGAGTGCTTTCATTTGAGATTGACAGAGCAGAGCTGGCCTCTCTCTCTGTGCATCCTCTGCCTGATATGGGGCCCTGGAGGAGCAAAGGAGAAAGGGGGCTGTGATCCAGGCCTGCACCTCAGTCATTTGTATGAGGAAGCAATGCAAGGCACGGCCAGCCACTCTTAGGAGGCCTATGGGAAGGCGAAGCCATGATGGTGACAAGGACACACAGGCATTCATTAGTGACCTAGACAAGGTGCTTTGGGGAGGCTTCTTCCCAAGCCAAGACCTGCTCTGCCAGGCGGCACAGGGAAAAGAAGCGAGGGAGCCAACCTTGGAGCTGAGGCAAGTTTCGTTAGCTTTCTGAAGCTCAGTCCCTTGTTGATGAAAGTGGGGCAAGCACACTTATTCCTTAGGGATAGTATGAGATTGATCAGGTGACATTTGTAAATGAGCTGAAGAACGTGCAGAAAAGGACACCTATACCCAAAGGAAAGCCCAGTTCTTGAAAAGTATCTGCTTTATTCACAGTTGTACCATCAGAGTACAGTGTGGAAAATATCAGTAAATGTGTGAGTAAATGAATGAATAAATGAAAGGCTCCGTGTAAGGCAAAATGGGTCTTTCTGGAAAGATACTGTTTGGCTCAGGTCCAGCCCTGGCTCAGGTCAAGAGGTAGCATGATGGTACACACCTGTAATCCCAGCACTAGGAAGGCTTAGGCAGGAGGATTGTGAGTTTGAGGTTAGCCTGGACTACATAGACTCTCCCACCACATTGCTCCCCTTCCACAAAGGCAGGTGTACATTGAGCTTATTAATTTTTCAGATAGAGAAATTCTGGCAGGGATGAATCCAAGAGATGGACAAATGATGCAAGACATGGGCAAGTGTGCTAAGTGCTGCCAGGTGCTGTGGTACTCACCTGTAATCCAGCACTCAGGAGGCGCAAACTGGAGGATCACCCACATGTTTGAAGCCAACCTAGTCTATACAGTGAGTGCCAGGTCAGCTAGGGCTACATGAAACCTGCTCTCCCCACCCCCCCACCAGCTGTTTCATGAGGTTCATCTCCTTCATCCCTAACTACCAGGTGAGGGGATCCAGTAGAGGTTCCCTGAATGCCCACCTGAAGTTCGTTTGTATTCCCATTGGATTGCAGACTTCAAGAAGACAGACTAAGCCGTATCACCTAGTACAGTACCTAGCACATAGTAGGTGCTCAATAAATAACTCTGGATGAATGAATACATGGAGATGAATACAATTAAACTGCTCTTCCTCGATCCTGAGAGTGAGTTCGGGATGCATGTCAATTTGTTCTGAGTCCTCTTCTACTTTGTCTACTGACTTGGGTTTTCATGAAACCAGATGAGGATTGACCCAGTGCACATTCCTTTTCATCAGGAGCAGGAGACTCAGCATTTGCAAGTTAATGCCAAATCAGTGTCTGATTAAACAGACAATGAATGTGAGCTTGAGAATTATACAGCAGAGAAGATACAGCAAGCTCGCATGAGAACACACCTCGTTTGTTAGACAACTGCCTGCCATACTAATGAAGCCCTTAAAGGGCTAACGCTGCAGAGGCTGCAGCTTTGGGTTGTATGAGGGTCTCCTTTAAACTGGCAGCAGAGGGAAGCTGACATGTTTCTCTGCCCAGGCAGGAGTCTTCAATCTTTGCCCAGGGCCGTGTCTCAGCTAAGGACAGAGGAGTCTCACTTATTTGAATACAAATTGCAAATGCCTACAAAATATTTGCTCAAGCAATTTTTAAGTGAAATGTTATTGCTTCCCCAAAGGCTATAATTCCCAAGTTTTTCTCATCAATATTCTTTTCACTTAGCAGCCACTCATGTTGACCCAGATTTTCCATCCCAGGAGTGCACAGGAGAGAGGAAAGAACCAAAGGAAGGGGCACGGGTTGGAGAGTGATGGAACCTGCCTTTGGGATGCCTAGTGCCTGCCTGGGTGCTTACAGCATTAGTTCAATTCAGCAACTCAATAGGCTAGGGCCTGGGCTCATCCCATTTGTAATGAAGAAATCCAGCTTAGAGATGCTGTTTGAGTAACTCAAGATCACACAGCCAGGAAACGACAGGGCCTAGAATCCAAAGATGGCTGACTCCAGAATTTATTCTTCAACTATACCAGTTCTGCAAAAACACATTCTTTACAACTCTTTAAACATTAAACGATTCTGTTAAAATTATTCGCCATTGTGCACAGGGTCTCTGCTCTTCCCTCAACTGTTTTGAAATCTGAATGCGTTCTAAGCTTTCTTGAAAGTCAGTGCAGTGCAGGGTAAGCAGCAGCATTTTGAGGACTTAATACAAAACGAAAATATGGTCATAGAATTCAAGTCATTAAGAATCTCAAAATGGAGCCAGGCATGGTGGTGCACACTTTTAATCCCGGCACTCAGGAGGCAGAGGCAGAGGCAGAGGCAGAGGCAGGAGGGTCTCTGTGAGACTGAGGTCAGCCTGATTTACATAGTGAGTTCCAGGCCAGCTGGGGCTACAGGGAGACCCTGTCTCAAAACAAAACAAAAACCTACCACCAACAAAACATACAAACAGCAACAAGAACAAAAATAACCACAATTTCAAACTGGGGCTGTGGAGATGGCTACGTGGATAAAGTGCTTCTCTGGCAAACATGAGAACTGAGAATTCGGATTCTCAGCACCCTCTAAAAAGCTGGGCAGGTATGATAGCCATTCTGCAATCTCAGTGCTCAGGAGGTGGAGAAAAAGGAGCTCAGACAAGCTGGTTAGCTAGACAAGGAGCTGGTGGGCTCTGGATTCAGTGAGAACTGCCTTAGTAAATACAATGGGGACCAATAGACACTGAATGTCAACCTCTGACCTCTACATACACATACATATGCGCACTCATACCTGCACATATGTGCACTCACATACACACACACATGCAAAAAAGGGTGCATTTCAAAACATAATAGAGCATCAAAGCCAAGCATGGGGCCTTCTTACTCAGTATCAGCCCTTCAAGCTGTGAGGCTCCAGGCAGAACACACATCTGCTTTGTCCCACTGCCTGGCACATGAGAGATGTTAAAAACCTGTTGGCAAACTAAGTGAAAACAATACGTTTATCACCCAGTGCATACCAAGTGGTATTCTGGGCACAGGGGCATAATAGTAAACAAAACATGCAAGGCCTCTGGCTCCCTGACATATGTATCCTAGAGGGATCAAGAAACATCTCCGTCCTTGGCCCCTTAGGTCCATTCATGTATCCCAAGCAATGACATAACTAATGGTATGAAAACCTCTTCCCACACTAGAGAAAGGCATAATTTTACAAACCACAACCATATTGGGGACTGGGCACCTCAGGCACTGGGCACCTCAGGGATTGGTGGCTCTCAGTTAGGCCTAAAGTTAGCATGACATAATGAGCTGTGAATTGGCAGATTAAAATGAATCTTTCTGTCTTCCCAGTAGTACTCTAAGATCACCTGTGTGACTGTGTATTGCCCAGACCACAGATCATGGAAACACATTTAGGAGCTCAGTTGAGAGGCCTGAGACACATGTGCTTTCTCCTTTAGGGATGCCCACACTGAAGCTGGGCTTCGTTGGCAGCTTCATAAAACATGGTACTGTGTGCCAGGTGTGGTGGTGCATGCCTTTAATTCCAGCACTCGGGAGGCAGAGGCAGGTGGATCTCTGTGAATTCAAGGCCAGCCTGGTCTACATAGTGAGTTCCAGGCCAGCTGGGGCTACAGGGAGACCCTGTCTCAAAAAGAACAAAAAAAAAAAGCACTGTGCAGCTGTCAGAGGGGGGAATGCCCCCTTTCAGTATGCATGGTGTCTGGTTAGAAGCCATCTAGGGAGGGGTAAATAAGAGTTGTGAAATATCACCAGAATATAGTTTCAAGTGCTGACTGTGTTGACATCCCTGGACAAGGCTCACCAGGATGGGTGGCAGAAACACAGCTTCAGGGGCTCCAAATGTGCCCCACTGCTCCCAGGCTTGCAGCATGGGTTCAAGACTAGGCTAGACTTAAGTAACAAGATCTTGTTGTAAACAAAAAGACTCAAATCCCAAAATCTTTGAGTGGCCTATATAGGCCCTACTCTGAGGTGGCCACACCTTTGTAGCCAGGTGGCCATCCAGGTGGGACAGAGAGAGGGCAAAGGAAGGGTGGGTGCCTAAGAGGCCTATGGAGCATCAAGGGCCTCTGGCGTGCCCAGCCAGGACCGTTTGCTCATACTGGCTTCCACACTAGGACTATGCAGATGCAGGATACGACTTCAGGAGTCAGTCTTTTTTATCTTCTTAAATTTGTCAGGATGGAAATTTTCAAGCATATAAAAAAGCAAAGATTAATTCCACCTAGTCTTAAAGGTTATCAGTTTGTGACCAATACTGTTTCATCCACACCTTTCCACAAAATTATCTGAAGCAAATCCCAGGTACCATGCCATTTTATCTGTAAACATTCCAGTCCATGCCCTAAAAGATAACTTAAAAAATTATAACGTATTGGAACTGGGATGAAACTCAGTGACAGAGTACTTTCACTGGGTCTGACTGCCAATAGCACAGAAAATAATAACAAGGGGCCAGCGAGATGGCTCATCTGGTAAAAGTGCTTGCTGTCAAGTCTGAAAATCTGAGTTCGAGCCCTGGGAGTCACATTGTAGAAGGAGAGTACTGACTCCCACAAGTTGTCATTATTGTCCTCTGACCTACACATGCATGCTGTAGTGTGCATGCTAAACACACACACACACACACACACACATACTCACACTCCAAATAAATGTAAAAAAATTTAAAAAACAATAACCATATTGTTGTTATTAAACCTTAAAAAACCCACAGCAACTCCTTCATCCTGAGGGACTCTGATATGGGCATAGTCTTCTTTGCTTGGCATCTCTAAAAGGATTCTGTGCCAAATGCAAAGCATGACAAAGGTCTTGGACAAGATTGGCACACCCACGCTGGGATCCTCCCTGCCGTGGTTGGCAGCTTTCACAATTTGAAGTATTTCTTGAAATAGTATTGTAGGAAACCAAAACAGCCCTCAGTGTTTTATCACACCTTCTGGCAAGTTTCAATGCTGCAGGGACAGCCGACAGAAAGCCAAAAAGTGTCCATAGGTGAATTTGAGTCCTTGTCTACACAGCAATGTAAATTTTTTTAGACCTGTTTCTGGTAGTATTTTATCAGTAGTTCTAAATATTATTAAAGCAGGATTGGGGGCTAGAGGGATGGCTCAGCAGTTAAGAGCACTGGCTGCCCTTGCTGAGGACCCAGGTTTGATTGCCAGCACCCATGTGGCAACTAACAACCATCCTAACTCCAGTTCCAGAGGATTTGATGCCCTCCTCTGACCTCCATGATCATTGCACAACATGGATGTATTTACATACTTGCAAGCAATACACTCATACACATAAAATAAAAATAGGGCTGGGTATGGTGGTACAGGCCTTTAGTCCCAGCACTCGGGAGGCCAAGGCAGGTGGATCTCTGTGAGTTCAAGGCCAGCCTGCTCTACATGTGAGTTCCAGGCCAGCTGGGGCTACAGGGAGACCCTGTCTCAAAAAGCCAAAAATAAAATAAAATATTTTTTAAAAAGCATGATGTACAAAAGTCCAGGAGTCCAAGAGTTGTGTGAAGATGAGCTCCACTTCTATCCTGAAGATAAAGTTCCATGATGAAAATGAAGAGAAGGCAGCAAGCTGCCATTGGGACAGCTGTCACAAGAATGTGAAGTCACCCGTGTGGAAGATAGGGGTGAGTGTGGTGACCCATGCCAGAGCCACCAGAATGGGGAATCAGAGCACAGCAGAGACATGTCAATGCAGATGGTTCCCACAGTGTTAAATCCTCACTTTCTCTTCCCACCCCCGTCCCTCCCTTCCTTCCCTTTGTGTATGTGGTCTATATGATGTATGCGTATGTTCATGTGTGAGTGTATGGAGTGTCACAGGACAATGTGCCATGGCATCTGTGTGGAGGTCAGAGAACAACCTTGGATGTCAGCCCTTGCCTTTCACCTTGTTTAAAACAGGGTCTCTTGTTCACTGTGGCACATGCCAGGCTGGAAGTTTCCAGGCAATCCTTCTGTCTCTGCTTCCCATCTCATCGTAGGAGCTTAGATTATAGACAGACACTACCACATCTGGCCCTTTGTGGGTTTTGGGGATCCTAACTCAGATCCTAACACTTGTATGGCAAGTGCTTTACCCACTGAGTCATCTCCCAACCCAAGCCCTACATTTCTATGAAAACTTTTGGTGCTTACCAGACCTACAAAGGCAGCTCCTCAGAGTGTCACTCATTGGAGTTGGTGGTCTGTGTGGCCAAGTGTGAGTGGCCCCTTGGATTGGTGGGCTCCAGGACAGCATGCTCCAGCTCCCTGGGGAGTGGGAGTGGGGCTACCAACATTGCCCCCTGCTGTTGTAGGCTGACATAGACTCTCTTACACCAACTGCACAATCCCTATGTCTGTTGTGGCCAACTGCAGGAATAACTGGGAGACATTACCAAGATGCTTTCCAGGCACACACAGGCCACACAGTACTTAGTTCTGTTAGTAGTGATCACAGCTTTTCATATGAAAGAGGTCATTTTTCAATCCAAGTCTGGAAAAGTTCCAGAAGGCCAGGCTCAGAGAAGCTACCACCTTTTGGAATGTCAAAGCTTTGTGATCTTTAGATCCCTTAGAGACACAGTAGTACTGAGCCTCACAAGCATTTATTTGCCCTCAACAGCACCTTCAAACCTTTCTCTAATGCTTTGTCCTTGCAATTGTGACCTCCCACTGGGACTGGTAATGGCTGGGTTGAGCACTGTGGAATCCTTCCTGGAACTTCATCATAGGTGGAAGTGGTGGTCATGTTTCTGACAGGTGTCTGGACTCATGGAAGGTCAAGAGCAACATGATCTTTGCAATGGCCAAGGGTCTTGAGGGGAAAGGACCCAGACAAGGCTCAGTTATACTTTTTGTTTTTCTCTGAGACAACAGGGACAATATATTTAGCTAAGCCTGGGGGTCCTGAAGCAGAGCAGGTTCTCCTGTAAGAAGCCTGTAGGTGGAGGTGGAAGTTAGCATTACCATGGCAACTCTTCCAGCCCCAGGCTTCCAATGAAGAAACCATGATCTATCCTATTTCTCTTAAATTATAATCCACAGGCCTTAAATTCAAACATCTGTTGACAAGGACCCAAGGCCTCTCTCAGTTAAGTGATGCAATCAGTTCTTGTTAGCATCTCCCTACTCTCTTGAGAAGCATAACGCAAATTACTTTTGGCACCTAAGAGGCTTTTAGACCAACCTTTCCTCAATATGTCTCAAATCCGGCATCCAGTGGAAGTATATAATTACAAAAGAGAAAGGTGTGTGGCAGAGGAGTCAGCACAGGCACTCGGATGCAGAGAGGATTCCTATTGTCTTTACAGGCAAAACATCTTTCTTAGGGCCCGCTTCTGACTCAAGCTGCAGATTGGAGTAGACAGGAGAGTAAATCACAAGGAAATCATCCTCCTAAGGTTTCTATCACCAGAATTCCCCTCAGACCATCAGTTAGCTTCTTACAACAAAACTATCTCTCAAATGTCCTGAGGCCTCATGCTTTCCCACCCTCCACCCCCTCACCTGTCAACTCACTTGCTTTGATGCCCAGCCCATTGCTTGGCTAGCCTATCCATGTTGCACATGTTACCCATTTCCTTGTGCACTCCTCCCACCCCAATGTCCCCTCCCAGGACAACTTCAGAGTGCCTGCTAGTCTCTATATAGAATGCCCAAGACCAGTCTTTCTTTTCTTTTCTTTCTTCTTTTTCTCTTTCTTTTTCTCTTTCTTTTTCTTTCTTTCTTTCTTTTTCTTTCTTTCTTTCTTTCTTTCCTTCTTTCTTTTTCTTTCTTCCTTCCTCTTTTTTTCTCTTTCTTTTCCTTCCTTCCTTCCTTCCTTCCTTCCTTCCTTCCTTCCTTCCTTCCTTCCTTCCTCTTTTCTTTCTTTCTTTCTTTCTTTCTTTCTTTCTTTCTTTTTCTTTCTTCCTTCCTCTTTTTTTCTTCTCTTTCTCTTCCTTCCTTCCTTCCTTCCTTCCTTCCTCTTTCTTTTCTTTTTTTTTTTGGTATTTTTGAGACAGGGTATCCCTGTAGCCCCCATCTGGCCTGAACTATGTAGACTAGGCTGGCCTCAATCTCACAGAGATCCACCTTCCTCTGCCTCCGGAGTGCTGGGGCTAAAGGCGTGCACCACCACACCCAGTTTAGTCTTTGTTTTCACAGGGGATTCTATGCCTTGCAATGTTTTGTCAGTTTTGATCACTAGTTACTGTGCATCTAAACAGGCCAGGCATTGCCCTCTGTTACCTCATGGAAAACTGTATGGTGGTAGGGTACCTTGCTACTCAAAAAATGATTACCTAGAAGATTTTTTTCAAAATATTTAATGTTTGAGCTCATCTCAGGCTACCTGAATAAGCAAGACATGCCAGTGTACAGCAGAGTGGTAAGTACCTGTCAGAATCTCCTTAGAAGCAATGCGTGGCACGTGCTTCTTTTGTTTTTTGATTTTTGAGGCAGGGTCTCATGTAGCCCAGGCTGGCCTCACATTCCCTATGTAGATGAGGATGACCTTAAACTTCTGATCCTCTTGCCTCTACCTCCCAAGTGCTAGGATTACAATTATGTGCCATCACATACAACTTATGTGGTGCTGGGGATTGAACCCAAGGTTTTGCACATGCTAGGCAAGCAAGCACACTAACTGACCTAAATCCTCAGCTGTGTTGTCATATATTTTACTTGCTTGTTATAAACCCCATAATATATTTTTGCTTTAAGTAGTGAATTTTTCGTTAAAGAAAATGAAAACTGAGGGCTGGAGAGACAGTTTAGTGGGTAAGGTGCTTGCTGTGAAAGCAAGAGGGCCTGAGTTCAGATCCTTAGCATCCATGTTAAAAACAAAAACAAGTGAGGTATGGCAGTGCATGCCTGGGATCCTAGCGCTGGTAGGTAGAGACAGGAGGATCCCAGGGGCTTACTAGTCAACCAGTGAGTTCCAAGTTCAGTAAGAGACTGTCTCAAAAACTAAGACAGAGCCAGGCGTGGTGGCCCACACCTGTAGTTCCAGCAGTTACAAGGCAGAGACAGGCAGATCTCTGTGAGTTCAAGGTCTGCCTGGTCTACATAGTGAGTTCCAGGACAGCTGGGGCTACAGGGAGACCCTGTCTCAAAAAGACCAACAAAACAAAACAAAACAGAACTAAGATGGAGAGTGATAGAGGAAGACACTCAACATCACCCTCTGGATACCATGTGTGCATAAATAGGCACACCCCCCGACACATATATGTACATACACCTGCATACAATAGAAAAGGAAAATCAAAACCAAGAAAAGTCTTACATTACCTACACATTTAAATCCCTGATGCTTTGTGTGTGGCTAAGCATCTGTCTACTTCTATTTACCTGTCTTGAGGAATTTCTTCAATATTTCTTGTTGTAAAGCATGCTGGCAGTTAGCTCAGATTTTGTTTGTGCAAAGAATCTTTAAGTTTTTTTGGGGGGTGTCTCTCTATGGCCCCTGTTGACCTGAAACTCACTATGCTTGTCAGCCAGCAACTAGCATCTTCCATGCTTCCCATCATACTTCTCTGTGAAGTGAGGTCCCTGGTCAGAGGTGCTGTGTGGCATAGCAAACAAGCCTGCCTGTCTTGAGTTCCTGCCTTGATTTCTTTCAGTGATGGACTGTGGCCTAAAATTGTAAGTCAAATAAACTCTTTCCTCCTCTAGGTTGGTCAGGGTGTTTTATCACAGCAACACAGATGAAACTATAATCTCTGCATTTAAAAAAATATTTTATTTATTATTTTTATTTTATGTATATGAGTGTATTGCCTCCATGTAAGTGTACTCGTGTCATGCAATGCCCACAGAAGTCAGAAGAGGTGTCAGATTCCCCTGAAACTAGAGTTATGGACTGTTGTTAGTCGCCATATGGGTGCTGGGAATTGAACCCAGGTCCTCTGCAAGAGCAGCCAGTGCTCTTAACTGTTGAATAATTTCTCCACCCCTACACTTTTCATTTTAAACATGACTTTAGAATTATATTTTATTTTAAACTTATTTAATTATATGTATTTATCATGTATAACATATGGAAATATGTACATATTAAATAGCTAAATGAAGCTAATTAACATATGCATTACTTAACATTTTATTTTGGGGTAAGAACACTCAAACTTATTCTTAGCAATTTTCAAGAATACAATACAGGGGTTGGAGAGATGGCTAAATTTAGAAACATTTTCTATTTTTTCCTAATAGATTCATTTTAGCCTTAATATTTCTACATATTTATTAACATTTTATTTTTTTACTTGTTTTTATGTGTATGTGTGTATTGCCTGCATGTAGGTAAGTGCACCCGTGTGTCGTGCAATGCCCATGGAGGACAGAAGAGGCCATCAGATCCCCTGGAACTGGAGTTATGGACAGTTGTTAGCTGCCATGTGGGTGCTAGGATTCGAACCCAGGTCTTCTGCAAGAACAACCAGTGTTCTTAACCACTGAGCCATCTATTTCTATGTATTTATAAAAACTATTTTAACTGTCTGATAGTTTCATCATCTCTGACACTTCAAGGTTAGTTTTACTGATCACTTTTCATCTCTGGTTATGAGCAATATTTTCCTGGTTTTCCTTCCTTTAATGAATGTTGGTCTTTATTTTGGCACACAAATTATTTGCAGATCAGTTGATTCCTTCATGACCTATTTCTATTTTATGAGTTTTTTGGCTGCATGTATGTAAGTGCACCAGTGTCCTGCAATGTCTGCCCATGACCTATTTTTAAATTTTATTAGGGAAGTTTACTGTAGCCTTGGCTCAAGGGACAGTTCAGCCTTACTACTAATGGGTAATGTTGGAGGCTTCAGTGCATGCCCTAAATGATGACAAAGGACGCTATCCTGGCTGGTCAGACCCTGTATATCCCCTAACTCTGCTTGAGTACTGAGAGCTGCCCTCTGACTCCTGTCATTCTTTCTCCAGCTCTGTATTTTGGAAATATATTAAAGGGTATACATGCAGACTTTGGGAGTTTTTTTCTATGCAGCTCCCTCCTGTCCAGATCTTTGCCCTGTGACTCCCAACTATCTCAGCTTCCCTTAGGATTAAAGGCATGAACCACCACCCCTGACCTCAGCTTCCCTTAGATTCGAAGCTGTCCCAAGTCTGCAAGGTGACCTAGCTGATTTGGATCCCCTCCCTCTGCCTGCCTTCCAGAAATGCCTCCAGGAAGAAGCTTGGGACTCCTTCCAGTTTCCCTACACATGAGTTTCGTAGTCCTTCCTGTGCTGCCTGTTGTCTACACATCTCAAAAAATTACCAATACTTGTCTGGACTGTTATTCTTTTTTTCTTTCAGTCTTTTCCTTTTCGAGGCAAGGTTTCCCTGTAGCCCCAGCTGGCCTAGAACTTGCTATGTAGACCAGGCTGGCCTTGATCTCACAGAGATCCACCTGCCTTTGCCTCCCAAATGCTGGGTTTTAAGGCGTAAACCACAACACCCTGGCAGGATTTTGTTATTCTACTATGGCTAAAAGTGGAAGTCTGGGTAACTTTAAAAGTTTCTTATTTTAGGGGACTGAAGAGATGACTCAGTGGTTAAATGCACTGACTGCTATTGCAGAGGACCTGGGTTTGGTTCTCAGCACCCACATGGCTGCTCACAACTGCCTGTAACTCCCATACATATATGCAGGCAGTTAAGAGCACTGGTTGCTCTTACAGAGGACCTGGGTTCGGTTTCCAGCACCCACATGGCAGCTAACAACATCTGTAACTCCCAGCTCCAGGGAATCTGATGCCTTCTTCCGACCTCTGGGCATTGTACAATATATGTGTACTTACATGCATGCAGGCAATACACTTACACATTAAAAAAAAATGTTAAAAAATTTTTAAAAACTGACAAAAGCAACTGGCTTTTGTGCAAAAGGCACAGTCCATCATCGCAGGGAAGGTATGGCACAGGAGCAGGAGGTGGCTGGTCACATTGTATCCACAGTCAGGAAACAGAGTGATAAATACCAGTGCTCAGTTTGCCTTCAATTTATTCAGTCCAGGATCTCAGTCCACAGAATGGTGCCTGCCACATTTAGAATGGGTCTTCCCACCTCAATTAACCTAATCTAGATAATCACTCAGACATGCCCAGAAACTTTGTTTCTATGGTGATCCTAAATCCCCTCAAGTTGACAATCAAGATTAGCCATCACACTGGCCTTCTGCCTTTATATCAGTTAGATAATTCCCTTTAAAAACATTATCTAGCTGAGCTTGGTGGCCCAAGTCTTTAATCCCAGCACTTGGGAAGCAGAGGCAGGCAGATCTCTGTGAGTTCAAGACCAGCCTGGTCTACATAGTGAGTTCCAGGCCAGCTGGAGCTACAGGGAGACCCTGTCAACATAGTCTACATAGTGAGTTCCAGGCCAGCTGGAGCTACAGGGAGACCCTGTCAAACTATCTATCGCCAGGTGTGGTAGTGCACGCCTTTAGTCCCAGCACTTGGGAGGCAGAGGCAGGTAGATCTCTGTGAGTTCAAGGCTAGCCTGGTCTACATAGTGAGTTTCAGACCAGCTGGGACTACAGAGAGACCCTGACTTGAAAAGATTAAAAAAAAAAATTATCTATTTATACAGGGTCTCACCACGAAGCCTAGCCTGGCCTCAAACTGGCAATCCTCATGCCCCCACCTCGAAAATGCTAGGATCACAAACATGTACATCCTTCCCAGTGCTTTTTGACTCTGTACCTGCAAATTTGCTTTGTCTTCATATTATACTACGGAAAAGACCTTCTAAATGCAAATCAAAAGCTTTTTTGTAATTTCTCATCTTACCAGTCTTACTGAGAAACTCCCTTGACGTGGCTTCTAGGATATTATATTCTCTGGCTTTCCAATCCAGTCTACAAAGCATAGTGCTTAATCCTTCTAATGCAAAGATTTGACAGGTTATGCCTGGAAAATCTTTTTCAGGCTGCCTGCAGCCAACAGAATTAAGGCTAAGCCTTCACTTGATGTATAAGGCCCTGCAGCTGTGGCTTTCCTGGCCTTTATTCTACCTCGCCATGCATTCTCTTTTCTCCAGACATGACAGTTTACCATTTTTCAGACACTTCCAGTACTTTACGTTTACTATTTCTGCCCTATTTTCTTGCTTGTAAAGTCTAGCCATCCTTCCAAGCCCACCTTTAATGCCACTCGCTAACCAGTCTGTGGTGGCATGTGCCTGTAGTCCTAGCTACTCAGGAGATAGATCACTTGAGGCCAAGTTTGGCAGCATAGCGAGAATGTTTCAAACTTAAAAGAGGCACTTCCTTCATGAAGCCAGCTAGATGTGCTGGCTCTGCAGATAAGGAATCAACAAACTGCTCCATGGACAAACTTGATGGTGGGTTGACTTTCTAGCTCTATTTGTTTGTTTTTGGAGACAGGGTTTCACTTTATAGTCCTGACTGGCCTCGTATTCTGTCCCTGGAGTGCTGGGATCAAAGGTCTGCTGCCACCTCTATTCTTAAGGGAACTTACAATGTACTACTAGGCAAGATTGCGTGGGAAGATGGCTGTTTCTTTCAGTACTGACTCTCGTAACTGGGTGATGTCTCTTGCTCTAGATACCTAGACATAGTGTCTGGAGTTGTTATGTGAGTGGCTCTAGTATATGAGGGTTCTTAGCGAGGGTGGCTCTTACACATGAGCTGTATGTCCATGCTGAAGGCAATTCTTGGGTGATGAGGCCAGATAAGGGATGAGGAGGCCAGAAAAGGGTGTCCAATCTCCTGGAACTCGAGTTCCAGATAGTTGTGAGCTACTAGGTGGGTGCAGGGAACTGAACCCAGATCCTCTGGAAGAGCAGCCAATGCTCTTAACCCGAGTCATCTCTCCAGCCCTGAGAGCATTTCTTAACAGCACACATAATGGTCCCATTTTTCATTCCAACTTTCAAATAATGAACAACATCTGACAAAGGAGGCTTACCCCGAGATAAGCTGATGCAACAAAGGACTGCTGCACCCTTTCTTCCAAATGGACAATTTGGTTTAAGACAGTACAAAACTATCCCTTGCTGTAAGTAAAATGACTCACTACCCAAACACTGTCACTAAAATACCTAGCTTATTCGGGCATTTAGTGAGCTGCTGGAAGTATTTAATTTTTAAAATTGCATTTATTTATGTGTTCATGTGCAGGTCAGGGAACAACATTTGGGAGTCAGTTTTCTCCCTCCACTATGTGGGTACCAAGGATTAAACTCAGGTTGTCAGGCTTGGCAGCAAGCATCCTTACCAATTGAGCCATCACACTGGACCATGCTGGGAATATTTTAAGTCAGAAAACTGGAAGGTGAAATGATAGTTCAAATCTTTTATGTTCCTGGGGCCCCCTAGATCAGGCACCAAGGGATTGAGGCAGCCATTATCAAGAAGTATTATAGAAATCTTTAGGTATATAAAACAAGGTGAACTATAGTCAGAATGTAGTAATTTATTTGCTAGGTCTCAGCTTTAGGAAGCAGACATCAAACTTGTTTTACTTATTAAAATAAAAATTGTGGGGCTGGAGAGGTGGCTCAGTGGTTGAGCACAGGTTGCTCTTACAGAGGATCCAGGTTCAATTTCCAGCACCCACATGGCAGCTAACCACCACCTGTAACTCTAGTTCCAGGGAATCTGACACCCTCTTCTGACTCTGTGGACATTGCATAAAGGTGTACCTACATATACATGCAGGTATTACACTCA
>NW_008348666.1:1024557-1034146 GCF_000622305.1 Nannospalax galili | reverse complement strand
ATATTAAAAAATTATTGAATGTTTGGTTAAGTGGATAAAACTGTGGGATCGGTTTGTTCCTTTCACCTTTATGTGGGTTACAGGGATCCAACTCAGGTCTCCAGGCTTGCATAGCAAGGACCTTAACTTGCTGAACCATCTCACCAGCACCCTAAAAGGCTACGTTCAATTCTCTCCTACATGACACTGAACATGGTGAAGCATGGCTCACATACCCTCCAGATTTGCTCTATTATACTTTAAGTGAAACCAACATTGTTAGAAATAAAACTGCATTAGCATCGGGGCTGGAGAGATGGCTCAGTGGTTAAGAGCACTGACTGTTCTTGCAGAAGACCCAGGTTCGAATCCCAGCACCCACATGGCAGCTAACAACTGTCTGTAACTCCAGTTCCGGGGGATCCGACAGCCTCTTCTGTCCTCTGTGGGCATTGTACGACATGGGTGCACTTACTTACATGCAGGCAATACATACATACACATAAAATAAAAATAAAACTTAAAGAACAACCCTGCATCAGCAGAACAGACAGTGAGAAACAGGGCCATCTGACTACTGAAGCTATTTAAGATTTTAAAGTCAGGTTAATTCCTAGTGATTGTCACTGCCGTTAATTTTGCCAGGTACCCTATTTTAATTTTTTTTGGTATTTTCGAGACAGGGTCTCCCTGTAGCCCCAGCTGGCCTGGAACTCACTATATAGACCAGGTTATCCTCGAACCCACAGAGATCTACCTGCCTCTGCCCCCCAAGTGCGGGGCTTAAAGGCATGTGCCAACATGCCTGGCCAAGTACCCTAATTTTAATAATCCTTTGGTACAGTGATGACATTTCTATTGAGCATCTAGGGATGGGACTCAGTGTAGAGTGATTGATCAAAATGTGCAAAAGGAGCTGGAGAGACGACGGATCAGCAGTTAAGAGCAATGGCTACTCTTGCAGAGGACCTGGGTTGGATTCCCAGCACCCACATGGCAGCTAACAACCAACCATCTTTAACTCCAGTTCCAGGAGAATCCAATGTCCTCTTCTGAGCTCCGCAGGCATTGCATGACACAGGTACACTTCAACACCTAAGTACAGGGTCTCCCTGTTGCCCCAACTGACTTGGAATTCACTATGTAGACCAGGTTGACCTTGAACTTACAGAGATCTGTCTGCCTCTGCCTCCCAAGCGCTGGGATTAAAGGCTTGCGCCACCACACCCGGCTTAAATGTACAAGGCCCTGGGTTCCATGCCCAGCACTGAAATAAACAGATTAATCAATTTCAATTTTGCATGAAACATAATTCTGACATGGAAGGTGGGAGCAGGGACGGGGGATTAGGCAAGTCAGGAGCTTTCTCACAAAGCCGTCAATCCAGGGTATGAGAAGGTGCCGACTACTGGTGAAGGGGTAAGAGGACTGTATAGGCACACAAAGTTGTAACACAACTGCTCTGTATTCGAAACAAGACTCTTTTCTCTGGGCTTTCCCTCACCTTTATAGCTTCCATTAGCAGCATTCACTGCTGAAGGATGTGAGAAGGGCACCAGGACTCCCAGTAGTACTTGGTCAAAGCAATTAACCTGCTGCTATTTTGCCAGTCTCTTATAGATGGTCCCCAACCTAAGACATGAAAGAGATGTATTTTTATATTTTGAATTATGTTCTTTTCCCAAGTGGGTAGTATATAGTGTAATATCCTCCAATTCTGGGAAGCTGCAGTGGGCCACAGGCAGCCAGCCAGCCATGTCAGTCAGGCAAAGCTACAGTGCTCTTTAGGTTAAGGGTATTAAATACTTTTGGACTTACAATATTTTCAACTTGTGATGAGACATATTCCTATTAAGTCTAGAAGAATATGTTTGTACCAATAGTAGATACAAATATTAGAGCTGTAATTGAGATTTACTAATTGTTGGGAAAATGAAGTAAAAGCTTACTAGCTTCATATAATTACAGCAAAATCAGTTCAAATATATAAACTTCAAATTCTTGTCTTTTAACGTGTATGAGTGTATTGCCTGCATGTATGTAAGTGCACCCATGTTGCACAATGCCTGCAGAGGTCAGAAGAGGGCATCAGATCCCCTGGAACTGGAGTTATGGACAGTTGTGAGCTGCCATGTGGGTGCTGGAAAAAGAACCCAGGTCCTCTGTAAGAGCAACATACTTATTTTTATATAGGAGATTTTACTCAAATGAATTCTTTTAAAATGTGGTAGCAATAAATTCATACTTAAAACATAAAGTTGTTAAACACTGTCTCAAAGTAAATTCTTAACCAATTTTAACAGAATCCTATATTTTTTTTAACTAAAGAACATTTATTTATTCTTCATTAGACTTTACCCAGAGGACATAACAAAACTGAGTCACCACCCCCCACCCCACCTTGAAGGGTTAGTACTGTTGATGTAACAAAGCAGATATGAACAGTTTCAAGGACCAGAACCAACTTTAACTGACAAAGAACAATTTCTATCTGAATCATCATAAAAATGTGTAAGTAAAAAAAGAGAGAAAGAGAAAGAAAAAGAACAAAGGGGCAATGGAGTTTGAGATTGAAAAGGCCCCCCATGTTTCCTGTGACACATTCAATCTTGGCTAGAGTGTAACAAAATGGAAACAGGATTACTATAATACAAAACTTTCACTACAGCACGCTGTACACACCTGTTCCAAGCCCACCCCCAGCCCCTAATGCTTCCAGCACAATTATTTCCCAGCCTGTTGGGCCTGCCGACGCAGGAGCACGTAGATCTTCTCTTTGATCCAGTCTTTGTTGTAAGGCTGGTATGTCTGGGTATCAGCTCGGTAACTGAGGAGAGAGTCAATAAGGAAAATTACAGTGGGCAATTTGTCATGTTTAAAGCCCTGTATTCTAACTGGCCAGTGATGGCATCAATATCCATATTTTCACATGTGAAGTTAATCAGAGTTGACAAAGCTGCTCACACAGCTGTTGATTTCAACAAATACAAACTTAGACCACCTGGTGAAAACTTAAAGTGGAAAAAGAAACCAAGGCCTGGAGCTCTTAAGCACTCAGTATGTTATTCATCTATTTCTCCAGAGTTTGACCAGAAACCATGTGTTCTTTCTCCCACGTAGCTTCTATTTTTATAGTCCCTTTAGTGATTAGAAAACAAAACAAAGCACTAGTATAAGCTTTGTTTGCTAAATTTATTCTGAATCAACCAAGAAATCTCTAAAAGAATGTTATTTCAACAAAGATTTCTTGTGAATTTTTAAGGAACTCATATTTTAGGATTTGCTCTTTAAAATAAATGCCAAACATCTATAATGGAGGAAAATTATCAGAACAGAGCAAGCTTCAAAGAACTTTTTTCAGAAGGCTGAGAAGACCAGCACCCACAGAACTCTACTGGTAGTGAAGGTTTTCAAGCCTACAGCACAGAACACTCAGTTAGTCAATGCATCATTACAGGACTTGAAGAAACCTAACTGGTCTAAAACTGAAATATAGCTGGTGAAGGAATATATACAAAAACTATAATATAAAAAGGGAAACTTGCATGCTTTAATCCCAGCACTTGGAGGCAGAGGCAGGTGGATCTCTGTTGAGTTTGAGCCTAGCCTGGTCTACACAGCGAGTTCCAGGCTAGCTGAGGCTATAGGGAGACCCTGTCTCAGAAAGACAGGCAAACACATGGACAAATGATACTAAGTCCTTTAAAAAAACTTTTATTTATTATTTTATGTGCATGCATGTATTGCCTGCATGTAGGCAAGTGCACCCGCGTTGTGCAATGCCCAAGGAGGACAGAAGAGGCTGTCAGATACCTTGGAACTGGAGTTATGGACAGTTGTTAGCTGCCATGTGGATGCTGGGATTCAAACCCGGGTCTTCTGCAAGAACAGTGAGTGTTCTTAACCGCTGAGACATCTCTCCAGCCCCAATACTTAGTACTTTTGAAGTTGCTACCAAGTATGACTTAAGTGCTTATCTGAATTAATTCATCTTTTTATAACCCTGTAAATAGATGCAATATAAGTAGACATAATTACCTACTATGTAGTGGTGACTGGCCTTTAACTCAAGAAACATGCCTGCCTCTGCCTCCTGAGTGCTAGGATTAAAGGTATGTGCTATCATGCCTGACAATTTTAATTTGGAAAAAAAAAATTTTGTGTATGAGTGTTTTGCATGTGTGCATGTATGTATGTATGTATGTATGCATGTATGTATATCACATGCATGCAGTGCCCATGAAGGCCAAAAGAGGGCATTGGATTCCCTGGAATAAGAGTCACAGATGCTTGTTAAATATCATGTAGATGCCAGAAACTGAACCTGGGTACCCTGCAAGTGCAGCCAGTGCTCCTAACTGCTGAGCCATCTCTCCGAGGAAACCAAGACTTAAAGTGAAGCAATTTAACAACTAAGTAATACTGGGTGGTATTTTTTGTTCAGACCATTAAAGTCTTTTCATGAGTTGTATAGTAGAGCTATAAGACTTCTGGCACTAAAACTTTCATTTTTAAGCACTAAGCTAGAAATCTACACCTTTTTTTTTTTTTTTTTTTGCTGTTTTAAGGTACTGGGGATTGAACCTAAAGCTCTACTAGGCAAGCACTCTACCTCAGCCCTCAGCCCTCTTTTTACTTTTTGAGACAGTCTTACAAAGTTCTACAGGCTGAACTATGGATCCTCCTGCCTCAGCCTCCCAAGTGGCTGGGATTACAAGCCTGCACCACCAGATCCAGTCCCAAGTTCTGGTAATGGAAACTCCAAAGAAGTAATGTGGTATATAATGAACTTATTTTTCCTCTGAATGCTAAAGTCAGAAGGTTGTTTATTAGAAGTATACATACAGGCTTTCCATTTTATCAAGTGCCTAATAAAATAGAAACAAACATTTGATTCTTTACTAGTCCCTTTTTTTTTTGGCTTTTTGAGACAGGGTCTGGAACTCACTACGTAGACCAGGCTGGCCTTGATCTCAGAGATCTGCCTGCCTCTGCCTTAAAGGCCTGAGCCACCACACCCAGCTTTACTAGTCCTTTTTGTTTATGAGAAATATTGTAAATGAACATTTTTCTTGGACTATCCCAATGCATCCTAATTAAGTACTAATCCAGTCTACTTTGAAGTACAGAATACACTATAATATTATATTAACACTGAAAAAGGAACAGAATGCCTCAAAACTATCATGTGGGTGAGAGTCTTTATTTTCCAACTCATGAAATAGCCTTCCTTGTGGAAACCTGTGTGTTGTTTGTTGATGGTTGTCAACTGGCACTTGAAATGGGACAATTAAATGTTAAGAACAAATAAAATTTCTAACTGTTGGCACAGATGAATCTGACAGCCTATTGTCATGGTCAGTGAATACAGGTGCACAGAAAAACCGAATCTAGGGACTGAGAAGTGAAGAGGGCAATATCTTTGCTGATACCAAGTTGTCTGGCTCATTACAAAAACTGCAGATGAAAATGCAAGAGCAGCTAGTGCTCTTAACGGCTGACTGAGCCATCTCTCCAGTCCCAGATTTCTCTAAATTTATAAATAAGCAAACAAGTTTGGCAATAAATGTTGAGTTAAACTGCTCAAAGGAGCTACCTGAAGGGTAGAGCCAAGATTTAAATCACGTTTGATATGCTTCACTTGGAAACTCCAACTAGCTCAGAGCCTTCCAGGGTGAACAAAACATGATCTTCATTAAGTTACTTCCTGTTTGTTGGAATGAACACCACAAAGCATCAGGATCATACACCTGATGTCTTAGACATGCAGGCAATACACTCATACACATTAAAAAAAAGAAAAGAAAAAAAAAAAATCACCGACAGCTGTATTCTATTCAGAAAATGATTCTGTGGATACCTAGGTTTCTGGGCTCCTCCAGCCCAACTCGTCCGAAGTTCTCATCTCTTGTCCCTCCTTGACCAGGTCCCATGGGTCATCTCTCCAGCAACTTTAATTTTCCAATTCTGAGCATCTCATTCTCTGATCATTACTTACTAATACTCCAACTTCAGCAATCTTTTGAGTCCAGTTTCTAACTGCAACTAATTGAAATCACGAATAATGAATGTCTTTACTGTTCAGAATTTAAAAACAGAAAACTTTTTGTTCACTGCTCTTTTTTTTTTTTGTCTTTTTGTCTTTTTGAGACAGGGTCTCCCTGTAGCCCCAGCTGGCCTGGAACTCGCTATGTAGACCAGGCTGGCCTCGAACTCACAAAGATCCGCCTGCCTCTGCCTCCCAAGTGCTGGGATTAAAAGCGTGCGCCACCATGCCCGGCTTGTTCACTGCTCTTTTACCAGCATCTAGAAATTGGTTGTATAACACATGCCACCTATGCACTTTTATTTGAAGCATTATTTCTTAAAAGACTGTTTTTCTCTTGTTTATATTAGAGATATAATCTGAAATAATATCTTTAAAAACTCAAAAAATTCTGATATATCATGTAAAAACTTGAAGTATCTATTTCGGAATCTTGAAACCCTACATATCTGATGAAATTCTGGGTTTCTATTTGTCCTAGATATTTTAGTATTGGGAAATTTTCATACTTGCACTTAGAAACTAACAAGATGTTTCCACTGGAACTTAAGATTTATAATTATAATAACTTTATTAACACATTTAGAGACTTGGACTAGATCAACTTGGATGTTTTGAGCAAGGAAAGTAATACAGCTATAACTGAGATACAATGAAGTACAGAAACAGAACTCAACATCCCCAGAGAATGCTTGTTTTTGTCAGGAATCTGTGGGGAGAGAACAAGGTACAGCCAGATTCCAGGCTGACTGCAGTGGTGATTTAGAAGGTGCCTGGGAGGTGGACCTGTATATTTTTATCACTGTTCCCTCAAGTTCTGGCTCAGAACCGACATGCACCAGTATTGAAGCACCTGATGACTGAATGCCACCTCACTTTCTGCAATATGAGCTCTATTCATACTTAGTTTCTCGTTCACAATGATTAAGCCAATTTGTAATACTTCATGTTCCTTAGCAGCAGTGGCAATAAGCACTTTTAAATACAAATTATAAGTATGTTAGAATTTAAAACCTCACCATAAAAGCTAAAAATACATGTTTATACAAGCTAGAACTAAAATTAAATCCTACATATACTTGTTTTAAAAAATATTTTATTATTTTTATTTTATGTGTCTGAGTGTTTGTCTACATGTAGGTAAGTACAACCATGTTATGCAATGTCGGTGGAGGTCAGAAGAGGAGGTTGGATTCCCTGGAGTTACAGAAGGTTGTTAGCCACCATGTGGGTGCTGGGATTTGAAACCAGGACTTCTCCAAGAACTGCCAATGCTCTTAACTGCTGAACCATCTCTCAAGCTCCATATTTAAATTTTTAAATGTCACGAAAAGAAAGTAATTTTAGTTTTAATTGGAAATCAATTTAGGAAAAAGACTCTAAAATGGTTGGGAAAACCTCCAAAAGACTATTAACTATAGAGAACAAAGAATCAAGGCATGGAGCTTTTTAATTAGCCTATCTTCTCTCCACAGTAACTTTCAATTAGCAAAGTTTAGGATTTTCCTATGTCTTTTGGCTTTCCGTTGTTAATTTATGATCTGTCTCTAAGTGAAATACTAGTAACTAGATAGTATCTAAGATCCAAAGATCAGGTACAAAGAAACTCACAATACCTTAAATCACCTCAAATAGCCAGATAATAGAAAAATACAAAATAAAAGATATAGTGACTGATACTTACACAAGACAGCTGAGATCTGCCAGATCATCGATAAAATCAAACAACTGACTGATATCATACGTGATGGAGGGACTGTTGGGATTCATTCTCTTCAGATGTTCTTCATACATTTTACAAACGCCTGAGAAGGGGAAAACAAGAGCTTAGGACCATATAAACACCTGTTTATAAGCAGTGCTACACTGCTGGTATAGCATTTATTCTAGTAAAATTGGGCTGGAAAATAACAGTAGGTCAATCACTTTTGTTTTAATTATTGTGACTACCAATTAAATAAAACTATAAATTCATTAGAATATTGATAACTATTTTGTGCTTTACAATAAGATGATTACTTCAAACCACTAGCGCTGAAGGAATTTAAACAGCTTGGGTTGAAGATCTGGGTAGATTTTTAGCATGCCCAAGGCCCAGGGTTTAATCCTCAGCACTGCACCCTCTCCAGATAACATTGTGGTGGTTCTTCTTACCTTTTTTTTGAAAAATTATTTTTGTTTTATGTGTGTTTTGTCTGCATGTAAGTGTACCATGTGTGTACAATCAATGCCTGAAAAGGCCAGAAGAGATTGTTGGATCCCCTGGCACTGGGGTTATGGATGGTTGTTAGCCATACGTGTGTGCTAGGAACTGAACCTGGGTCCTTTGCAAGAGCAGCTAGTGCTCTTAACCACTGAGCTAGCTCTCCAGATAATACTGTGGTTCTTTCTAACAGGTTTTTAGTAAATCTTTCTAAAGCCAGAGTATATAAAGAAAAACACCACACTTCAGAATGATGGGTGACAAATGATACTTTTCTATTTTACCTTCATATTTTGATGCAACGAAAAAGTCACAATAATAACTGGCAATGAGGTTAGAGCTTATCCTAATATGGTACTGAAGATTCTGGAACTCTGGATTCAGATAGACCTGAAAGTCAGCTTATTTATCACAAAATTGTCAACAAATGACTCCACCCAGTGAACTTTACCTGTTAAATGGAAATAACAGTACCTTTTCATAGGATTCTTAGATTATGTAAAATAATGCATATGAAGCAGTAACACATACAGTAACACTTGCACATACTCCAATATAAGATAATAAACCAAGTGTGGTGGCTCACACCTACAATCCCAGCATTTGGGAGGCTGGGGCAGGTGGATCAGAAGTTCAAAGTCATCCTCAGCTATATAGCGAGTTCAAGGTTGGCCTGGGATGAGACCCTGTCTCATAAATAAATAAAAATAATATTATCAACAATCATATCACATGTTAATTTGCATTCAGGGAAACATTCCACAAAAGGGGACCCTACGTACCTTTTCAGTACATTTCTACCACTTATTCTAAAGGACAAGTGACATCGTTGTTAGTTACCTGGAGCATATGCTCTATGCTATACACAGTCCTTAAGGTATCTCTAAAATAACTTCCTAAATTTCTCAGTAAAAGGCGATATCCACTAATAGCAGTTCACAGAACTTTGTGTCTGTGTGTGGAGGTGAGAGGTTAAGCTGAAGTGCTGTTACTACCTTGACTTTGAGACAGGGTCTTTTCACGGGCCCTCAGCAAGTCTCTAGGATCCACCTGTCTCTGACTCCCCAGCACTGAAATTATAACCATGTGCTATTGCATGGCAATTAACAACAGTTCTTAATTCTAGTTCCAGGGGATCCAATGCCCTCTTCTGACCTCTCCAAGCACTGTACAACATAGGTGCACTTACATACATGCAGGCAAAATACTCAAACATAAAATTAAAAAAATTTAGGGGGCTGGAGAGATGGCTCAGTGGTTAAGAGCACTGACTGCTCTCGCAGAGGACCCGGGTTCAGTGCCCAGCACCCACATGGCAGCTACGAACCGTCCTTAACTCCAGTTCCAGGAGAATCCAAAGG
>NW_008348666.1:1013824-1024522 GCF_000622305.1 Nannospalax galili | reverse complement strand
ACTCACAAACATGCAGGCAATACACTCATACACATAAAATAAAAATAAAATGGACCCATGACCTAAAACTGCAAACTACAGAACTTTTTAAAAAACCACACAAAAACAACAAAAAAGGCTTCAATCATTTAGGCTAGAATGGTTTCTTAGATGATGCTAACATAAGCTGGCCTCGAACCCACTATATAGCTAATGATGTTTTTTAACTTTTAATCCTCCTGCCTCTATCTCCTGAGTGTTAGGATCACAAGAACACATTACCATATGTGGTTTATGTTTTACTAGGGAGCAAATGCAGGGCTTTGTACATGTTAGGCATGCACTTTATAGACTGAGCTATACCCCGAGCCCATAAACCACTAGTTCTAAGTAAGAAAGCAGAGTTATCAAGCCATGAAAGGACATGGAAGAACTTTAAGTGCATTGTTACATCAAAGAAGCTAGTGTAAAAACTCTATGTGATCACAATTCAAATTAGTACAGTGAGCCTATGAGGTTTAGCATCCATGGATTCAATTAGGCATGGATTGAAAACATCTGAAAAATAAACTGCACAGATATTGAACATTTACAGATATTTTTCTTATCATTTCCCCAACAAAAAATGTATAGCAACTGTTTAACTAGCATTTACACTGTGTTAGGTATTACAAGTAATCTAAAGATGATTCAAAGACTGGTAGTTGCCTGGGGTTTGGAAGGTAGGGCAGGGAGAGATTTCTAGGGCAGTGGAACCATCCAGGATGGCACTATAATGATGGACTATCACCCAATCAATTTGGCAAAATCCACAGAACTGTACAACACAGAATGAACCCTAATGCAAACTATGGTATGGAGTTAATGTTGTCAATTCAAGTTTATCACATTAACAAATGTACCACACCAATGCAAGATGTCAGTAACAGAAATTGTGTAAGGATGGAGGGTGAAGGAACTGTTTTCTGTTCAATTGTTCTACAAACCTAAATCTGTATACCAAGCACATTAATTTTATAAGCCAGGAGGTAATTATTTATAATCCCAGTACTCAGGAGGTCAAGGCAGAGGAATCTTGAGTTTCAGGCTAGCCTGGGATAGGTATCAAAACGCTGTCATAAACAGATAGCAGAGTTAGGTTTTCTTAAAACAAAGGTTAATAAAGGCTACTGTCCAATTACAGCCCAAACATGAAATGTAGGTAAGAAGACATGATGCCAAAGCAATACCTTACAGTTAGCCTTAATAGCAAGCAAAGACATCAAAGAATGGACTTGAAGATGCTGTGAAAAAACCCCTTTGCCTCTTTAGAGTTGAATTTGATGGTAGACCCAAGGGAACTGCACTAGCTACCTTGAAACAATCTCTGATTATAAGTAGCTTTTGTCTGCACAGGAATAACCACTGCTGCTTTTAAATGGACAGATCTGAAGTCTACCCCAGTTAGTTTTGAATAATCAACAGCTTTAAGGGCTTGTTTAGGAACAAAATCAAAGCAACTATCCAATTTTAACAGAAAGAACAACAATTTGCTAGGAAGGATGTGGGGGACTGCAACTGGTTAACTTGATGTAATGATTAAGTATAAGAATGAATCCAATTTGCAAAAAAATAAAGAATGAATCTAATTTGCAAAGAACCAATCTGTGCTCTAGGGGTTTACCCCAGTAAAGTAACATTAAGGGCTAATAGTTCCCTTCGGGGGGGTGTCAATTTATCAAATGCCCAATAAATCATGCTGATTTGGTTCTATTAGCCTTTTTTTCTCTGAACTAATTTTTATTTTCTAACATTCTCATGGGCTATAATGGAATCTAAACAGTTTTTAACATTGGCTTAATAGGCAGACTACTAGGTTTCAGAAGACATTCTCAGAGCTGCCGTAATAACCTTATAGTGCTGGAGATTAGCCAGAATGTTATAGGGGTATCTGTAAAATACCTACATAATACAACATAACAAGATAAAATATAGTAACAGAATATTACAAGACTCTTTGAATGTAATGATTATATATATATATGCACAAGCTTGATTTAAACAGTAATATCTGCAGTAAAAATAGCATTTTTTAATGTAAAAAATAGCCAATAAACGTAGTCCATCTTAAGTATGTATCTTCCCTGCTTAAATTAAGAATTTAAGAAATCTAGAGGAAAAAACAATTCCGGTCCCTAGATGGCATTTATTTTACAAATGAATGGTTGGGGGTGTGAGGCTTCAAATGTTTCTATCCTTTGATTAACATTAAACTCACCTTCCATGCATTCATTCACAGATTCATAGTCTGCGTAAGTTCTGCCTTCTGGCCTCTTGGTAGGCTGTACCAGCAAAATGGTGTGAGACTGAAGGGGGAAAAGCAATTTCAATGCAGTTTCCGACTTACATTTGAGAAATTCACAGCATGACCTAAGGCTGTTAGTTATTAAGACACAATTAACCAGGCTGCCCATCCCACAATACTGATGCCTTTGCCCAAGTGTGGTATCAGCAGCTAGAGTCACAAGTACCTCGGAAGACTCCCCCCTTATTCTCCTGGTCACCTCTTAAACTCCAAATATACTCACCAGCAAGTACTCAACAAAAGCTACTGGGTGCACTGTCTTCCTTTTCTTCCCAACCAGATTTAAAAAAACCCTATTAAGGTTTTCTGTCTCCACTGATCACGTTCTATCTGTCACTACTAAGATTCTAACTTAAGATATAGGCTAAAAACTAAGATTTGGGTGGATCAAGGGAGAGACAAAAGAGGAATACTATAATCATTGTATCAACCTAAGTTGTTTCCAACTTTAGCACAACAATGGAACAACATTTATGCAGGAATTAAGACTCACATCAAGGTATAAGATAGATCGGCAATATAAAATGTATATAGTAAATACTAATCCCCCCCCAATCAAACTACTCACCTAGTAGAGGATTTGTCTTAAGGGGCTATCTCATATCAAAACCACTTATTTTTAAATGTTAGAGTCGCATGAAGTGGTTAGATAATCACACTGCATGGCACGTGAATGTACCAAAGGGCAGTTGGCATACTGATGGCTTTCCTCTTGTGTTTTCTTTGGTGGGTCAATTTCACGGTTTCTCAAGCTCAACGCTATTATATTTTGGGACAGGTAGACAAATTGAGTTTGTTCTGTGCTTTGCAAGATGTTTTATGGCAACCCTGACCTGTACCCACTAGATGCAACTAACATTAACCCTCTTAAAGTTGTGATAACCAAAAATACCTCCAGATGTCCTTGGGAAGTAGGGAGCAATCTTGCCTAGCTGAGAATAGTGGTCCATTGAAATTATGGCTTATCCAGTTTTTCCATGCATGTAAGAATGAGTAATTAAATGCTGTTATAATGCAACTTCACTGGAAACCCAATCCTAAATCAAATTATTTTCCATATTTCCTTCTTTTGCAATACTAACTTCTGACTAAAAAATAAATTCTCAACAGGATGCCCAAACTATTTTGAGGCAATTCAAAAATGTAACTGTCAATAAACTGGAACGGAGATACCTGACATCCAGATTAAAAAGAAAAAAAAAAAAAAAAAAAAAACCCAGAAAAATAGTATTTTAATATCATGTACAAAGTAAAGCATTATCATTATTTCTCCATCCCCATCAAGTACTGAGATCTTTTGATTAAGTTTGAGAAGATTTGAAGCAGAACTAGAACTTGGTGAGAAGAGGTCCACACTGATTCTCACCTGGATTGACACGAACAGTGCAATGCTTACTAATGCGAAAGATTAAAAACTAGTATACTAAAGACGGAATATTCCTACATTTTCAGAACTGTCAAAATGGTTATTTTTAGTTGGTACTGTCTTCCATTCACTTTTGTTTTTGAAATGACGTCTCATGTAGTCCAGATTGACGAGTATTGGTCTTCCTGCCCTTGGGATTAGAGGTGAGCCACCTGCACATAGTTTATGCAGGGCTGGGGATCAAACTCAGGTCTTTGCTTGGCATGCACTCTTCAAACTTGAGCTACATCCCTGGCCCTGGCACCAACTTTTTAAAAGATTCAATAAATGAATGCCACATATGTAAGTACCTGAGGGTCACAAGAGGGGGTTTGATCTTCTGGAGCTGGAGTTACAGGTGGTTGTGAACTATCTGATATGGATGCTAGGAACTGAGCTTGGGTCCTCTAGAAGAGCAGCAAGTGCTCTGAACCACTGAGCCATCTGTCCAGCCTCATGTTCTCAACTCAATACTACCTCCCAAACCAGTTTCATTCACTTTCCTTTTTGGAGCTATTTTCAGAACCTTTTGATTTTGTGTCTGTGTACATGCCTGTGTGGAGGTAAGAGGTTGTCACCAGGTGTTTCCCACCCCCCACTTTTTTTTTTTTTTTTCAGTCTTTTTGAGACAGGGTCTCTCTGTAGCCCCAGCTGGCCTGGAACTTGCTATGTAGACCAGGTTGGCATCAAACTCAAGAGATCCACCTGCTCCTGCCTCTCAAGTGCTGAGATTAAAGGCCTGCACACCACGACGCCTGGTTTTCTCTCTACCTACTTTTTTCAAAGACACAGCCTCTCTGGGGAATGACCAGAATCAAAAAAGCACATTTATATATTTTTCTCCTTATTCAAGTCAGGAAAGTATTACTCTCCCTGACTACTAAGTGGTAGTGATTCATTCTAATGAATAATCTGGCTTTACTTTTTAGAAATCTCACAAACTAAGAACAGCAACTCTGCTAGTGTGGAAATAATGCAACATTTACACTTGCTCACTAACTTCAAATGTTTTCCTCAAACTACAAAAAGGAAAAGAAAAAAGAAACCCAAACTTTCTACACCAACGTTGTTCAGAGAGCATGGACTGTTGATGTTAGCTGCTGTCACTTTCTCAGATTTTAATCTAAACATTTAAGGCAGAGAATGGAAACTCTGAGGTAGAATGATTTGGCTAAAGCCATACTGTGAGTTATAGCAAAATGAAGCCGATTTAACTTGTCCTCAGGAGACACAGTTGGGTCAAAAAGTGAAATATCTTAGTTCAAGAATGTACAACTAAAAAAAAAGTCCATGTTAACAATAACCCGGCCAATCAGAAAAGTGTAAAGTGCGCTATCACCGATTACAAATAATTCCTGTGAACTTCTCACTTTTGTTGACTTAAAAACAAGTGGGCTGGAGATCCTCAGCGGTTAAGTGTTTGCTGCTCCTGCAGAGGACCAAGGTTCAGTTCCCAGGACCCACATTAGGTGGCTCACAAATGCCTGTACCTTCAGCTTCAAGAGATGTGACGCCTTCTCTTGGTCTCCACCGGCACTGCACTTACGTGCACAAGCCCATTCAGACACACACATAATATACGTAATACAAAAAAATAAAGTAAAAACCCTAATTTACTACCAGCCCGTCCGATTCTAAGGTGCTTAGATCCTGGAGTGTTTTTTAAGACTCCACTCCTAAAAAAATATAAGGGTTAAGATCAAGGCTGAGGGGTTGGTGGAAATGCCAAATGGGGCAATTAAGGATCTCAGAAAAAGAAAAATTGCTCCCCATACCCCCCCCGCGGCTTCTGAGGTACAGCGCTGAAAGACAAAAGGGAATAAATGGCTGAGGGAGCACACCGTCACGCGAAGGCGACCTGCCTGGTCCCCACGCGAACAAGGTGACGAATGCCAGTTTCGGGGAAAGGGTCGGCACACATTCCCCCGCCATTGTTCCCACAGGAGGCTGGAGCCCAGGGAAGGAAGGAACGCCACCCCGTGCCTCCCATCACCAAGCCGCGACCCCGAGCGCGCGCATCCTCCGGCCCCCTCATGCCCCTCCTGGTCAGCGGGCGGGCGCGCAGCCGCACCGCGGAGCAGGTTCGGGCCTATAGCCAGGCCCCGCGTCTCCGCGGCGGGAAGGGGAAGGGGGTGGTCGCGTGACTGGGAGCAGCCGGGAGCAGCTCTTCCTCGCGCGGAAAGGCTGGGGACCGAAGGGGCGGGAGCGGGGAGGGGGTAGGGGTAGGAGTCGTCCCCGAAGATGGGGGCCCAAGGTAGCCGCGGAGGCCTGCCTCACCATCGCGCCAAACGCTTTGCTGCAGCCGCCGCCAACACCACCACCGCCACCGCCGCACACGAGCTCAGCCGCAACGCCGCCAACAGCCAATCCCGCGAGAGCAGCAGCCGGAAGTCGTCGGATGAGCGACCGAAGGAGCCTTTTGGACCATAGAGATTCACAGACTTCCGGCATATAGAGCGGACACTGACGCTATTTCAGCCATCTTGGGTAAGGGCGCTGAGGAGCGTAAGGGAAAATTTCAAAGCTTTAAAGAGAATCATTTGTTTCAAGACGCTTCCCCTTCCAAACTTTGGTTATTAGATATACGGAAAAATTGATCCCGAGTATGACAGTGGCACAGACTTTTTTAGCCTTTCTAAAAAAATGGCGGCAAGGCCGGGCGTGGTGGCGCACGCCTGTAGTCCCACCACTTGGGAGGTAGAGCCAGGCGGATCTCTGAGTTCAAGGCCAGTCTGGTCTACATAGTGAGTTCCAGGACAGCTGGGGCTACAGGGAGACCCTGCTTCAAAAAGACCAAAAAATAAATAAATTAATTAAATTAAATAAAAAATGGCGGCAATGTAAGTGTTCCCGGCTTATAGGTCGGTTGCAACCCGGAAGTACCTTTTAAAGAGGGGGTGGTGAGACAATCCGGAAGTGGGTGTCATGAAGAGGTGCCACTCGGCGGCCATGGCAGCTGTAGTATTGGCGACTCCGGGTCAAGGCCCGGCTGAGGGGAGTACCATGGCCAGCACCGGGTGTAGGACAGGGACTGCTTTGGATCGGCTTTGCTGTTGAGCCCCTAGGGCCCAGCGTTGGACACCTGCAGGACTCTCTCCCCAGTCTGGACTCGGAAGGGAGTTTGCAGGCACTAGTGGGCTGGCCCCTTCCCTGGGGGCGGATCACCTGCGGGCTGCCCTAGGGAACCGGGTGCAACCAGTACCGGACGCACCGGCTCGCTGGGGTTAACCTTCCCTGGGGGCGGATCACCTGCGGGCTGCCCTAGGGAACCGGGTGCAACCGGTACCGGACGCACCGGCTCGCTGGGGTTAACCTGCTGCTGCTGCTGCTCCCAGGGAAGTTGTCTAAGGGAGAGGGGCGCTGTGCTACCCTCATTCGGACGACTGAAGAGATCTTTTGCACAATTTCTCAGTGACTGGCATCTAAGAACCCAAGATTGCGCGAACTTTTCTCTGGTGGAAGTATCAGCAAAAGGGGGCTGTTTCCTCCTAGGTTCAAGAGCAACGTGCTTCGTGAACACATCGGCTGGTGAGGGAGCGGAAAGAACTGAGAAACCCACTTTTCCTCTTGGAAAGTAACTACACGTTTAAGGAGTCTAAGCACCTTTGGAAACCTCTGGCATTTTGAAACCTGGTGTTGGGTGAATACCGGAGGGCAGAATGGATGATTTTATTTCCATTAGTCTGCTGTCTCTGGCTATGTTGGTGGGATGTTACGTGGCTGGGATCATTCCTTTGGCTGTTAATTTTTCAGAGGTAAGAAACTGTCAATTTTCTATCAACAAGTTAGGATACTAGATGTAGTGATGTTTGCAAACGGAAACTGCTTCTCAACTCTGAGGTCTCATTAAGGAAGACGACGACGACCCCCGCCGCACTCATCAGGTAGACTAGGCTGGGCTCTAACTCGGGAGAGATCCGTCTGCCTCTGCCTCCTGAGTGCTGGAATTAAAGGCTTGTGCTACCATGCCCAGCAAGGAAGACCATTTTTAAAAATGTATACATATAACAGTAGAAACAAATTTAATGCTCAGCTCTAGAAACCTTAACCTAGGATGGTAGATAATCTGCTGAAGAACCTGGAGTAGTCAGAGTCCTCTGAAAATTGTATGCAAAAAATTCGGGTTCTGTGCATTTTCCTGGACGGGGCACCGTAATAACATTTCTGATGATTCTCAGAGGTTTCAAGGAATCAGAGCACCAGACTGTGATCAAGAAAACAAATTAAAGTTGTTACTTATCCAACATAATTATGTCTTGAGAAAATTATGCATACTTTTTTTCAGGAAAGCCAAGGATGTCTACTATAATCAGGGTGAGAAAAAAACTAAACGAGGTTGTGGTTAACTCAACATACCCTTTTAAAGAAGCTGAGACTTGGGATGGATATTCTGAGACTTTTCAAATCTGTTTGCTTAGAAATAAACATGTTTTGATATTTTGGTTCATTTGTTAGGTTGTCATCCCTTAAACAGATGTTAGCAGAGGGGGGAGAAAAAAACGCACCAGAGCACTGTTAATAAGAATGCAAATCTGTTCTTTAGTTTGTAATAAAGCCAGGTGCACACAAAGGTTTAGGGAGAAAAACTCCATTCAGAGGGAACTGAATTTCATGGTTCTGACCTGGAGATCAGCAGTAAAATAAATTCTTGCCTTAGTTTTAGTCCTGAAAGGACTAGTTTCCTCAAAGGAAAGGTATGGATGATACATGAGCTGAGTTTTGAAGAAAAGGCACGGCTGGCGAAGAAAAATAGCCTGTGTGGGGGGACAGGGTTGGATTAGGCATAAGTTAGAGGGAAAATAAAGCCAATAGCCAGATGGAAGGGAGGCTTGAGTTGTTGCTGTTCTTTTTCTGTTTAATTTTTCATCTGTATCCTTTGGCAGCTAATGATAACATCATACGCACCCCCCCCCAAAACCTCACTTCACTTAAACTTACTGAGGTCTGAGGATATAGCCAAGTGGTAGTGATTGCCTACCATATGCATGGCCCTGGGTTTGACTGCCAAACACAGTGACAACAGGCTCACAGAGTTACAGATGAGAAATCAGATAGACTATGGAGCTTAGAAGTATATCAGGTATATTGGAATCGGCTGTTTATCTGACTCAGCACCGTCTTTAGCCCCTGTTCATTGTGGCCAAGAGTACATAGTACATGCACCATGTGGCCCATATATAAATCTGACCCACAAACTTAGTCTGATAAATTAGCAGAATATTTCATTTTATTGCTGTTTTTGCCTGTCTTCTGTCAAGGCAGCAGTTCAGATGGAATTTATTAAGAATTATAATTAATTCAAATAAGTAACTTAAAACTTGGTTTTGTTGTGTTATCTAGAGTGCCCTTGAGTTCCTTGGCTCTCCTGCCTCAGCCTTCCGAGTTATAGGTACTTGTCACTACACTCTGCTAAAAATTTTTTTCTTTTCTTTTTTTGGTTTTGTTTTTTGAGAGTGAGTTTCACTACATGTAGCCCCAGCTGGCTTAGAACTCCCTATGTAGACCAGGCTGGCTTCATCTCACAGAATTCCACTTGCCTCTGCCTCGTGAGTGCTGGGATTAAAGGTGTGCTCTACTGTGCCCGGCCCTGTTTCTACATTTAAAAAAAAAGGTAGCGTGTGCATATGTATGTAATGGGTGCATGTGACAGAGTATGTATGGAGGTGTGGAGGTTGGTTGGGACTTGGTTCTCTTCTTCCATCATGTGTGTCCCATGGATTGAACACAGGTTTTCAGGCTTGGTGGCAAGTATCTTGACCTGCTGAGCCATCTTGCCAACCCAAAACTTTTAGTTTTTGTAAGGTACTTATAGCTTTTCCTATTTCAGTATTTTCTCAAATTACCTTGAATGATTATTATGGTCTACGGGTATGTGCTATTTCCTTTTCACCAATAGGAGATGTCGACATGAGTGGTAGTGTTCATCAGGCTATTTATAAGCACGTTTACTATGCTGTATCACTTGTGGCTTTCCAGATTGATAGTCAAGTGATTTTTTTTTTTCCTGGTTTGTAGATCTCAAAATGCTATAAATTGGCATTCTTCATATCTGTTCATTATTACAGTAGGAAGAATGCTCTTTGAGCTGTTAGATTAAAAATTAAAGACATGGGACTGGAGAGATGGCTCAGCAGTGAAGAGCACTGGTTACTCTTGCATAAGACCTAGGTTCAGTTCCCAGCACCTACATGGGCAGTTCACAACTGACTGTAACTCCAGTTACAGGGACCCTCTTCTGATCTCTGCAGGCACTGCACACGCAGGCAAAATACTCATATACATAAAATAAAAATAAATAAAGATATATGTAACTAGCTAAAAACATTTTAGAATTCAGATGGAGTTTCTGTCTCCTAGGAATGAAGCTTTTTTTTTTTCGGAAAATTATATTATTATTATAGTCCAGGGTATCATTAAACCAGTAGGGTGATAAACTTGTGAAAATAAACTTCATTTACAGGAAACTGGAAGCACAGCTTCTTTCCCTTAGGAAATAACTCACCAAATTTCTATAATAGGTAAATAACTTTCTTATTTAAGGAAGTCTAGCTTTTCCATAGGTATGAATGTTATTTATCAAAGCACCAGGCAAATCTACTTTGTTTCACAGCTCACTCTCATGTATGTGAAAGGATTTGCTTTTCATTCATTCTTAATTTTGCTGCTGCTTTGCCATTCAGGATTTTTTTCTTCAGAATTTCTTAGAGCAGAAATAAAGTCAGGTGATTACCAAGATAATTATTATACCATTAGTATTTAGAAATGAGTGGGCTAAAATTGCTGTAGTAAAGTCCACCTGTCACATCTGACCATCAGAAGTGTACAGCATTGGTTTTCCCCACTTTCTCTAATACCCCTCAACCCCAGACTCCCTCTCTCCATGCTTTTGTGGTTTTCTCTCTTGCCCTTTGGCCTGGCGACTGTACCTTCATGCCTAAATGATTTATGAAACAGGGAAAAATCTTTAATT
>NW_008348666.1:1007077-1013770 GCF_000622305.1 Nannospalax galili | reverse complement strand
ATTCTTTCCGCAAGTGAGGTCCTATGTGACACTGTCTTACTTTTTTTTTTTAAGATTAAGTTGCTTAGGAGCAGTTTTCTCTGGCTGTTAATAACAATACTACAGAAACAGGTTGAGAATCTATTTTACCTAAACTCAGCAGCTGCTCTGATTGAATGAAGTTAGATACAAACAGATGTTAGAAATGGGATTTTAGGGGCTGGAGAGATGGTTCAGCAGTTAAGAGCACGGACTGCTCTTGCAGAGGACCCAAGTTCTATTCCCAGCACCCACATGGCAGCTATGAACCGTCCTTAACTCCAGTTCCAGGGGAATCCGAAGCCCTCTTCTGACCTCTGCAGCATTGCACAGGTGCACATGCAGGCAATACACTCATACACATAAAATAAAAATAATATATAAAAATAAAATAAAAAAAGAAATGGGATTTTAGATTGATTGAGGATTATTTTTGTTTTAAATTTCCTTTCCAATCAAGACCATTATATTTGCAAAAAATGAAGTGGAGGGAAAAAAAGGCATATAAAAGAATGTATTGTTATTAGAGTCAGCGCAGATATATAATTATTCCTATAATTGTAATTATATTGCTATAAAATTTTCTGAAATCTTCAGTGTTTGTGCGTTTTTTGTAGCAAAGCAGTTTGGGTTTTTCATCTGTTGAGACAGTGTAAATCCATATGTAGGCAAATGAAAATAGTGCTACTATTAGGATGATGTTAGAGTTTAGTATGGCTAACTACTCATTTCAGGGGGGCTGTCTGAGACACAGAGTTCTGACTTGGCATGGTGAGGCAGGCCTGTAATCCTGAGGTAGAAGATCAGAGGCTCACCCTTAGCTGCATAGTAAGTTTCTAGCAAGCCTGAGCTACTTAGACCCTGTTTGAAAAACTAAACCACCAAAAACCAAAACCCAAACCAGTGTCATTGCTCTACAGTCTCTCCTGTAAGGATGAAGTGAAATAAGATGGGTACAAGGCTTGACGGTAGGTCTAGAACATGGTGGGAACTGCGGAAAATGTGTAGTTCTGATCTCGGTTCTCATTCTAAAGCTTTTAGGACCTTCTTCTGATGTATAGCTTCTGAATGTGTGTTTATTAGCATGTTTAATTAATTACACGTAACACTGATCTCGTTATGGCATTTTCATACATATGTGCAATGTATTTTAGCATAGTCACCACCGCCTCACTCCCTTCTGTCCCCCCACTCCCACTGCTCCCCTTCTTCCTATCTAGTTGCTCTTCTACTTTCATGTTTTTATTTATTTAAAAAAAGTTTTGATGACCCATTGAGTTTCCTTAGGATTGCTTACAGGATCCTGGGTGAGGGATGATTTACAGGGGCACGTGCTCCTTACCTGTAGTTGTACCACTGAAGAAAATATCTGTCCCTCCCTTCAGTGGCCATTACCTATGTGTAGGTAACTCTGGGAGAGGTGAGGCCTTATGTGCCCTTCCTCCTCAGCTACCATCATCTGCCTATGGGTTCTGGGGGAGGTGCCTTTCTTCTATGTCATGTCCAAAGAGAGCATTCCACCTCATTCCCATCCTTCCTCTGGCTCTTAAGTTCTTTCTGCACTGCCTTCCTTGATGCTCCCTGAACTTTGGGAGGGTGATATAGAAGTTTCAGTTATTCTCAGAACTTTGATTAGTTAAGAGTCTCCGCAGTTACTGCTGGCCACTCTAAAAAGGAGTTTCTCTGACCAAGACTGACAATGGCTCTAATCGCTGGGTAGAAACATAATTATTTAGACAACTTGATAGGCATATCCTGTGCATCTATCAAAGAAATAGTAGTAGTTTTCCAATAAGAGCCTCCAATAAGACCTCCCCAGCCACAGACTTTTGCAGTACTGGATGTGGATTCCCTCCTGTGGAACAGACTCACATTGGACCAGACAGTGGTTGGTCATTGGCTCTCTATTGCCCTTGGTTCTACCTTAGCTCCTGTTTATTTTTTTCTAGTAGAGGACTGTGCCAGCTATCAATTGATTGCCTTTGCTCCATATTCACTCTTCATGGGCTACTCAGCAGCAACAACAAAATCTGCGCCCTTTGAATATTTCTTTTGCCAGCTGGCAGGATGCTACTCCTGGTTAATAGAGGATCCTGGAGAGAAATTGTGAAAGGAAGCTGCTCCCCTTTCAGTTCTGGCCTGCTTCCTCAGGAGGCTTTAGTCAGGCACTGATTCCTGTAGCAAGCCAGCCTCCCTGCAGTGTTCAGCTCGTGCAGGGTTCCTAGCTTCCTGGACGCTGCCTGCAGCATTCCTGGAGTCTTCAGCCCCTCTGGGTAGGCTTCTCTGTGCCCAGTTCCTGCCCTGAAGCCAGCTATTCAAGTCTAGGCTCTTGACACACACGGCTCCTCCAGCACTCAGCAGGCAGCCATTTCCACTGGCACCCCTCTTGGGTTGTTTTATAGGACAGTCTCCATTGAGCCACCCTTGAATAGCTTTCCTCAATACTCTGAAATGCTTATTTCCAACAAGTTCCACCAGCATAGCAACTCAGAAACTTCTCTTCATTCCCTGTACTCCAACCATGCCTTCTTCAGCAGGGTGTGGATCTCAGTCTTTGTGGAGCCCCTCTTTTTTGAGGTGCTCTGCCTCAGTCCTAGGGTAGCAGCCACTCCTTGGATTTGCTGCTTCTATATTTTTAGAGTTCTTTCTCACCAGCCATTTCCTTCAGTCCCCTGTTAAAGTTTTACTCTTTATATTAAACTTCACTGATTCAAATGACTTTATGGTTTCTTTTTCCTAATTGGGCCCCAACTGATACAGCTATGTAATTGGTCATAAAAATCAAATAACAGCAAGGCTAAAAGTCACCAGTCTGGTACAAGATACAACAGTCCAACTGGGGTGAGGTAGCCTGTTCTGTAGACCCAGCTGTGCTGGAAGCTGGCATGAGAAGATCATTTGAGTCTGGAAATTGGGGGCCAGCCTGGACAACATAGCAAGATCCTATGTCTTAAAAAACAAAAAAGTAGATGCAGAAGCCCAAGTGCCATGATATATGGCAGCTGACCTGAGTGTCTGCCTGGAAGTCTTTGGGGATCATGCAATCTGTGAGGCACTGAAAGCCACCTGCTATTTGACAACATCTTGCCTGATCTTGCCAAAGCTTTCTAGTTTTCCAGAATTGGAAAAATGGATTTTTATATGAAATTACCAAATGTTACTGTGACTTAAAATTCAAATATTATTGCATCACTATGTGTGCCAAACAACCCACATTTGTGAATTATCTAGAACCTCTGGAGGGGAATGTTAGATTTCTCAGCTGTTTGCAAATGGAGAACAGCAAGTTAGAAATGTGGGAGCAAATGGAAGAAATAAGACAGCATGAGGGAGGAAAAACTGGAAAATACCTCAGCTGATCATAAAACCTCAAGATGCAGTTGTTTAAAAACCACTTAATAAAAAGGAGAAAACATCTTGACGATTGCATCTGGGGCATTGTTCCCTCTGATTCAACCACAATACAATAATTAGTACTAGCTATACTGTGAACTTATGTATCAGGCTCTGTGTTGATTTTAGCAGTAACCTTGAAAAGGAAGTTTGAGCCTGTTAGTAGATGAGGAAATTGAGCTTCCAATCTAATAAGTTTAAATAAGTTTATTTACTCTGTGTGTATGTATATATGTACATGTATCATCTTCACAGGAGATCATGATGCAACTTGTGGGAGTCAATTCTCTACTTCTATCATGTGGGTCCCAGGGCTTGAACTCAGGTCTTTATCCTTGGCAGCAAGCAGCTTTACCCACTAAGTCATCTCACCAGCCCCTCAAGGCCTATTTATATAGCCTCTAACAAAATTTCAAACTTATTTATATGTGTGTGTATTTCTGTTATACGTGTACGTGTGTGTGAGGGTGCTCATATTTGAATTTTAAGTTGGATCCCTGGAACTGGAGTTACAGGTGTTAGTGAGATGCCTAGTGTGGATGCTGGGATTCACTCCAGGCACCGGCACTTTTGTTTGTTTTTGAGACGGTCTCACTGTGTAGCTCTGGGCCTGGAACTCAGTATGTAGACCAGGCAGGCCTCTGCCTCCTGAGATTAAAGGTATGCACCACCACCACACCTAGCTTTTGTTTTTTTAAAGGCAAGATCTGATGAAGCTCAGAATTTGTTAAGTAGTGGAAGAGTGAACTTCTGATCCTCTTGCATCTACCTTCTGAATACTGGGATTACAGGTGTGCCACCATGCCTAGTTTTATGTGGTACTGGAGATGAAATGCAGGGTTTTATGAAGCATGCTAGGCAAGCACCTTCTCAACAGAGCTACATCACCATAATTAGCAATTAGCATTTTTTATTTTTATTCTATGTGAATGCGTATATTACCTGCATGTGTAAGTGCACTCGTGTCATGCAATGCCCTCAGAGGTCAGAAGAAGGTGTCAGATCCCCTGGAACTGGAGTTACAGATGGTTCTTAGCAACTATGTGGGTGCTGGGAATGGAACCCAGGTCCTCTGCAAGAGCAGCCAGTGCTCTTAGCCACTGAGCCATCTCTCCAGCCCTAGCAATTAGCCTTTTGAAAAGGCCTAGTTATATTCATTAAAGGTAGTTTGTGGAAAACTTTTCTTTTCCCAAATTCTTTCCCAGCAGGTTTCTGCTTTTGTTTTTATAGTCACCTGGAAGAATCTACATGGGATTTCCATTCCCATTTATATTTAGTTCTTTTATGTTTAGAATTTTTTTTTTTTTTGGTCTTTTTGAGACAGGGTCTCCCTGTAGCCCCAGCTGTCCTGGAACTCACTTTGTAAACCAGGCTGGCCTTGAGCTCACAGACATCTGCCTGTCTCTCCCTCTGCCTCCATTAAAGGCCTGTGCCACCACGCCTGATGATATTTTTCAAAAGATATTACTAACACTTAACAGCAGATAATCTAGTGGTTACATTAATATTAAGAAATATGTAGGGGCTGGAGAGATGGCTTAGCAGTTAAGAGCACTGACTGCTCTTGCAGAGGACCTGGGTTCAATTCCCACCACCCACATGGTAGCTATGAAGCATCCTTGACTCCAGTTCCAGGGGAATTCTAAGCCCTCTTCTGACCTCCACAGCATTGCATGACATAGATGCACTCACATATATGCAGGCAATACACTCATATACACAAAATAAAAATAATAAAATATTTTTTAAAAATATGTGGGACTGGAGAGATGGCTCAGCAGTTAAGAGCACTAACTGCTCTTCCAGAGGACCTAGGTTCAAATCCCAGCACTCACATGGCAGATAACAATCATCCTAACTCCAGTTCCAGGGGATCTCATGCCTTCTTTTGACCATTCTTTTGGGCATTACATGACACAGGTGCATTTACACACATGCGGGCAATACACTCATACACATAAACTAAAAATAGTACTTTTTTTAAAAAAAGAAAGAAATATAGCCATGTGTGGTGGTGCACACCTTTTATCCCAGCTCTCAGGAGGCAGAGGCAGGCAGATCTCTGTCAGTTTGAGGCCAGCCTGGTTTACATAATGAGTTCCAGGTCAGGTGGGGCTATAAGGAGACCCTGTCTCAAAAAACAAGTAACAATAATAATAATAGCAATAATAATAATAGTAAATGCCTCCTTGAAGCAGGCTTGTTTGTAAGAATATGGAGAAAACCTTTGTTTTCTGAACAAGAAGTAGTCCATGTTTCATGATACCCCTTCAGTGTCTAGAACTTTGAAGCATCAGTCTTGCTATGAGATACACCTCTGATTTTTTTTTTTTTTTTAGGCTACTGTATTGAGAACTAAAGTGGGAACAGGCATAAGGCATTTTCAGTATCAAAAGCCTCTAAAATTGTTGGCTTGTATTTAGTTGATTTAGTTGAACAAGGTAATTTGTTGACTGTTTCTATGAGCAAAAAAGGAAAAACTATTTACCTTGCTGTCTGCCAAGAAAATTAAACTGATTTCAAAGCTTTGCACCGATAGTTAATGGCATTGATTGCAAGCTGTTGTTTTAATTAATATAGCTGGTCGATTCTTTGGCTCAGTCAGCTACAACTGTGAAGTTCTAAAATGTGATAACATAAAACCAATGGCACTGCACAGTTCATGCCTCTCTTGAGGAAATATTTCATGAGTCTGACAGAAACTATTGCTTGGGGAACTCTCTTTCCATCTTGAACTACACTTGGAATTTGTAGTTCTTCTTTTAAATATGCCCTTTTAGTGATTTACCACAAGCAAAGGGGAGAACCTGTCAGCATTTTGTTAACTTTGATAAACACATAACTTGAGACTGACTCCTTAGTTGTGAAGCTTTGTAAAAGAATACAGCCTTACAATACCATGGAGCTACATCTTTAGGCTTGAAATAAATCACATTGAGTCTAAAATGATTCAGGTACTTAGGATTTTTATTTTCTAATAAAAATTGAAACTCATGGTGTTTTGTTTTTGTTTTTTTTAAACTGGTACATCAGAAGTGCTTGCTCTGGAGTGCTGGTGGCCATCAGAAGGCTCATAGACATCTGGCAAGTGGGCAAAAGTTCTTTAGGATGTTTTTTTTTGTTTTTTTTTTTTTTTGCTTTTTTTGTCTATTTGAGACAGGGTCTCCCTGAAGCCCCAGCTGGCCTGGAACTGGAACTCACTATGTAGACCAGGCTGGCCTTGAACTCACAGAGATCCATCCACCTGCCTCTGCCTCCCGAGTGCTGGGATTAAAGGCGTAT
>NW_008348666.1:1000165-1004920 GCF_000622305.1 Nannospalax galili | reverse complement strand
TTTATTTGTTATTTTTATTTTATCTTACCTGTATAAGTGTATTGCCTGCATGTGTTTAAGTGGGCCCATGTCATGCAATGCCTGCAGAGGTTGGAAGAGGGGTCATCTAATTTTTGTCAGTATCAACTTCCTCATTCCAGTTGCAGCAACACAAAGTATCTCCAGATATCCTCAAATACCTCTTGAGTGGCATTTGAAAACCTTTGGTCTAGCCAGGTGTGGTGGCCCACGCCTTTAATCCCAGCACTTGGGAGGAGGCAGAGGCAGGCAGATCTTTGTGAGTTCAAGGCCAGCCTGGTCTACATAGTGAGTTCCAGGAGAGCTGGGGCAACAGGGAGACCCTGTCTCAAAAAGAAAAAAAAGAAAAGAAAAAGAAAAAATTACTGGTTTAATTCTTTTCCTCATTCTGCTGCTTGCTTAAAGCATTTCTTTTTCTTTTGAGGTTCACTCCTGTCTTTGCCCTGGGTCTTTACTCCAATCCGAATTTGGGGATATCTTGAGTCTTACAGAAAAATACAGGATAGGGGATAGGGATGTAGGTAGAGTGCTTGCCTAACAGCAGGAAGCCCTGAGTTTGATTCCCCAGTACTGCATAAACTAGGGAGGTGGAGGCAAGGCATCAGAAGTGTCATCATCGCTTGTGTAGCAAGTTCGAGACTAGTCTGGGCCACATGAGACCCTGTCTCAGCATATATCTAGGGATCCCTTGGAACTGGAGTTACAAATGGTCAAATGGTTATTAGCTGCCATGTGGGTGCTAGGAATTGAACCTGAGTCCTCTGCAAGAGCAGCCATTCCTTTTAACCACTGAGCCATCTCTCCAGTCCCTCAGTCTTCATTTCATTTCATTTCATTTTATTTTATTATTTTATTGTCTATGAGTGTTATGCCTGCATGTATGTAGGTGCACCTGTGTCATGCCATGCCAGAGGAAGACAGAAGACAGTGTTGGATTCCAGTTATGGATGGGGATAGGGTCGGGTGTGGGGGGGAACCAGGCTAGAATGAATATGAATACACACACACACACACACACACACACACACACTCCCTATACATATCCCATAAGGCCTGTTCCCAGCAACTCATTTCTTCTAGCAAGGACCCATCTCTTTAAAAGTTCCAAAACCTGGGGCTGGAGAGATGGCTCAGCAGTTAAGAGCACTGACTGCTCTTTCAGAGGACCCGGGTTTGATTCCCAGCACCCACATGGTGGCTACGAACCATCTTTAACTCCAGTTCCAGCAGAAATCAAAGCCCTCTTCTGACCTCCGCAGCATTGCGCGACACGGATGCACTCACATACATGCAGGTAATACACTCATACACATAAAATAAAAATAATAAATAAAATATTTTTTTTAATTAAATAAGCCTACTCTTGCAGCGGACCTGGTTCCATTCCCTGCGCCCACATGGAGGCTAACAATCATCTCTAACTCCAGTTCCAGGAATCCAACACTGTCTTGTGACCTCTGAGAACTTTGCACGATATGGGTGCACTTACATACATGCAGGCAATAAACTCATACACATAAAATAAAAATAGTAAATTAAAATATTTTTTAAAAAAGATTTCTAAATGAAAATTTAAAAAAAAAGTAAAAGTTCCAAAACCTCCCAAAATAGCACCAGTGCTGAAGACCAAGTCTTCAAACACATTAGCTTATATAGTACATTTTATTCCAACCATAACATTTTGCCCTTAACCCCCATAGGTTCATGACCATGTCATTCAATTCAAGTTCAGAAGTCCCTGTAGTCTTGAATTTCCACAAATGTTGAAAAGACCAAAGGCCCTCCTGAGACTTGAGGTAATTTCTTAACTGTGAGCCCCTGTTAAAAAAACAAAATGAAACAAAAACAACCAAGTTCTACACTTCCAGTATACAGTGGTTCAGAGTAAATGCAGAAAGATCAGATCAAAGGAAAATGGAAACCCAGCAGGGCAGATGCCAGACCCTGCAACTCCGTGTCCAGCATCTCTAGGGCTCATGGTGGTATTTGCTCTGCTCTGGGCTGAAGTTGCTCTGTCCCCTCTGGCATGTGTGCTCTCCTGGGCTGGTTCCACTCAGCAGCTGCAGCTTCCTTCCTCTAATGTCCTGGTGTTTTCACTGCAACTTAGGCTTTACCTTCACGCTTTTCACACACAGCCCGCTCAGGATCTGTAGAGGGACCCTTGTCTGGCTTCAGCAGATTTCTGGAACCTTGGTGCAAACCTTGGTTTGCATCCATTCTTGCATCATATCTGAAAGATCAGCACCAGGTGGATGAGGACATCAGGTTCTGATGCCTGCTGAAGATGTAGCACAGCCCCTTTTCACCACAGCTGCAGCTGCCTGTGTGTGCCAAGGCAGCTGAACCTGGGAAAACACTTCCCTAGGAGGTTTATTAACAGGGACTCTCTGTTGTCACTCTTTGTTTAGGCATTCTCTTCCAATGAATGTTTTTCAAATGGATTTTCAGTTCTACATCCTAGGACCTTTGATAGGTGGGGTCTTGTCATTAAGATACCCTTGGTGTTGTCCAATTGCGAAGTGTGAGGTTTCTCTCTCTTTTTTTTTTTTTTTTTTTTTGTTTTTTTTTTAATGAGACAGGGTCTCCTTGTAGCCCCAGCTGTCCTGGAACTCACTATGTATATCAGGCTGACCTCGAACTCACAAAGATCCACCTGCCTCTGCCTCCCAAGTGCTGGGATTAAAGGTGTGAGGTTTCTCTTTAACAATTCCAGCTCCTTGATCACACTGCCTCATCTGCTCTACCTGCAGCTTTAACCCCGTCCTTGCTTCCTTTTTTGCCAAAGTATACATCATTTTTGTTTGCTCTTACAACAAACCTAGCAAAAGACAGCAGTAACTGTTTCACAACCTGTATGTTATGCTGTCTTGCGATGTCCTCCATCAAACAAATTAGTCTATTGTTTTTTAATTCAGCCTCACTCAGATTTTTAGTTAATAGGCAGAACATAGGCAGGTACTTTTCCAGAATGCAATATGAACGGCTTCTAGTCTAATTCCCAATAGAGTCCTTGTTCCCCTCTGTCACCTCATGAGTCTTTACTATCTGTATTTCTGTGAGGGTCTTCCATACTCTCACCAGAGTCACCTACTAAGTTCTGCTTCTTAAAGCTTCTCTAGCCTGGAGCTTCAAGTCCTTCCATGGCTTTCCCACAAAGCTGATCAGGCTTATCTCAGCATTGACCCCACACAGACATCAACTTTTCTACATTAGTTACTTTCCTCACCACTGTGACCAGATACCTGCCAAGAAGCAACTGAAGGGAGGAAGGATTTGTTTTGACTCACCATTGTGGGGACACAGCCATGACAGTAGGAAGGTACGGGAGCATTAGCTGTTTATGGCTGGTAGATGAGGCTGCTTCTTCACACCTCTGCAGAACAGGAGGTAGAGAGACCTTGGAACCAGAACCCAGGGCTAGGTATAACCCATGAGGCTCCTCCTTCCAGCAAGGCCCCACTCACTAACGGTTCATTTGCTTCCAAACAGCACCACCAACTGGGGACCAAGGCTTAGACACATGAACCTTTAAGGGGACATTTCACATCCAAACCATAACAGTATTTGATCATAAATTTAATTTCTTTACTAGATATAGAACTGTCTGTTGCCTATTTCTTCTTGAATAGCTATTAGAAGTTTGGGTCTTTCAAGGAATTGGTTCATTTTTTTTTTTAAGTTGAAGAACCTACAGGCACAAAGTTACTCATGGTAACTAATGTTTTCTTAACTGCAATGAAGTCTTTTCTTTCATCCCTGACATTGGTAATTTTTCTTCTCTGGTTTTTATTTGGTTATTCTGGCTAGAGGTCTATCAACTTTGTTAATATTTTTTTCCAAAGAACCATGTTTGATTTCATTGAATTTTTTTTCTTGATTTTTCTGCTTTTGATTTCCTGATTTCTGTGCTTATTTTTATTCTTTTGTTTGCTTTGGGCTTTACTTGATCTTCTTTCAGTTTCGTTAGGTAGAAGCTTATTGACCTGAGATCTTTTTTTTAATTTTTAAAACTTATTTATTTAATAACCATAAAATTAGAAGAAGCATTTCATTACAACAGCATTGACATATTCAATAACAATATCCAGAGCTAAGATGTATCTCTTTCAAAATTGGCTGTAAATTTTTAGGTATATAGTTGAATTAATACAGTTATACAATATTGTACTCTGTCTAAATCCTATAAGACGTAAAATTAAATGAGATTTTAAACTTTAAAAAATATCTGTTTCATTATTAAAATATAGTTTCATACAGAAAAATTCATTTTTAATACAATTGACACTAAGATGCACATGCGTTTCTAATCTCTATATATCTGATTATTACTAGTCACAGTCGGTTACTTTCTGAGCCCCTTGGCATCTGAGCATGGATATAAAGTCATCAGGTAGATGTCAATGGTTATGTTTTTCATATCTACTAAATATTAAGGAGCAAATTTTTATGCTTTGAAGAATTTTTTTTTTAATTTATTTATACACCCACTTCCCAGGTAGCACCCTCCCATAGCCTCCCTCCCCCACTAGAGCCCTTATACACTGATATTCCTGTTACTGTCTGCTGTGTTGTTGGCACCCCCAGCTATTCCCCACTTCTTGCCCTTCTGGTGAATCTAGTCAACCTATCTAGAGGTCTTTGTTTTAGGAAAGTCAGCTGTTTCTCATCTAGCAGTAATCAGTTGTCTGTATTCCTTTAGATAAGATTGGGGTCTGCTGTTCATTTTCCCAGTTCTAT
>NW_008348666.1:998886-999542 GCF_000622305.1 Nannospalax galili | reverse complement strand
ATCTTGGGCAAAGACCAGTTATTCACAGATAAACCTTACCTAGACATATATTTCTTGATCTGCTATGTATAATTTGTCAGTAGGCTGTAGGAATAATACGGTTCTCTTTGGTTTTCAAAACTAGCTAGGCATTGATTATCTCTCGCATTTTCTCACCCCTCCATCGTGGCCATCATGGTTTTCCCACTTAAGGTGCTTCCATTTCCCCCCTTTCTCCCTTACTAATACCCATCTCCTATGGTCCTACCTCTCTTGAGCTCCTTTTTTCCCTTTATCCCCTAAGTTCCTTGTATACACTTCCCTCCCCACTCCCTTAAACTAACCCAATTTTTATCCAAATCTCCCTTATTACGGCCTGTTTCCTACTGTTCTTCTCTTTCAGGTTCTTTCTTTTCCTTTACCTCCCTGGTTACTTTCCATTATCCTGGTTCCTGTAGTTATGTCTGGATACATACTCATTCATCAGGATTTAGTTTTAGGATCCACATATGAGAGAAAATATACGTCGATTTTTTTTCTGAGTCCGTGTTACTTCACTTAGTATAAGTTTCTAGTTCCATCCATTTTCCTGCAAATTTCATGATTTTGTTTTTCTTTATAGCTGAATAAAATTCCATTGTGTGTATGTACCACATTTTCATTATACATTCATCTTT
>NW_008348666.1:934211-996616 GCF_000622305.1 Nannospalax galili | reverse complement strand
TCCTTCCTGTATGCCTGTGATTTTAAGTTTGGTCTTTTTATGGTTCACACAATTCCTGCATATTCCATTCTTGTGTTTTCTTAAATTTTCCATAGTGTTTGCTTGAGTCGTCTAGTTCATCCACTTTATCTTCCAGTCTTGATACTGTGTTTTCCATTTCGTTCATCCTATTGATGAGGCTTTCTCCCGTCGTTTCTAATTGGCTTAATGAGTGTTTCACTTCGTTCTTTATTTCAGCCTGAGTATTCTTCAATATTTCTAGCTCTTTTCTGAATTCATTCAGAAGTTTATCCCTATCTTCCTTCAGCTCTATGATTACCTTGTTTGTGTGTTCTTTAAATTCCCTGAATTCTTTTATCATATTCATCATTGTTCTTTTGAGTTCCATGTCCTGCATTGTCTCTAGAGGATTCTCATTGTGCTCCTCTAGAGGATTACTGGTATTTGGTGGGGTTTCAGGACTTCAAATTTAGGTCTGCTTCTTTTTGTGAACTTTATGTGTCTTTGTGGTTTACTTTTTGGGCGTGAAAAGCTGGTTTGTCTAAGCTTCCGGTTCTCTCTTTTGATTTTATATTGGAGTGGCCGGATTGCTTTTGTCTTAAGGAGTTCCCACAGAGGCCTAATTTAGGTGAGGGTCAGATATTTTCAGGCTTTCTCCTAAGGTCTGGATCCCTCCAGGAACGATTTTAGCCTCAGGAATTTGGGGGTTGGACTGGCCTGGGAGCCTGGCTCAGGAAAGATTCTGGTCTAGGGCAGCTGGTGGCCGTGCCACCAAGAGATGCAAAGGCAGATGGGGCAGGAAGAGGCCCCTAGGCCTCCTGGGGACTGCACTGAGGAGCTGGGTTGGTCTGGATGCTAAGGATCATGAAGAGGAAAGGGCAGCCCCAGCAGGTCCCAGAAAGAGGCTGGCGGGTGGTGCAGGCCCTGGGAAGCAGAGGGAGTTGAGCAGTGCTCCTGGGGCCCAAAGGAGAGGCACTCCCTTGGTCTGGATGAAAAGGATCAGGGAGCAGTATTGGTTCCCCAGGTGTCTGGGGCCCCAAGACAAGGAGTGTGGCAGGGCCCAAGCTTGGAGGAGAGAATGGCAGCAGAGATGGGAGGGTGAATGAGGCTGGGGGAGTCACGGTGAGGAGGGCAAGATGGACTTACCCCAGAGAGAGGTCTGAGGGTAAGAGAGAGGCCTGTGGCAGGTCCTCCAGGCCCAGGGAAGCTGAGGGAAGTGAGGGCGGGGCCAGGCCCAGAGGCAGAGCTCCTGGGGCCCAGAGAAGGCACCATGTTGATCCCAGAGAGAGGCCTGCGGGTAGGTGAGAGACCTGCAGTGCAGCGGGTCCTCGAGATCTTTTTTTTTTAAATTTTATTTATTATTTTTACTTTATGTGTATGAGTGTTATGCTTGCATGTAGGTAAGAACACCTGTGTCGTGCAGTGCATGTGGAGGACAGAAGAGGCTATCGGATCCCATGGAACTGGAGTTAAGGATGGCTTGTAGCGGCCATGTGGGTGCTGGGATTAGAACCCAGGTCTTCTGTAAGAACAGTCAGTATTCATAACCACTGAGCCATTCTCCAGCCCTGAGACCTTCATTTTTAACAGAAGATTTAACACTACAAATTTCTTTTTTCTTTTTCTTTTTTGTCTTTTTGAAACAGGGAGTCTTTATAGCCCCAGCTGGCCTGGAACTCTGTGTACACCAGGTTGGCCTCAATCTCACAGAGACCCACCTGCCTCTGCCTCCATCTCCCAGAGTGCTAGGTTTAAGGCATGCACCACAAGGCCCAGCTCAAATTTCTGTCTAAGCACTACTTATATTTTCTCTTCAGTGAGTTCAAAATACTTTCTAATTTACCTTGCAGCTTCCTCTGCTACCCATGTCTATTATTTAGAAATATGTTAATGGGGGCTGGAGAGATAGTGCAACGGTTAAGAACATTGACCGTTCTTGCAGACGATCTGGGTTCGAATCCCACACCCACATGGCAGCTAACAGCTGTCCATAACTCCAATTCCAGGGCATCTGACAGTCTCTTCTGTCCTCCGGGCATTGCATGACATGGGTGCATTTACCTACATGCAGGCAATACACACATACACATTTAAAAAAAAAAGAAATATGTTACTTAATGTCCCATTTACACATGCATACACACATGTGTACACACAGTTATTTTCTTTTCACATTGTTATTTTTGTTACTGGTTTCCAGTTTAATTTCATTTTTGTCAGAGAGCGTATTTAACATGATTTAAATATGAATTTTTAAGGGCTCTTTTATGGTATAGACTGAATTATTGTGTTGGATGCTGTGTATGTACTTGAAAAGATTATGCATTCTGTAGTTACTTGATGGAATGATATGTAAATGCCAATTAGGTTGGATCCTTTGGTTTTATGCTTGCTGACTTTCTACCTATTCTTTCTATCATGGAGATAAAAGTTTTGAAATCTCTAAGTATGATTGTGGTTTGCCTGTTTTAATTTCTGTCAAATTTTGCTATCTGTATATTGAAGCTCTTTTGTTAGGTGCTATGGTGGTTTGAATGAGAAATGCAGTCTATAGGCTCAAGTATTTGAACACTTGGTATATGGGCCTAGTTGGTGGCACTGTTTGCTGTGGTCAGGAGGTGTGGCCTTGCTGGAGGAAGTAGGTCACTGGGGGTTAGGCTGTAAGAGCTCATAGCCTGCCTGGAATGGTGGTGCACACCTTTAATCCCAATACTGGGGAGGCAGAAGCAGGTAGACCTCTGTGAATTCAGGGTCAGTCTGGTCTACATGTACATACCGAGTTCCAGACCAACTAGAGCTACAAGGAGACCCTGACTTAAAAAAAAAAAAAAAAAAAAAAGCCCTCAAACAAAAAACAACAATAAAAAAAGAGCTCATAGCCTTAGATCTCTGAGATCAAGGCCAGCCTGGTCTCTATAATGAGTTTCTGGCCAGCTGGGGCTTCAGGGAGTGTGTCCTCTGCACACACACACACACACACACACACACACACACACACACACACAGCAAAAGATCATAGCCTCAACCCACTTCCAGTTGACTTTTTCTGCTTCGTGTTTATGGTTGATGATGTGAACTTTCAGCTTTTGGCTCCAGCCACTGTGCCTGCCTGCTGCTATGTGTCCCTGCCATGATGGATTCTTATCCCCTGGAACCATAAGCCAAAATAAACTTTCTTCCATAAGTTGCCTTGGTCATGGTGTTTTATTACAGCAGCAGAAAAGTAAATGACACAGATATATATACATTTAGCATTGCTTTACCTTTTGGTGAATTGACTTTTTTAGTCATTGTATAATGTCCCTATTTACTCTGGTAATTCTTGTCCTTTAATGGACTTTATCTGTTCTTAATGTTGCCATCCAGTTATTTGTTTGTTTGTTTTTGGGCAGGGTCTCCCTGTAGCCCCAACTGGCCTGGAACTTGCTATGTAGAACAGGCTGGCCTCAGTCTCACAGAGATTCACCTGCCTCTGCCTCCCAAGTACTGAGGTTAAAGGCGTGTGCCACCATGCCTGGCTTCCAGTTTTCTTTTATTTATTTTTAATTATGTGTGTATTATACCTACATGTATGTAAGCACACCCATGTTGTGCAGTGCCTGCAGAGGACAGAAGAGGGTGTTGGAATCCCTGAAACTGCAGTTACAGATGGCTGTTAGCTGCTGTGTGGCTGGGATATAAACCTGGGTCTTCTGTTGTGTTAAGAACATAGCCAGTGCCCTTAACCTCTGAGCTATCTCTCCAGCCCCCAGTTTTCTTTTGATCAGTATATTTTTCTTCATTCTTTTACTTTTAGTCTAGCTAGGGTATTCATTATATTTAAAGATTTCTTATAGACAGTATATAGTATGAGAAGTTTTTTTGTTTGTTTTTGGTCTTTTTGAGGCAGGGGTCTCCCTGTAGCCCCACCTGGCCTGGAGCTCGCTGTAGACCAGGTTAGCCTTGAACTCACAGAGATTTGCCTGCCTTTGCCTCCCAAGGTCTGGAACTAATACCATATCCTGCTAGTATGAGAAATTTTTTAAAAAAATATTTTTATTTTATGTGTATGAGTGTATTGCTTGCATTTACATAAGTGCACCCATGTCACGCAATACCCACAGGGCATCAGATCCCTTGGAACTGGAGTTAGGATGGTTGTTAGCCGTCATGTGGGTGCTTGAAATTGAACCCAGGTCCTCTGTAAGAGCAGCCAGTGCTCTTAACCACTGAGCCATTTCTCCTGCCCCAGAGAAGTTTTTTTAAAAATGCAATTTGAAGCCAGGTGTGGTGGTGCATTCCTTTAATCCCAGCATTTGGGAGGCACAGGCAGGCAGATCTCTGTGAGATTGAGGCCAGCCTGATCAACATAGGCCAGACCAGCCAGAGCTACAAGGAGACCCTGTCTCAAAACAAAACAAAACAAACAAAAAACCCAAATAATTTGAGGATCAAGAAGGATGGCTCAGCAGGTAAAGGCACTTGCCGCCAAGCCTGATGACCTAAGTTTCATCCCCAGGACCCACATTGTGGAACAAGCTGTCCTGAGCTCCATATGTATGCCATGACACACAGTAAATAGAAAAAAATATAGAAGATAAAAAATATTAAATCTGACTTGACAGTCTCTGTCTTCTGGTTGGTATATTTAGACCAGAGGTCTGTACTTTTTCTGCAAAGAATCAGATAGTAGATAACACACCTGTTATCCTAACACTTGGTAGGAAGCACAGAAAGATCAGGAGTTCAAAGTCATTAGCTACCTAACAAATTTAAGGCCACCTTGGTCTTCCTAAGAACCTGTCTCAAAAAAATAAATAAATAAATAAAAAGGAGGCTGGAGAGATGGATCAGTGGATAAAGTGCTTGCTGAGTTTGAATCCCCAGAACCCATGTAAAAACCAGCACATGGTCATGGCAGCACATGCCTGTGAGCCCAGCACTGGGAGGTAGGGTCAGGAAGATCCTGACCAGTCAATCTAGCTAATCAGTAAGCTTTAGGCTCAGTCAGAGACCCTGTCTGGTAAAATAAAGTGAAGAGAAACAGAGGAAGAGACCAGACATCAAACTCTGGCTCCTGCACACACATGTACAGGTGCACCTGCACACATACACACATGCATATAACACACACAACACATATACATGTACACACACAAGTAGAATCAGATCATCAATATTTTAGGCTTCACTAATCTTAATTGATACTACTTAATTCTGACACTGTAGCCAAATATAGCTAATTTTTTCCCATCACCTTTTTCAGCTATTGATCCCATCCAATGAATTTACTATTTTAGATACTATGTTTTTGCTCTTAAATTTCTATTTGTTTCCTCTGTGCTCTTTCTTTGATGAGGATATCTGTTTGCTGTTTTCCTTTACCTTAGAAAGAGGTTACAGGAGCTGCTTGTATATCTTCCAGTATTCTGGTATCTGCTATTTTTTGGATTGAGATTGTCATTTCTTTTGGTAATTGGTCCATTTTTTTTCCTCTTTCTTTGTATGTGGAGTAATTTTCGGCTGTCTCCTACACACTTTGAACATTAATATGAAATTTGGGGTCTTCTCAAGCACTCTGGAGAATGTTGGTTTGGTTTTGTTTGAGAAGGCAGGTTAACCTGTTTAGATTCAGATTGCAGTTCTGTTTTGCCTTCCTTTGGGTAATGGTTCTATTTTTCAAAGACTTTACTGGGAATGTATCCTGTCCATGCAGAATATAGTGCTGAGCCTGGGACTTGTGTTGGATATGCATGGGATTAGAAGAGGCCCTCCCCTTAGCTCTTTCCTCTTCAGAATACTTTTACACCCTGGCTTTCAGGCCCTTTTTCTGGTCTTGTGGTCAGATAGGACAAGTTTCCCTTGGAGTTTTTGCTTCCTCGTTCCTTGGTTGTATTTACTTTTGTAGTCCTTAATTGGTTGCTTTTTGAATTTTGTCAAGAATTGTTGTTATAATCGGTGGGTAATTGAGATGAACTGGCATGTGCCATTCTAGACAGCACCAGATTCCTGTAAAGTTTTTTATTTATTATTTTATTACATGTGTGTGAGTGTTTTTCTTGCATATATTGTGTACCCATGCCATGCAGTGGCCACAGAGACCAGAAGAGGGCTTCGTATCCTCTAGACCTGGAGTTAAAGATGGTTGTTAGCTGCCATGTGGGTGCTGGGAACTGAACCCATGTCTTCTGCAAGAGCAGCCAGTGCCCTTAACTTCTGAACCATCTCTCTAGCCCTTCCTATAATTAAAAAAAAAAAAACAAAAAAACAAACCAGGCTGGGCGTGGTGGCGCATGCCTTTAATCCCAGCACTCGGGAGGGAGGCAGAGGCATTCAGATCTCTGTGAGTTCAAGGTCAGCCTGGTCTACATAGTGAGTTCCAGGCCAGCTGGGGCTACAGGGAGACCCTGTTTCAAAAAGACCTAAAAAAAAAAAAAAAACCAAAAAAAAAAAAACCTAAACAAATTCCAGGCCTAGTAATGCAGGCCTGTACTCCTAGCTATTCTGGAGGTAGAGGCCCAGGGATCACAAGTTTTAGGTATGTCCGGGCTTCAGAGAACTTGAGGACACCCTGGGCAACTTAGTGAGACCCTGTCTCAAAATATAAAAGAGGGCTGAGTATTCAGTTCAGGAGCAGAGAATCCCTTTTTATTGTATGTGATGCTCCAGGTTTAACCCCTAGTATTGAAATAATAGAAAAACTAAAATATTAGTACACAGTGAATTCAGTTATAGTTGAACCCAGTTTTCACCATACTGCCAGGAAAGCATTTGTTTGCATGTTATTACAGGCCATTCATTCTTCTATGGACCTTATAATTAGGATAATTAGTAGATATTTTTTCACAGCTCACTGTACCATGTTAACTAAGCACTCTGACATTTTGATAAGCATTATTAAGTACTAGTTAATGTGAAAAGGAACCTCCCTCACACTTCTATTATTATAGCTCCCAAATCACTGGAATTCAGTGGTTCTCTGCTTTCATGTATAAAAACTTCTGTAGGAACAGGATTTAAGAACTTTAGATTTTATTGAGCATTTCAGTACTTGTTTACTGTGGAACTGAAATTTGAAACCATAAGAATTCTTTGAGTTTTAAAATTGGTGTGTTTTGGAAGGCAGGCTACTGGTTTGAAGACCTAAAGATATGTATATTGTATTTATACCTGTCTGGATAACCATCCAAACTGTTGCTGTCAGGAAAGGCTCAGTATAAACAATCCATCGATTTTACCTTATCTTTAAGAATGCCATACATGAGATTTCTTAGCAAGGAATAATTACTTGTATCTTTTTCTGTCATTTTGCTCTACAATTGAAGGAAGCCCTAGGCAGAGCATTTAAGCAAGAAACAAGGACCAAGGCATCTAAATTGCAAAGGAAGAAGTGAATGGCTTCCATCTGTACATGAGATAACCTCTATACAGAAAACTCTACAGACCTCACCCAAAACTGTTAGAACTACTTTAAGAATGTGGCAAAATTGCAGGGTACAAAATCCACATATAGACATCAGTTGTATTTCTGTATATTCACAGTGAACTGTCTGAAGAAGGAATTACGAATATCCTGTATCATAATTTCAAAAATAAAAAGGAATAAATTTAACCAGGAGTACAAAAGGTCTTACACTGGAAGCTATAAAATGTGGATGAAAGAAATGAAAAGAAACACAAGTAGGAGATGTGTTTGAGTTGAAGGAATTAATATTATTAAAATTCATGCTACCTCAAGTAATGTAGATATAATGCAATCAAAATTCCAATAGCATTTTTTTCACCCAAAAATTCATACAGAACTACAAAAGACACTGAAATCAAAGCAGTCTTAAAGAACCAAAGTAGAGAGACACTGTTCTACAAAACTTCATAAAGCAGCATGGCACTGTCACAGACAAAGGCACACGGACTGGGGTGGCCAGTCTTTGCCTTCTCTCAGCCATAATGAATAAAGAGGAGTTTTCTTGGGGCACATGTTAAGTATGTAGGTACTTATGAAAGCTGATGGAAAAAAATTAATAAAAAGGAAAAAGATCTGTGCATAGTTTTTGTGGTATGTGCCACCACAAATAAGCAAAAACTCCCTCACTTGATAACCGTAACTCTCTAGGGCCCGGTTCAGAGGGTCTTCTAAAACCGTTGAGCAGGTTCCACACAGGTTTGTAATCACTAATAAAGAACATAGCATACCAAGTAATAAAACTCCATCATTTTCTACAAAATACTTTATAAAAGAGAACAACACGAAACTAGTGGAATAGTAGAGAAAGTGACAGAACAATATCAGTTTAATGAAAGTAGCTGCAGTTCTCCACGTGTTTTCTTTCTTGAGTCTCCCTGTAGCCCCAGTTGGCCTGGAACTCACTATGTAGACCAGGCTGGCCTTGAATGCACAGAGATCTGCCTGCCTCTGCCTCTGCCTCCTGAGTGCTGGGACTAAAGGTGTGTGCCACCACTCCTGGCTTTCTCTATGTGTTTTCAAGGTGATCATCGGATATTTTGGTTCTAATTTTGCTCTTAGTGTGCTTCATCCTTGAAAATAGTTCCTACAGATGTAGGCACTGCCAGAAAGCGGTGACATGAGTAAGGCGTGGTTGTGATGCTGGGGATAGTTTTGACTTTGGAAAAACAGGACCTAGAAAAGTGTAATAAAGAGACATGATCAAATTCTGCTTTAAGTTGAAGATCAGATTGCAGCTCTATACATTCCAGGTATCTCTATACATTGGCAAGTAACATTTAGGTTGACCAAAACAAAGTTACACATATGGCAGAATACTATTTTCCTGGAATTCTTGAGATCCCTTTCATATTCTTCTGTCAAATCAAAGAGCAAGGTTACACATTTTTGTAGTTCACGAGGGGATTGAAATGGTGGGGTGGGGGGACTGAAGAGATTGCCAAATGGTTAACAACACGTGCTGTTCTTCCAGAGGACTGGGGTTTGATCCTAGCACCAACATGGTGGCTAACACTCTTCTGGTTACAGGGGATCTGACACCCTCTTCTGGTCTTTGCAGGCATTGCATTTACATACATGTAGGCAAAACACTCATACACATAAATAAAAATATTTTTAAAAATATTGAAATTGATCAAATTGTTTGCCTTAAATTTGAGCTGGCCATAATTTTGCTTTCATTTGGAAGCTGTTGCAATTTGAAATGTATTGATGTTTTGATTGTCACATGAAGAGTCTTGTTCAACTCATTTAAACAAGTAGGTTAAAAAAAATGCTGACTCTTGGGGTAGGAGAGATGGGTCAGCGGTTAAGAACACTGGTTGTTCTTGCAGAAGACCCAGATTCGAATCCAAGCACCCACATGGCAGCTAACAACTGTCTGTAACTCCACTCCCAGGGGATCCAACAGCCTCTTCTGACCTCTGAGGGCATTGCACAATACCGATGCATTTACCTACATGTAGGCAATACACGCATACACATAAAATAAAAATTAAAAATTTTAAAAATGCTGAATCTGTAAGCCCGTTTTCATCAAGGTCTGGTACAAAATTTGCTTTTGTCATAAATGTTAAACATCACAAATCAAAGTCTTTTCAACATTTGGACTTGGTGGCCATCTTTTTTCCACAAAGTAAATGGCATCGCCGAGGTCAGCACCATCACTTTTCAAGCAGTCCTGGAACTGGTGATGATATAGTCCCTTGGCGCCTAGAAAATTTACAGTCTCAATGATGACTCGCAGGGTCTTATCCATTTTTTTAAATATCCATTTTTTATGCTTTTGTGCATGCATTTTCTTGATCCAGTGATACCAAAATATGAGTTTGGGGTGACAATTGTACCATCTTCTATTAATTTTTACAAGTCCCCCTCTTTTACTTACCATCACAGAGGCATCATCAGGAACTATTCTAGATATGCAATGTATGTAGAGTATTGCTTTGATGGATTTTTTTATTTCATATAAGCCTCTTGAGTTGTGTCTCTTAATCTTTTAATCTCACATGGCTTCTGTGTCTTAAAGAATACAGAACCCCTTCTCCCCCTAAAAATAAAAGCAAGCAGAACCCCCAATATAAAAAATTATGGATAAAGGACAATTGTTCAACAAAAAGTGGACAGATGATTAAGTTTTTTAGTATGTGTCATGTGTGTGCCTTTTCTTCAGTGGTGTCACATTTGTCACCAGCGCCTCCCTAAAAGCAGCCAGCCTCACCATGTTTACAGCGTCAGTGCCACCAGCACAGGACATCATTATCAATGCAGATGACTGCAAAGTTGAGCGGCTCTCCTCTCCAAAAATTCCAATCAGTTTTCCAGTTTCTTCAGTTCACCTGGCTATAACTAGAGAGCCAAGCTGGTTTAGAAATAGAAATCCCCCTTTGGGCATATTGTTTCTACCAGGCTTTCTATATGCTGCGTAATGAACTCAACCATCAGTAAATGGGGGGTTGCTATTAAATATGCTAACATGTAATTATTTTTATAATAGCACTTATCTGAGTTGTAACTTCTAAAGAATTTTGTTAAGATGTGCACGCCTTTAATCCCAGCACTTGCGAGGCAGAGGCAGGCAGCTCTTTGTGAGTTCAAGGCCAGCCTGGTCTACATAGCAAGTTTCAGGCCAGCTGGGGCTACAGGGAGACCCTGTCTCAAAAAGACAAAAAATTTTTTTTGTTAAGATGATAGATTTTTTTCTTTCAGTTCCACTATTTTGTCTTTACGACACGATTCTTGATACATACCAAATTTGGCAGCGTGTTTCTGCATATAATGTCTTTTCAAATGGTAGTCTTTGAAAACCTGTTACAAATTCTTTATAGATGAAGCGAACGCTTTACTATTTACCTCACAAAGAAATGGTCATCTGGGATGCAGAGATGGCTCAGTGGGCAAAATGCTTGCTGTGCAAACACAAGGACCTGAGTTTGGATCCCAGACACGGCCAGGGCTGTGTCTGTAACCCCAGCACAGAGGGACAGAGAGACATATCCCAGGGACTTGCTGACCAGCCAGTCTCACTGACATGGCAAACTCCAGGTTCAGTAAGAGACCCTGTCTCAAAAAATAAGATAGAGGCTGGAGAGATGGCTTGGCGGTTAAGAGCACTGACTGCTCTTGCAGAGGACCCGGGCTCGATTCCCAGCACCCACATGGCAGCTACGAACCATCCTTAACTCCAGTTCCAGGGGAATCCGAAGCCCTCTTCTGACCTGCACGGCATTGCACAACACGGATGCAGGCAATACACTCACACACATAAAATAAAAATAATTTTAAAAATATGTTTGTTTGTTTGTTTGTTTGTTTGTTTTTGTCTTTTTGAGACAGGGTCTCCCTGTAGCCCCAGCTGTCCTGGAACTCACTGTGTAGACCAGGCTGGCCTTGAACTCACAGGGATCTGCCTGCCTCTGCCTCCCGAGTGCTGGGATTAAAGGTGTGCACCACCATGACCAGCAATAAAGTATTTTTTTAAAAAAAGTAAGATGGAGGGAGAGTAATAGAGGAAGACAACAACTTCTGGCCTCTGTATGTGCATACACACACTTGTACACACATGACACATACTAAAAAAAACTTAATCATCTGTCTACTTTTGTTGAACAATTGTCCTTTATCCATAATTTTTATATTTGGGGGGGGGTTCTGCTCTGCTCCCTTTTATTTTGGGAGGAGGAGGGGTTCTGTTTTCTTTTAAGACATAGAAGCCATGCTAAGATTAAAAAAATAATAATAAGACCAGGCACGGTGGCTTAATCCCAACACTCAGGAGATCAAGTGATCTCTGTGAAATCAAGGCGGCCAGCCAGGGATACAGGGAGACGCTGTCTCAAAATAATAATAATACTAATAATGACCAGCCTTGGTGGTGCATGCCTTTAATACCAGTACTCAGGAGGCAGAGGGAGGCAGATCTCTGTGAGAACAAGGCCAGCCTGGTCTCCAAGTGCTGGGACACTGGGACTACAGGGAGACCTTGTCTCAAAAAAAAAAAAAAAGAATAAAGGACTTTATTTACTTTTATTATGAAAATAGACAGGAAAGTAGAAAGCAAAGTTTGGCCCTTTTACACCTCAGCTGTTTAAAGTCTGAAGCAGAGAGTCATTTATAAAGTACAGCAGCTTGGCTGGAGAGAAGGCTCAGCAGTTAAGAGCACTGGCTATTCTTGCAGAAGACCCAGGTTCAAATCCCAGCACCTTCATATCAGCTAACAACTGTCTGTAACTCCAGTTCCAGGGAATCCAACACCCTCTTCTGACCTCCATGGGCATTGCATGGCACCAGTGCACTTACACACATGCAGGCATAACACTCATACACATAAAACAAACAAACAAACAAAAATAAGGTTAAAAAATAAAGTGCAGCAAGCAATGCTTGAAGAATAGCCAAGGTGTGGAAGTACCCTTAATAATCAAATAAGGACCCTTATGTGTCTAAAAAAAAATAAATGCCCACTGTTTGTAGTGATAGGTTAAAAACATAATTGTTAATCTGTGCACCTCACTTGTTGCCAGGAGCATGTGCAATGTCTGATTGTACCCATTTAACTATCTGTGCCTAGGAGATAATGCACTAGAAGCTATACACCACTGTAAAATTGAAGCCATGCATATGTACAAATAGAGCATACATACATTTGTTTTATATAACACTGCCATCTATAAAGTTCATGCTTGAGAACTGCCCAATTTAGTTGCCCAAAAATAAAAATAAAAAATCTCGAAGTTGGGGCTGGAGAGATGGCTCAGTGGTTAAGAGCACTGACTGCTCTTGCAGAGGACCCGGGTTCAATTCCCAGCACCCACATGGTGGCTATGAACCGTCCTTGACTTCAGTTCCAGGGGAATCCGAAGCCCTCTTCTGACCTCTGCAGCATTGCACGACACAGGTGCACTCACATACATGCAGGCAATACACTCATACACAAAAAATAAAAATAATAAATTAAAAAAAACTCAAAGTCTCATATTAAATAAGTTTTTTTGTATGTATATATCCAGGTGTGTGTTTGTGTGCGGGTTCGTGTGTGTGTGTGTGTGTGTGTGTGTATCTATGTGTGTGTGTGTGTGTGTGTGTGTGTGTGTGTGTGTGTGATGTCAGAGTTTAACCTGGGTATTGTTGAGATCTACCTGTCTTTGCCTCCTTAGCACTGAAATTACAAGCAAAGGCCACCACTCCCAGCTGGGGATCTAATTCAGGTCCTCACACTTACACAGCTTACCAGCTAAGCTTCCTCCCCAGCCTCAGTAAACTTAAGATTTTGTGTTGGACCTCAGGTAGACATGCTTACTTGATAGCAGGTTCATATAGTTCCTATAACCACTAGGTTATTAAACTGTTGAATTATAAATGGTTAGTGTCTATTATGCTAGCTTCTACTTATGAACTATAGCAAAGATAAAAATTTGAGGTGGGGAAAGATGGCTCGGTGGATAAAATGCCTTCTATGTAAGCCTGAGAACCTGAGCTCATGTAAAAATCTAGGTGCTGTGGTGCACATCTGTAACCCTAGTACAGGGAGAGGGGACTGAAACAAGTGGATTCTGGGGGCTCGCTGGCCAGCCAGTGTAGCCAAAACAGCAAGCTCCAGGTTCAGGGAGAGACTCTGTCTAAAAATATAAGGTGGTGAGTTGGCAAGCTGGATCAGAGGATAAGGGTATTTGCTGTCAAGCCTGACAAGCTGATCTCAATCCCCAGAAGCCACATGGTGAAAATAGAACTTGACTCTCAAGTTGTTCTCTGACTTCCACAAGTGTATTGTGGTGCTTGTTCCCCTTCCCCTCACACACATACAAATAAATAAATGCCGAAAAATAAGGTGGAGAACCATAGAGGAAGACCCCTGACCGACTTTTGGCCTCCACTTGCACACATACAGTTGAGCACATATATATACCATATATACACCCCCAAAATTTTGGCCTTTAAGCATTTACGTTTAAAGTATCAAATATGTGAATATAAATAAGCAATAGCCTTTGGCCAGGTGTTACTATAACAACCTTGAGCTGAATTTAGACTGGAAGAATTTAGGCTCTTCAATTGCTCTGTCCTTTATTTTTATTTATTTATTTATTTTTGCTAGTCTAGTGATTGCTCACTAATATTTTATAAAAGTTAAAAGTCTTCAACCTCAGGAGTTAAAGGAGTGACGTGTGATTAGTTACTGTGATTGCAGCTGCTGTTCCTTTGCCTAGTTTCACCAGAGCACAAGACTTAGGGTTGGAGTCCTTTGGAAATGGGACTGCAATCCTGCTGTATTCCTGTGAGGTGGGTTGCTTCCAAGCCCAAGGCTTTGAATACCTGCCACAGCTCATGCCAGTCTGCATGCCAAAAGCAAAAGACATTTGAGAAGGTTTTCATCATGAACTTTTAAGCTAAAGGAGTTTGTGGTTGGCTGGATTACAATATAGAAATCAGATGTTTTTACAGGAAAGTAAACAAAGGAAATCACAAGATGAAAGCTGCCATGTGAAAAAGTTTGTAGGGGAAAACCTTTTTCTCATTGTGGTTTGCTTTGTTCTAGGAAAGCACCATCAGGCTAGTGAAACCAAGCAGAATGTGATTGCATCAGACAAAGCAGCAGAAATACCAGTTGTCCATGAGCATGAGCACGGCCACGACCACATACAGCTGCACGCCTATATCGGTGTGTCCCTCGTCCTGGGCTTTGTTTTCATGCTGCTGGTGGACCAGATTGGCAGCTCCCATGTGCATTCCACTGATGGTGAGTAACTCCCAGGCTCCCTGGGCTGGGCTGGAAATTTGCAGACTTGATTATAACCAATGGCCTTATTGAAATGCCAAAACTCTTGTCTTCCTCAGAGGTTGTGGGACATTTTACTCAGTTGGGAAGCTGGTGAGTCATGGCATTGCACAAGGAAATCTTTGTTGATGTATTACCTTGCTGGATTCAAAACTGCCACATTTGGTTGAGAGTCTAGGGCAAAAGTCCTTAACCTGTTTTGTGCTATGGAGCCCTTACTCAAAAGCCTGTGGCCCTCTTACTAAAATACTGGTTTTTAAATGTATAAAACATAGTACATAGGATTATAAAGAAAACCAATTATGTTGAAATATAGTTGAACAAATTTATAATATAATGCATATCAGTATGAATACATTAAATGAGTTAATATATATTTTTAAGATTTATTTTTTATATATGTGTATGTGTTTGTGCTGCATGAGTTCATGTGCACCGTATATATGCAGATGCCCACAGAAGCCAGAGCGTGTTGGATTCCTTGGCATTGCAGTTAACAGACAGTTGTGGGTACTGAGAACAAAACCCAGGTCCTCTACAAGAGGCTGGGAGATTTGGGGCAAGGAGGATGAGAATGATGTTAGAAAGTACTGGAGAAACTGTTTTAACTGGTCTGGACACTGAGAAATACTGTGGAGCCAGCTGATAAATGGCTTGAGAACCTTCCTAAAGCCAGCCATGGTGGTGCAGATATATAATCCCAGCTACTCAGGAGGCAGAGGCAGGGAGGTCACAAGTTCAAGGCCTGCATGGACTACAAAGTGAATTCAAGGCAAGTCTGAGCAACTTAGTGAGACTCTGTCTCAAAATTTAAAAAAGGGGGGTGGGGTGAGGTTTGGAGATTGGGGATATAACTCAGTGAAAGAGCACTTGCCTAGGTAGTACTTGCCTAAGTAGCCCTGAGTTTGATCTCCAGTACTGAAAGCAACAACAACGAAACCCCTACCTAATAGAGTAGTTCCAGCTGACCTAACTGGTTAACAGATACAACAGAAGGGTAATGTTGCAAAGATGCCTCTGACATGAATGCCTAAGATAGGTTTGATGAGGGGAAAGTGAGAGGAAGGGAAAAGCAGTGGGAGACTATTACTAACTTGGGTTTGAGTTGATGAAAATTCAGTTTAGGATGTAGCGATAAAATGAAAAAAGGCAAACATGACAGGTGTTGGAGTGAGGACAGAGTTTCAGGAAGGTTAGAGGGTCTGGAAAGAGGCAGTCAGAGGCCATGGAGTACTTTTTCAGGGTGGTGGAGGGCTAAGGACTCTGAGGAAGTTGAAGCACTTAGGAGTTAAACAGTTCAGGAATTAATCAAGGGTCAAAGCCTGGGTCAAGGGTACCCTCTTGCCCACCTCTTTAGGACAGGGAGAACATCCAGGTGTTTGAAGTAGAAAGAAAAGACAGCAGTGAGGACAATAATAATCTACTTGAAAGTTTGAAATCTGGGCTTTCAAAAATTTTCATCTGTCCAGATGTGCATACCCTTAATCCCACACTCAGGAAGCTGAGGCAGGGGAATCTTGAACTCAAGGCCAACCTGGGCTATATAGTGAGAGTCCCGCACTAAAATAACAATGATGACAATATATCACTATCTCCAGACAAACGTTAGTATGGTTTCTATGTCATACTTCCTAATGCTTCTTTCTTGTTTTCCAGATCCAGAAACAGCAAGGCCTAGCAGCTCCAAAATCACCACTACACTGGGGCTGGTTGTCCATGCTGCAGGTAAGGCTGGACTGTTCCTTCGACCTCACAGAGGACAGACACCATCTGCACTGAATGCTCTTGGGCTGGCCTTCAGGGGAGGGTCGCCTAACAAAGTCCCCCAGCTTGAGCTCAAGTCTTGCATATTCTAGGTCGAGTTACAAGCCAAGAATGGTTTCTATAAATTAATGCTTAAACACAAAGAATAAGCTGGGCATGGTGGCACATGCCTGTAATCCCAGCACTAAGGAGGTGTGGGGAGTAGAATAAAAAGTTCAGACCAACCTGAGCTACATATTGAGCTCAAGGTTGATCTTAGCTACCTATCAAAACCCTGTCAAAAAAAGAGGAAGAAAAAAGAAGAAAGCAAAGGCTGGGGATTTTAGCCTTCATGCACATGAAAATGATGCTATTCAAAGTAATAATGCTGTGTTTGAACACAGCTGTGCCTACATGTTTCTATATCATCTCTGGCTTCTTTTATATAACAAGGACAGGGTTGGATACTTACTTATTTTTTATCTTTTTTGAGACAGGATCTCCCTGTAGCCCCACCTGGCCTGGAACTCACTATGTAGACCAGGCTGGCCTTGCACTCACAGAGATCCACGTGCCTCTGCCTCCTGAGTGCTGGGACTAAAGGTCTGTGCCACCATGCCTGCCTAGGGTTGAGTACTTTTATGAGGCCAAGTAACCTGCAAGGCTAAAATATTTCCTGTCTGGACTTTAAGAAGTTTGCTGACCTCTGCCCTAAGATCTCATCTGGGAAAGAGTTTTGGTACTTTGGTACTAAAAAGCCTGCTTCCCAATGTAGGCTGTGGTAGTAGGCAGAGGGCAGAAGGCTCAGTATTGCTGATGGGACTTGCTTTAGCCCCATAACCCAAAGTTAGGTCTAGTAGTCAGATTCTGTCAGGACCAAATGCATGAAAAATAGCTCACTACTATTCTAGTGTTGCTGGTATATCATGCTTTCTAACAAAATTCACCCATTCAGCCAATCTCCCCATCAAGTGTGAGTCATCTAAGTTGAGACTTTGTGTCTTAAAGGCAGAGATGTTTCTCTGAAATTCTTCTTTGGCACTGCTGTTACTACAATTCGACTCATCAGTGAGTTTGAATTTTGCACTTTTTCTGTTAACAACAATAAAATAACTAACATACAGAATACTCTGGCTAGGTGCTAATCTCTTTACGTGCATTCTTTCATTTAACGCTCATGAAGCCCTAAGAAATGCACATTTAATTGAGCCCATTTTAAAGGTGAAAAAGCTGAAGTTGAGACATTGAGTACCCTTCCCAGAGCAAGCCCAGTTCTCCCTGACTCTAGAGCTCACACACTCAGCCAGTGCACTGCCCTGATTCATGACATCTTCTGTTTCTTTGTTTCCAAATTTAGCGGATGGTGTGGCTTTGGGCGCAGCAGCTTCTACTTCACAGACTAGTGTCCAGTTAATTGTGTTCGTGGCAATAATGCTACATAAGGTGAGCCACGATGTGAGATCAAACATATTTGTAATAAAATCTCTTGGTCCACTTTTCTGGAATGAGATTTTATTTTTAGCTTAAAAATTTTATTTGTGCATATGCATGCATACATGTGCATGACATATATGGGTACACTTGCCACAGTGGGCATATGGAGGATATAGGACAACTTTGTGTAATTGGTTCTGTCTTTCCACCTGTGTGTGGGTTCCAGGGATTGAACTCAGGTTCCCAAGCTTACACAGCTCCTTTAAATGTTTCTTTGAAATGGCCCTTTTAAAAGTTTCTTAAGGGGGCTGCTAATAACGGTCTGTACTCCAGTTCCAGGGGAATCCAGTCCCCTCTTCTGACTTCCCTGGGCACAGCATGACACAAGATTTACATACATGTATGCATAACACTCATATACATACAATATGAATAAATAAATAATTTTTTTTAAGTTTCTTAATTTCTAAGAATTATATAAGTCTGTGTTTTGGGGTTCTCCTGCCCCCCTGCATGCTATCATTTTCTTAACTCTTATTTAAAGAGCTTTTTTTATTGCATGGTCATATACACAAAGGGTTAAATTCTCTATAGGTTTCTGTATTTGATAGACTTTTGTTCACATGGCTAATGAGATAGTTTGCAGGTAAAAGTGCTTGCCTGGCAAGCTGAATTCCCAAAAGTTGTCCTCTGACCACCACACGCACACTGTAGCACACACATACCTACATTCACACAACACACAACAATAATAAATAAATAAATAAAAATTTAAAAATAAAAATAGTTAATTTTGTGCACAAAAATACCAAAAATTGCCTACGCACTCACATTGGACTTCCGGCATAGAACTTTAATTCTTAACAGCAAGGCTGTGCTTAGACTTTTGGTATGAGAATTCATAGTGAAGTGACACCAGGGGTGTTTTCTTGATGTGGAAACAAGCCAGGTCTGTTGAGTGGTAACAGGGGTACTTTGTCATTCCCAGGCTCCAGCAGCATTTGGGCTGGTCTCCTTCCTCATGCATGCTGGCCTGGAACGGAATCGAATCAGAAAACACTTGCTGGTATTTGCTTTCGCAGCACCAGCCATGTCCATGTTGACGTACTTAGGATTAAGTAAGGTAAGTGTGAACATCCCTTACTTACAGAGTCATGTGTCTAGTTACTCTGACAGGTGTCTAGCCTGCAGCCAGTGGGCTACATGGGGCCAAGGATAGCTCTGAATGTGACCCAACACAAAATCATAAAGTTACTTAAAATGTGATACAATTTTTTTTGCTTTTTTTTTTTATAAATTGATTGTGTGACTCTCTAGCATGGCTGTTGTAGTTGACAGCATCACATCATGGTGTCAAAAGGTTCCTCACACCTGGTAGAATGTCTTAGGTTGAATTTTTCAAGTACATTATTTCTTCAAATTAAGATAAAAATTAGGAATAAAAATATGTACACAATATGTGTCTTAATTCCAAGTTAGTCCTCTTTATAAATCTAATTTTTATTTAGAAAACTTTGATATCATTTCTAAGAACTTTTTTTCTTTAATTTTTTTTATTGAATTTTTGTGTATTTTATACAGAAAATTATCTTTTTAGCCCCTTCCCCTTTGGCACCCTCCCACTCCCCCACTGGAGTTCATACATTCTGTCATTTGTGTTAAGGCCTGTCATGTAAAGTTAGCGTCCCCAGATGTCCCTTAGTGCAAGTTCATCCACCAGGATTTAGTCAGCCTATCTAGAGTTTCTTCCTTCAAGAAGATCAGCTCTTCCTCACCCAGCAGTAGTCAGCTACCAATAATTTTTCGACTAAGATTGGGGCAGTTCTAAGAATATTTGTATAAATATATGGTAGAACGTCAGTATTTAAAGCAATATCATTTGGGGCTGGAGAGATGGCTCAGCAGTTAAGAGCACTGGCTGCTCTTGCAGAGGACCTGGGTTCAGTTCCCAGACGGAGCCCACATGGTGGCTCACAACCATCTGTAATTCCAGTTCCAGGAGATCCAAGGCCGCCTTCTGGCCTCCATGGGCACCAAGCACACAACATAGTATACATAAATACATGCAAACACTCATATGCATAAAAAAATCTTAAAAAATAGTATCCTTTAGCCAGCCATGCTTATTTTATTTGACAGATATACAGTGAGAACCACCCTCCATCTGACATTGAGGCAGGCACATGAAGGGTGTGTGGCAAGTCATTTGGTGGCCTTCAGGAGAGAGGAAGAGCAAAGATGGCAAGAATCATCTAGGACTAAGATTCTTCTAGTGTTTTATCATGGAACATAACTTCAGGCTTGAAATGAGATTCCATTTGTCAGATCAGAATTCAAATAATCTGTTTCCAAGCGGCACCTTTCCATGCCTTATTAATTCTGTCCACCTGGTTTTGGTTCTTAGTAACAAACCTTCCTGTTTTACCTAACGTCAGTGAACAGGCTCTATGAGGAAAATACCACCCTGTGCCTCCTCTGAAGATCATTGATTCATCATTATATAATGCAATAAATGTGTATTAGAAGGAATATTGGGCAGCTGGAGAGATGGTGAGGGGTTGAGAGCATTTGCTGCTCTTGCAGAGGATCTAGGTTCGGGTCCCCGAACCCACGTGGTGGCTAACAACCATTTGTAACTCCAGTTCCAGGGGATCCGACGCCCTCTTCGGAGCTCCTCGGGTATTGCATGATACGGGTACACTTACATACACGCAGGCAGTGCACTAATACACATAAAAAATAAAAATAAAATAAATATTTTAAAAATAAATGAAAGGAATATTGGTTCTTTTGGGTTTTTTTTTTTGTGTGTATCTGTGTGTTACTAGGATTAAAGCAAGGACCTTATAATGCTAGGCAAGCATTCTACACTGAATTTTACATCCCCATCCCTCTTTTTCTTTCTTCTTTTCTTTTCTGTTCTTTTCTCATTAAAAAAAAAAAAAGAAGAAAATAAAAGGATATAAAAAAAGGTGTGGTTGGAAAATGAGATGGTTAAAGAATAGTTCTTTCTATTAATCAGGGTTTGTTAATTGCTGCTCTTTAATTTAACAAGTAAGTTGTTCGGTCTTGGCCATTCACCTGAAGAGCCTTGTGAGTAATATTTAGTTTTTTTCAGGTTATTCCTTTTCTGATTTGTTATTTTTGGGTGCCAGGGATTGAACCCAGGGCCTTGCACATGTTAGGCAGACACTCTACCACTGAGCTACCCTTAGAGTTACTTTTAAAATATGGCTCTCTCCTTTCATTGTTTTTTATGCTTTAGAACTTTCTCCAGGAAGGTTCTGATAATCACAGAAGCATGGAGTTACATGCTGTATCGGTGGGAACTTCCTTTCTTAAAGTTTTAATTAGTTCAGAGCTCTACTTTTCATTTTTTAAATATTTTATTATTTTTATTTTATGTGTATGAGTGTATTGCCTGCATGTGTGTAAGTGCACCCATGTCATGCAGTGCCCACAGAGGTCAGAAGAGGGCATTGGATCCCCTGAAACTGGAGTTATGGACAGTTGTTAGCCACCATGTGGGTACTGGTCCTCTGCAAGAGCAGTCAGTGCTTTTAACCTCTGAGCCATCTCTCCAGCCCCTTGTACTTTTTAATAGAAAAGGTGTAGGTAACTGTATAAAGATTAGCAAATGGTAACAGGTATAGTGGCACACATCTGTAATCCCAGCACTTGGAAGACTGAGGCAGGAGAATTCAGAGTTCGAGACTAGCCCAGATTATACAGTGAGACCTTGTCTTAAAAAAAAATAAACCAATGGGGCTGGAGAGATGGCTCAGCAGTTAAGAACACTGGTTGTTCTTGCAGAAGACCCGGGTTCGAATCCCAGCACCCACATGGCAGCGAACAACTGTCTATAACTCCAGGACCAGGGGATTCAGCAGCCTCTTCTGTCCTCTGTGGGCATTGCATGACACGGGTGCACTTACCTATATGCAGGCAATACACTCATACACATAAAATAAAAATAATAAAATTTTTTTAAAAAACAAAACGAAACAAAAAACCCCCCAGTTCCAGGGGAGCCAACCTCTTCTAGCCTCCATGGGCACTGCACGACTTGGGTGCACTTACATACATGCAGGCAATGCACTCATACACATAAAATAATAAGTAAAATATTTTTTTAGAAAAGTAATTGTAGTTAGTATTCATTTCAAAATTGATAAATTTTTAATGTTTTCAGTACAAAAAAATAAGCATTTGAGGTAATATGTTAATTAGATTTCATTATTACAGTTTAGTCACAGATCTTAATCTCTAATTAAAAATTGTGAATTTCAAATAAATTTTTAAGCAGCAATTTATACTTCACTATATTCTTAGACCCTTATTTGAGAACACCCCATGCATGACAGTTACTCCAATCTCAAGATGGCCTCCGTGTCCCAAGGAGCACCGGGCATGACTATTCAGAGTTTGGGGACTTCTTCCTGACCCTGACTTTCATTTTACTTAGTTTTTCCTTTTTGTTTCTTAATTCACAGAGCAGTAAAGAAGCCCTTTCAGAGGTCAACGCCACTGGAGTGGCCATGCTTTTCTCTGCCGGGACATTTCTTTATGTTGCCACAGTTCATGTTCTCCCTGAGGTGGGTGGAATGGGGCACAGCCACAAACCTGACACCACCGGAGGGAGAGGCCTCAGTCGCCTGGAGGTGGCAGCCCTGGTTCTTGGTTGCCTCATCCCACTCATCCTGTCAATAGGACACCAGCATTAAATGTTCAGGTTCCCGCCTCAGTCCATGGCCAATGCCATCCAATGTCGGAGAGGAGCCGGTGTGTGACTGCTCCCTCACTTCTAAGTGTCTCGTCTCACCTTACTCATCTCCATCTGTGTTCCTAGAGTCCCAGGGAGATGAGAGCCAATCTTGGAGAAGTGGAAAAGCATGTAGCAGGAACATTGTGATTAGACATAGACTTGTGTTGTCTTTTAAAGGGCCTTTGCCATGTTGAGTTTTGATGTTTCTCTTAACCCTATTCTCAGGGAAGATGGAATTTAGTTTTAAAGCAAAGTGGAGAACTTCACACAGTGAAATAATAATTATGAAAATACAGTGTTCTGTAATGTTTTTTCTTGTTAGTATAGAGGCTGTGCCACTTTACCCATTGATTTTTAACATGGTTCTCACCATGTAGACTGGTGCTTTAACATCTTGACATGCCTTGAGAGATGGTGGTGGCCCCCACCCTCTTAGATGCTAAAGGTGATGGCAATTGATTTGAGGTTAGAGTAAGGAAAATTAGGACAAGAGACACTGAAAGCTGACCTTGTACTTGAAAGATATATCCATTGAAAAGGAGCATCTAGAGTCCTGTGCACGTGCCTCTCTACTTGGCTTGCCTGCCATTCCATCCAGCGGAGCAATGGAGGTGGGGCTAACTTCTGGAAAGGGGACTGGTATTGTATGGCATTTCTTCAAAGTCTATTTTACAGAATACCTGTCTCTAGCACATTTTTATATATAGAGGAACCAAATTCTAGTAGGTCAAGGCATAGCTTTGCTTCAAGAACAGTATGATCACAAAGGTTCTTTGGAAATTAAGGATGCTAAAATTTAAGTGAATTTGGATGTTGTTGACATCTTTGTAATAACCTTTTAAAAATAACACTATCAAAAATGTATGTTGTGTTGTCCTTCTAAGTATTTCTCTTAGCAGGCGAGCAATCCCTTTGGCCAGGCCTTTGTCCAGCATGGAGAGTGCTTCGTCTGCTCACATGGCACCTGTGGCAAGAAGAAATTCTGGCTGTATCAGAAGAGGGAAGCGTCTGCCTGCTGGCTTCAGACGTTTGGAAATCATGCCTGTGTCTTGGTCTTTCCCCTCCTTTCCCCTAACTCTCCCCCCAGGCCTTCCTCCCCACAGCTTGCCTCTTATTGCTCCTGGCAGTGTCCGTAGTTGTGTCAGATGGATTCTCATCAGAACAACCCCTTCTTGAGCTGTGGTAAAGATAACATTGTCATCATTTCCTTCAAATAACTTATCTTTATGTCAAATACAGCTTTGGTAAGCCCCCAGAACTACCATCTGCTCATGTGTAAGTTGACACAATCACTGATATTCTGATAATTAAGCGGTTAAGACAGCAAAAGTATTCAACAAACCATAGTAATTTTTCCATGTTTGCCAAAATCTTCATAAATACCATTTTTTCAAATAGGTGTATAATACTGTATTAATTTATTATTATTATTATTATTGTTATTATTATTATTTTGGTATCATTTCAAAACATGAAGAAGCAGGACTAGTTTCTTTAGAGCAGGTGTCATATTTGTGTTTTATGTGATGGATAAGCCAGCGTGCCCCTTCCAGGATTCTTTATTTCTCTCCTAGATCATCACTGGTCAGCAGCTTTGGAATTAAACTTGTGAGCCCTCTGCTGGCTGCTGTGAAGAAAGTAACAGAAACAGGGCCCAGTTCTGTGTAGAGGCTGGCAGCCATTGCATCCCATGTTAACCTGAGAGGAGGTGCATTGTGGGAAGTTGGGTGACTCTCCTGATTGAGTACAGACAGCTAACTCGGGAGGTTTGGTCTCATGTAGTCCTTTCTAAGTACGGTTTCCTTGATTCATTCTAGAAACTTACTGCATCAAGTAAATAGCAGGTTTCTGTGTCTGATTTGGTTTGGATAGTGATTTCTGTCCTCTTACAATGTGCAGTGGTCAGATATGTTGTACTGGCCAAAGCCTCTTTCAGCAGTGCCTTGTCATCACACTTAAAAGTTTGGCTAGAATAGCTTGCTGGATAAGGCCTTGAACTCTGGCAAGGACTGAACCATCAAACTTCCAAATTTTCCTTCCCCTCTGGACCTTGATATTAATGAGCTTTCACATCCCACGCTGCTGCCTCCAGAACTGGTCAGCAGACAGAAATAGCCATATGAATCTTAATAGGGCTCAAACACATCTTCAGGCAGCAAGAAATGTGCAGTGTGGCGAGACCTCTTTCCCTGGGCGGGGGGAGCGGGCAGAGGTTGCTTGTGTGGTGAACAGTGTCCTGGACAGGCTATCTCAGTGTCCACAGCATGTTTCAGTTCTGTTTTCCTCCTGCTTAAAACTGCCTCCTTTGATGTGGATGCCTTAATGCACTAATACATTTGCGAACACTGGTGGCACTTAAGCCGCTGCCATGATTACAAATGGAATTATTGGCTACCAAAGAGAAGTCGTTGAAAAGCACGGTCCCTTCTTCCTCATAACCAAAGCAATCTTAATTGCAGTTTGAGTTCTTCAGATTCTAAGCACTCTCTTACAAGGCAGATTAGGTTGAAAACTACTGATCCACTACCCCTCTGGTTCTCCAGGTCTTGCTTATCAATCCCCATAGCACCAGAGCTGCCATGTTCTGGGTTTGATATGGTTCCAGGATTCCTAGGCGTACTGTTGCAGGCTTCTTTTAGACAGAAGTTCTGCTCTAGAATGCCAGGAGTTGGAAAGGGTACCACCTACAGAGGCCATGCGTGCTCTTCCTTCTCCATTGCACCTTTTCATTTCCCAACTCAAAACAGTCAGGTTAGCCTGTTCTGGCAGTTTGGGGTCATTAGAGAAAAGAAAGGGCGTGGCTGTTTGGAGGTGTCACTCCTTGTAGAAAGGGGAAAATGGATTTTTTTATTTTTAAAAACTAGTCTATTTCTAAGTGTCACTACCTGGTTTTTCTCTTTGTAAAGAATTAGAACTAGGAGGACATGCCAGTATCAGAGTGTGGCAAGCCCCTGTCACTCAGGGTAACTTAAGTACTGAACACAGGAACCATATGTCAACAGCACAAACCTCCAAAGAGCACTCCTGCCTTTGGGCCTGAGTCCCAAACTGCTGCAGTACAAGGAGAAACCCCTTGGTGGTAGTTCTACAATAGATTTCCTTCCTTGCAGCAGGAAATTTCTACTCAGTACAGAATGGTCCTTGTCCCCTAAAGAGCACAGGTAGAGATGCTTCAATAGCAACCAAGGATGCAACTTTTTGTACTTGAGACATCTCAGTTCACCTCAGGAGACTTGAAGATGTGTGACTTTGGGAAAGTACTAGCCGACCATGTAGGACTTCTTTAGATATGCTCAATCTAACACAGTTGCTTAACACAAGGAACCTGGCCTTGCTCTTTGTAGGTGGTGTCTTCCTGAGAGCTGGGAGTCTGATGGTGATAAACACTGCAGCTCCTCTGGTTTGGTGGCCTAAATGGTGATTTTAAATGTCCCTTTTTCTGGATCCTTTGTACACATAAAATCATTCCATGGATGGCTGCCTTATAATTTTGTCTCTTTCCACTTTAATTGTGAATGATTTAAAAATTGCTGTTTTCTGATTTGTTTTCTGATATTAAATTTTTATTAGTGCAAACCTTATGTGAATGGCTCCTTACTTAAATCTTAGCAGTATTTGTGTTTGGCAGCCAGACTTGACCCACATTTGAACATCAAAAAGGTGGGTCAGCAAGATGATTGGGTTGGTAAAAGCATCAACTGCCAAACCTAATGACCTGAGTTCAATCCCAGGACCTGAGAGGTGGAAGGAGAGAACCAGCTCCCGAAAGTTGTCTCATGACCTCCACATGTGCACCATGACATCTGTTCCCATTTCCCTCATGCACACAATTGAAGATGTAGTAAAAACTTTAAAAGGTAATGAGAGGCTGTGAAAGAAGAAAGCCAGGCATGGGAAGACATGCCTTTAATTCCAGCACTCAAGAGGCCGAAGCACACAGATCTCTGGATTCAGGGCCAGCTTGGATTCTATAGAGAGTTCCAAGCCAGTTGGTCTCAAAAACAACAACGAAAGACAGAAGAAAGATACACCTACTGTATACACTGATGTACCTACTCTGTGTACTCTTTTAGGGGATGGAGGGGAAATAAGGAACTTGGTATGCATCTGCTTCAAATTCAGTGATACTTTTTTACTTTGCAGCTCTTGTTAGCAACTATAATTTATAAAGGTAGTTCTCTACTCAAAAAAGAAGCAGGTAAGAAATAGATCATTGTGGACCATTTACAAGGGCAGAGTTGTTACATGAGCATCCAGATGCCACAAGCAGCTGAGCCTGGAATGTTACTTAACAGAAATGCATTTTCACATTTGGTGTAGACTTTTGCACTGGAGTTCAACTTTAGACATTTTTTAATTTATTATTTTTTGTGTGTGTTTATACTTGTACAGAGCACACACATGCCACAGTGTGGAGGTCAGAGGATAACTTTCAGGAGTTTGTTCTCCCCTTCCACTCTGTGTTGGGGATTGAACTCAGGTTGTAAGGCTTGTAATGAAGTAATGGCAAGTAATGAATACATGTACCCACTGAGCCTTCTCACCAGCCCATGTAGGTCTTTTGGTGTTTGAGACAGGGTCTCCTTGTAGCCCCACCTGGCCTGGAACTCACTATGTAGACCAGGCTGGCCTCGATCTTACAGAGATCTGCCTGCCTCTGCCTCCTGAGCACTGGGATTAAAGGTGTGTGCCACCACACTCAGCTGGAGTTCATTTTTTAAAAGGAATTTTATTAAAGCCAAGTGTAGTGGCTCATGCCTGTAATCTCAGCCCTCCAGAGGCAGAAGTAGGTGAACTGTCATGAGTTCCAGGCCAGCCTGGCCTACAGAGTGAGACCCTATCTCAAAAGACAAAATCAGGATCTGGAGATGTCGCTCAGTTAGTAGAGTGCTTGTCTAGCATAAAGATCCTAGTTTGATTTCCAGTTCTGCAAAAACCAGGCGTGGTAGCCTATCATCCTAGCACTCAGGAAGTAGAGAAAGGAGGACCAGAAATTCAAGACAGTCCTTGGCTACATAGTGCAAAACCAGCCTGGGTTAGATGAGACTCTATATAAAAAAAAAAAAAAAAAAATAGTGAATTTTAATTGCAAAAAATAGTGGGTTTCATTATGACACTTTCATGTGTGTATATAATGTACTTTAATCGTATTCACCCCTATTACCTTCTGTTGTCCCTCCCACTTTCTGCTGGCCCCTTCCCAAATAACCTGCCTTCTACTTCATGTCTTTGCTAATTGAGATCTGAGATAAAATGTGGTATTTGCTTTTCTGAGACTGGCTTATTTCACATAGCACAATGCTCTCCATTTCCATCCATTATTCCTGCAGAGGGCATAATTTCATTCTTTATGACCAAATAGTACTCCATTGTGTATACATACACATTTTCCATTCATCTATTGAGAAGTTCCTAAGCTGATTCCATGACTTGGCTATTGTGAATAGTGCCACAGTAAACATGGGACTGTAGGTATCTCTGCAGTATGTTCTATTTAGTCCTTTTGGGTACATACCCATGAGTGGCCTAGCTGGACCATCTGGCACTTCCATCTTCTGAGGAGCATCCTCATTGACTTAACATGGTGATTTAACTAGGCCACATTCCTAACCAACAGTGTGTAAGATTTTCTTTTTACCCATCATTGCCAGAATGTGGTGTTTTCTTGATGATAGCTCTCTGGGGTGAAGTGGAATCTGTGTTTTGATTTGTATTTTCTTAATGACTAAAGTTATTAAACATTTTTCCACGTATTTATTGTGTTTGGTTCATTTGCTCGTTTGTTATTTGGATTATTTGTTCTTTAGGTATTTAATTTTTTGAGTTCTTTATCTATCCTGGATATTAACGCCCTGTCAGATGAATAGCTGACAAGAGCTTTTCTTCCATCTGTAGGCTGTCTCTTCAGTCCGGTAACCATTTCCTTTCACTATGCAGAAGCCTTTTAATTTGATGCAATCCCATTTGTTGATTCTTGCTATTATTTCATATGAGGTATTAGGTGCTTATTCCAAAACTTGTTGCCTATACCTAGACCTTGAAGTATACAGATTATATACAGTTTGAACTTGAGTGTAAACACATGTTGTATCTAGCAGTGTATCAATGAAATAAATGTGATAGTACATAGTTAGATTTCCTCAGTTATCATAAGTGCACTCTTCCTTGTTTCAAATAGGAATCCCATGGGCCGTATGTGACCGATTATGCCCAGCACATTGCATGTTTCCTAAAATCCTGTCCTTGTTAAGAAAAGCAGCAAAGGGCATACTGCTTATGCTCCCTGCCTCCTCTTTAGGAGTCTCAGGTGAAGTGTTATATCCCTCATTTGCCTCGAGAAGTGGAGTCTGACATCTTAGGAAGTTAGCATTGTTCCCCATAACTCTCCTGCCCTGGAGGGTGGGGGCAGGAGAGGGAGACTAGCCAAGCAGCCAGCCATCCTTAGTGTTTCCCTTACAGGGTGGTAGAGCTGCATCTGATAGGGCAGGTTCTATGATGCACATAAGAAATAACCTTGTCTGTGTTGTCTCCATGTTTGGAATGCCCTTCCCCAGCCTCCCCACCACCTTCAGGTCTCAATCCAGTGATTCCTTCACTTAGTCCTTCTAGGACCACCATAAAATTATAGCCTTCCTACCCCTTATGTTGACAGATTCAGGAGCCATCAGGAGACAACCTGGTGGAGAGTAGGATGAGACGGAGCCTCAGCATTTGAGGGAGCCATACTGGATTATTTGCCTATCTCTGGGATATTCCTAGGGGCAAAACCCATTGACCAGCCCTCAGGCTCTTCAAGGGCTAGCAGGTGCAGGGAGACATTAATCTGTATTCTACAGAAGGTGAACAGGGAGGGGACTAAGCTCTGTTCCTATTCCTATCACCTCTTCCTTCAGCAGCATCCTTTGAGCCCAGCCTTTGGGCCAGATACTTTTTGGTTTCCGGGGGCAGGGTCTCAATATGTAGCCTTGGCTAGCCTGGAACTCCTGCACAGAATAGTCTGACTTCGAACTCACAGATATCCACCTCCCTCTGCCTCCCAAGCTGGGATTAAAGATGTGCACTGTGCCTGGCTGGGCCAGACACTCTTAAGTGCTGTGTATACAAAAGGGAGCAAGAGTGATTTCCAGCCCTGGAAGATTCCAGCAAGGGCTTCAGATAGGAAAATGGTTACCAGTAAAGAGGTAGACACAAGAAGTCAAGTTCTCACTCTCCTGTACAAGGAGACTTCAGGGACAAGTGGCCAGAAAATTTTGGTAGAGGTTCAGGGAGGTATCCAGGGGGCCATGGAACCTGAGCTGAATCTGAAGGCTGAGCAGAATGAGCTAGGGCAGCAGCTGGGAACAGTTTCATGGGTAGGAGGGCAGATGTTGCAAGGACTGCATAAAAAGTGCCATTCTGGCTGAAAGAAGGGAGGCAAGAGGTGGGTGTGAAGACATGTTGGTTCCTTAAATGACCTAAGATGGCCATAGATTTAAAATTCTACAAGTAGCCAGGCATAGTGGCACAGATTTGTAACCCCAGTCCTCCGGTAGGAGAGTAGGAGGCCTGCCAGGAGTTTGAGACCAGCCTAGGCTGTATGTAAGTCCCTGTCTCAAATACATGAATGAATGAATGAGAGGAAGGGAGGGAGGGAGGGAGGGAAGGAAGCTGGATGTAGTGTCACATGCCTGTCATCCCAGCACATAGAAGGCAGAGGGAGGATCAAGAGTTCAAGGCTAGCTTAGGCTATATAAGACCCTGTTAAAGGAAGGAAAGAAAAGAAGATAAAATTCTGTCGATATTGGGCCACATCGGTGTCCCTTGTCAGGTGCAGTCCTGGCTGGTCACCACAAGGGTGACATGGATATAGTGGTCAGAAGTTTCTGGGTGACTTCTTTCCCTCCCTATCTCCCCAACTGACTTATTCCACACTTCTGAGCAGAGTCATGCCCCATCCTGGCAGACTGCCCACTCTGCCTCTCTCCCTGCAACACTCCTATGCTCTCTGCTCCCTGAACTATAGAAGGGGCGTGCCCTGGAACAGGAGTAACCCTGCCTACCACCTTATTCTGTGCACAGGCCTCCACCATTCTCACCAAAGTCTCCATGCCCTCCCACCCCCTTCATGCTTCTTTCTGACCCTCCACTGTCTGGCTGAATCGGGTCTTTCCCTGGGCTTGGGGAGGAAGGCGGGGGCAGGAGCAGAACTGTGCATATTCTCTCCTGTCTCAGCCTTTGCCCAACTCAATACTTTGAGAGCTAGAAATGAAACTGCTGTTGGACCTGCAAAAACATCCCAAGCTCATGTGGTGCTGAGAGTTGGAAGACTCTCTTCCAGCTTGAGGCAGGGCCTTACTGTGCAGTCCAAGCTGGCCCCAGACTCATGATCCACCTGCTTCAGTCTCCCAGGTGCTGGGATTACAAGTATGTGTACCACACCCAGTGAAAGGGTCCCCTTTTGATACATGAATTCTAGAGGGTTTCAAAGTAACTTACCTTCAACCTTTTCATTGGGTAAAGATGGAGCTAACACTAGAGCCTAACCTCTGGTATCTGGTCCACTGAATTTTGTGTTCAGTTCTAGACAAGACTAACACCCTGACCCTCCCTCAGAGATGTTCTGGGAGAGTGTGTGAGATTGTAACAATAAATGGCTTATGGGCTTACTGGCCAGACTTGACACATCCTCTCAGACCCAAATAAGATACCCATGCTCTTAGAAATTAAATTAATACACACATTTAAAAAATATTTTATTATTTTTATTTTATGTGTATGAGTGTATTGCCTGCATGTATGTGAGTGCACCCGTGTCGTGCAGTGCCACGGAGGTCAGAAGAGGGCTTCAGAATCCCCTGGAACTGGAGTTAAGGATGGTTAGTAGCCACCATGTGGGTGCTGGGAATTGAACCGGGGTCCTCTGCAGGAGCAATCAGTCCTCTTAACTGCCGCACCATCTCTCCAGCTCCATACATATCCCCCTCAAGGGGAAGCAACATATGCATTTCTGAGCAGCATGATATCCTGGGGTTCCAAGAACCCTTGTTAGTGCTAGGAGTATCTGGCAGGCGAATAGGGCAGCAAGGTGCTCCAGCTTCTCCTAGAGACATTCTACATCGGCATCCTTGGGGGTGGGCAGTTAGGCTGACTGGTGATAAGATCACATTCTGCCAGACTAGTGCAAGGGAGTCCTAGTCATGGAAATCTCTAATGGGAGCTGCCAGTGTGACTTCAGGTGGGCTTTCCCCAGGCAGGCAAACCTTCCTGAAGGGTCTGTGGGGGACCCTTCCCCCAACCAGTAGGGGAAGCCAGTCTTCTGTGCCCACATCTGCTCTGTTTTGCCTCCTCTATCTTCTCAGTCCTTCAGCCTACTGTTTTGTCACTGGCCTGTGGTGCCCTGTACCCCATTTCACCCCCTGTGTTGGTTAGGTTTAACTGTCAACTTGATACAATCTAGAATCACCTGGGAAGAGAGTCTCAACGAGGAATTATCTAGATTAGGTTGGCCTGTTGGCATGTCTGTGGAGGACTGTCTTGTAGGAAGACCCAGCCCACTGTGGGTAGCACCATTTTAGGGGCTGGGCTCTGGTCTGCATAAGAGTAGAGGAAGCTAGCTGAGTATTAAGCAAGAAGCCAGTGTTGTTTATCCTCGCTTCTCTTGACTGTGGATGTGATGTGACTAGCTCCTTGAGTTCCTGCATTGGCTGATCAGAAATGATGGACTGTGTCTTGGAATTTTAAGTCAAGTAAACCCTTTCTTCCTGTATGTTGCTTTTTGTCAGAATACTTTATTACAGCAAAACAGAAATAAGACTAGAACACCTCTCTCTCAGGTTGCCCTGGAGGGAGCCAAACCTTGCACAAGTAAGAAGCCTAAGATCCCCTCCTGGCCAATCACAGAAAGAACAGAAGTCAACAAAAAGAGGTGTTTTACCCCTCCCCAGGGGAGTGATTGGCATCAGGAAGGAAAGAGCTGTCTTTAAAGCAGGATTTGGGGAGGAAGAAGACCAGCATTCTAGGCTGAGGGAAGGGCAAGTGGAGAAAAGAAAGTGCATGGTAGCCCGTCAGAATGTCTGAACCGGTGTGAGGAGAGCATTGGGGGATAAGAGTGTGGTGAACCCTGATAAGAGGAGGGTCAGGCTATGAAGGGCACTACAGCTGAAGGTCAGGAATTGGGAACTGGAGTCCAACCAGTGGTGGTACAGCAGAGGGCGTGATGCCAATGCACATAGCTTTGTTCTGAGAAAATCAGACGAAGGATGGCAGTAAGCCTAGACTCTGGAGGATCCTGCTATGTGTGGGAGAGCCTTTTGAAAAGGGTATTGAAGAGTTCGTGTGAGAGAGATGCACATGAAGCAAGCTGGGAGTGGAGGAAGGAGAGGGACTGGGAGCACCAGGCCCATAGAAGGCCAGTGATTGTCCTTTGTTCTCGCAGTTAATGGCAGAGCCTGGACTTAATCCATCTTAACACTCAAAGCAGGTGTCCGGTCTGCCATTGAAAGGTGGCTTCTACATCTGTTTTCAGGCACTGTACAGATTCCATTTTAGAAAAGGAGTGAAGCCAAGGGCCTGAGACATCAGTCTCCATCTGGTTGGCAAACAAAAGCAGAAAACTGCAGCATGTGACCAGAGGCCAAGTGAAGGTGCATCAATGCAGTTAAGCATTTGCTGAGTGCATACTACATGCCCTGCCTCTGTCCTGAAGGAGCTCACATCCAGAAAAGCACAGCAGATACAGGAGAGAAACCCCAAAGCAGGTGGACAGATGTGTTGGAATACAGGAACAGGCAAAGATCGACAACAACCAAAGGCAAATGTCTTGACAGCTGAAACTGGTGCCACAACCTTGATGTGAAATCCAGGGTGAGAACCTGGGTGCTGGAATTAGGGTTCAAAGAAGGAAGTGCTTGATGCTACCTCAGATCTTCAGGCCTTTTCTGCTTCTTGACCCTATAGGAATGCTTGGGGTGGGCACAGCCATCAGGCTAACATGGTGCTGGGCAGCTCAGAGAAGCCAGAGTAGCATCATTCCTGGGTCCTTGGCACATGCTTAGAAACAAGTGGAAATGGAATAGTTGATGTGCCTGTGGGTGTGTCAAGGACAGAGCAGGATGGGTAGGGGCTGAGGAAGTGGCACTTTTGACCAGATGCCTGGAAGCTTTTGTGGTGGAGACCCTTGTCTCCAGGGTTTTTGTTACCCACTCCTGGTTTGCTCTTATATCTGAGAGCAGAGAACTGCATCCCGGGTAGGGTTCATTCCCACAGCTCTACCTCGTGGGGCTGCTCATGTGAAGTGGCCGTGCTAGTATCTAGTACATGGAGCAGTAGTGTCCATCACATGAGCCTGCACACTAGGATAACAGCCACATTATGAAAACATGTTCAGGAGCCATAGCCGAGCCCAGCTGGGAGGTAGGAATGTTGTACAATTAGGATGGTCTTTCCAGTTCCACAGGAACTCTGAGCTTTAGGTGAGTTGACAATTGAGACAAGACTAACACACGGGAAACACTCAAAGTGACTTAGCATTTCCTAGGCTCACACTTGACTTCACAAGTTGTGTGCTGCTGCAGTGGGAAGATCTGGGCTTTGAATTCAGTCAAACTCAGGTCATGGGATCTGCTGCTCTCTCTTACTCCATATACATGTCCAGGATCACCATGTTCCAGGAAATGACCAGCTGCATAACTTTTGTGTATGCGACTTTTTTTTTCCCCCTTTGAGACAAGGTCTCACTGTGTAGCCCAGGCTGGCATCAAAGTTGTGATCCACCTGCCTCAGCTTCCTGAATACTGAGATTACAAGAGTGTTTCTCCTAAGTGGTAGATAACTTTACTTAATGGTGCACCTTAGGTCTTAGCAAAAGAACAAGCCAAACCCAAAATCAGCAGATAGAAGTGGAGATTATAAGAACAGTACAAAGAATCAAGGGAACAGAGTAATTAGTTCTTTGAAAAGACAAATGCTTGACAAACCTTTTAAACAAACACACCAAAAGAAAGAGAGGAGACCAATATTAACTATTAGAGATGAAAAGCAAGGGGGGGGCAGTTCCAACAAATATCAACAAAATCCAGAGATCATTAGGGGATACTTTGAAAATGTGTATTCCAAAAAGATGGAAAGGGGCTGGAAAGCTGGCCAGCAGTTACGAGCACAGGCTACTCTTGTAGAGGATCTGGGTTTGGTTCCTAGCACCCACATGGTGGATAACAACCACCTCAAACTGCAGTTCCAGGAGATCTTACATCCTTTTCTGGCTTCCTCAGGCATTGCATGTACACAGTGTACTTGTACTTACATACATGTAGGTAAAACACTCATACATACAAAATAAAGAAATATAACCAAGATGGAAAATCTAGAAGAAATAAATCCAGGACACACATAACCTATCAAAATGAAAAGGTAGAACCACACTTTTAGCTTGATTTTCCTCATCTGGGCAAGTAAAAATAAAATGTACCTATATCCTTGCTGCTTATCACGATTAGCTGAATTAGGTAAGCTGTAAACAATACATTAAGAACATCTGCTCCACATCTGAGCAGAAGGTGGGGGTTACTTTTAGGAAGCCTGAGTTCCCACCCTGACTGGTCTTATTTGGTTGCTAAGACTGGGCAGCCCTGGCCAAGCATGGTGGCACACATCTGCAATTACAGCACTCAGGAAGTGGAGGTGGGAGAGTGACAAGTTTGAGACCAACCTGGGCTACATAGCAAGACTTTGTCTCACAGAAAAAGGAGTGAAAAATAATGATTAGGCAGCCCTGATCCACTTGGTCTAGGGCCTGGATGGTTTTGTCTTCCCCAGAATGCTCAGTGGGCATTCAGGACTCCCATCAACTGGGCAGAGAACACAATGGAAGCAGAAATCTTTTCCCGTACCTGGCCTGGTATCATCTGGGCTGTTTAAGATGGGGAACAGAAGCCACTCAAGTATCTGGTGGTTTGTCTCTTTCTACCCAACATTAACTGCTGATAGCTGAAGGCTGTCCAGATGCCCTGTATGCAGAGGGAACAGGCAAAGATTAGTTTCTCTCCACCATTGAAGAAACTTGGGCTCTATTTTTCCATCACAGATCATTTCCCAGAAGCACCTGCGCTCACTCAGCTCTTCCACTTGAAGGATTTCTCATGAATGACTCCAGATAGCCTACCATTACTCCCACCATGAACCACAAGTTCATCATTAGTCTTTATTACAACAGGCCAGTACTGCTACTAACCCTATTTAGCAGAAAAAGAATGAATTTGCCAAAAGGATATCAGGAGGGTGAGACAGCTGGGCCTGAAGCCAGAATGATACCCCAAACCCTACCCCTAAATCACTCTTAAGAAGCTCAGTGCCAGAGTCTTGATGCCTGCTGTGTAGCTGGCACCCATGCTGCTGCTCCATCAGGGAGACCCACCAGAAGCCACAGTGGCCACCACCTTCCTGGGAAAAACACATGCCTGTGCACACTGCTTCCTTGTGTTTGTCACCTGCAACTCAAAAGTCTTGTCCCTTAGCCCAGTGAACACAATACCACTGGTTCCTAATGCAATTTTTTTATTATCTAAGAAGCTCAGAACTCCCGATGATAGAAAACTTACATTAGAGGATCATGAATTCAAGCACTGAACAGGGGCTAATTCAATGGTAGGGCACTTGCCTAGCATGCACAAGGTCCTGGGTTTGATTGCCAGTGAGGCAAAATTAGTCTGTAGAGAAGAAGAGTCAGGGAGGTAACAGGGGATGACCATAAAGCATTCAGGTCAAAACTTTTAAGATACTGCACAAATGGTGATGAGTGAGAACAGTGATTGTGGAGTTGACTGGAGAGGGATGCAGGAGATGGAAAGATGCTGTATCTTTACATGCCATAGGTATTCAAACAAGGCCTTAGAATACCATATGTTAAGTATATCTCGTTTCTTTCTTGGGGCAAGTTAATAGACTGTACAAACTGCTATGGCGCACAGATTACCCATTTGCAAATCTCACTTCTTTATCTCACATAGAGGAATCAGAGACCCTGAGTGGGAACAGTGGTTTCAACAAGGGTAGAAGTGAATCATGAGGGCCTGTGGCTTCTTAGCCTGGAAGAGACTGGAGCCGGGAGGAGCCGCTCCTGTAAGCAAACTCTTTTTCTTGTTTTTGGAATTCCTTTCCTCCAACAGAGAAGGAGGCGGTCTCCAGGGCCTCTGCCCTGGACAAAAAGTGACACAGTCATCAAATACCTACACGGAGAGCGGAAGAGGACGGAGCTTGTAGCCCTAGGGAGCACCGCCCAGGCGCTCAGATAAATCACTAACACAACTGCACTGACAGCTTGAGGTTGGCACCGAGTGCCAAAGACACAGCCTGCCACGTTCCAGGAAAAGAAATCCGATCTGGTCCAGGCAGACGCGGTGGCGCAAAGTGAAACCCACCTGCGGGGGCGGGAAAGAGCTATTAGCCTTGATGGACCCTCCTCCCCGGGCGGGCCCGGAGGCGCCTACCGGCCGCCTCCCTGCGGGAAGAGGTACGGGTGTCTCTGCTTTACAGGTGAGAAAAATCACTGCTCAGTAGCTTACAGAGCCATTTAAAGCCTGATTTGGAATCCCAAGACCAGTTCCCTAACACCAAGCCCACCCAGAAGCGAGCAGGTCACTCCCGCCCACCACAAAGCACACCTGGCCTACGTTTGGATGTAGGCACTGCCCACGAAAGGGAACCGAGGGAGCACTGGGAGCCCGGGTGGGGGTGGGGAGGTGCTGTGGCCAAATCCTGAGCCCAGTGACCGGCCGGGATCTTCCGGACTCACTGAGCCGGGCCCTGCAGCCGGCGCCCGCCCTGATTGGCGCTCACCTGCCACTCCCAGCCAATCCGGGCCTCCAGAATTGGGGCTGCCAGCGCGGGAGGGGGGATGCTGCGGGCTCTACCGAGCTGCCCTCCCCGGGAAGTTCCCGTCCGGCCCGCGGCGATCCCGAGCGGCGTACCCGCCGCCGGCTGCACTCCCCACGCCCCTCGGCGCCCCTCTCGGTGCCCCGGGTGCTTTGATGCTGCGGCTGTGCGGTACCCGCTCCCGGTCTCCGCTCGCTGGGACGCGCCCCGAAGGTGCCCCCGAGCCGTCTGCGCTCGCGGTGCCCTGCTGTCTCCTGAGGTCCTCCCAGTCTCTGCCGGGCCGGTGAAGAGGGTGGGCCTGGTCCGGGCAGCCCCGCCAAGGCAAGATGTTCACGTCCAAGTCCAACTCCGTGTCGCCATCACCGTCCCTGGAACAGACCGACGCGGATGCGCTGGACATCAGCACCAAAGTGCAGCTCTACGGGGTTCTGTGGAAGCGGCCGTTCGGAAGATCGTCGGCCAAGTGGTCCCGGCGGTGAGTGCCTCTCCGTGCCCCAGAGGACTCCGGGGAGGGACCTCCAGGCCTCAGGACCCCTCCCACTCCTCTAGTCACCGTCCTGCCTCAGCCTTCCGCTGTGACCTTGGCCTTTCCAGTTAAAGCTCAGTGCTGTCTTCCTCTGAAAGTTGCGGCTCTTAACTGGGTCCCCAAGAGCTAGGGTGGAACCTCAGGCCTGCAGGTCCGGGGAATTCTCTGTGGAATGAGCTAAGTCCGGCGTCTCGAGGCTGCATGTGGGCTAGAGAGACTGCATTGTGTAGTAGGTCAAGTGGGGCCAGACTGTGCAGAAGCAGCCCCGGGGCTATCCTCTGGAGACCTTCACAGCCAATTCCCAGGCAGGAGTGTCTCCTAGCCATCCAGCCATCTACATCCTCAGCCTTACACAGAATTTGAGCAAGTCAGACCGCTGGTCTTTCTGAGAGAGGAGAGGACCACAAAGCTTCTGTAGGAAGTTGTGTTAGCCACCCCTTCAACTGTGCCTTGATAAATACACATTACTGAAGTTGAATGAAGTTGGAGTTAGAGAGGAGAGAGACAGGTCCTGTCCAAAGAACTGATGTTTGGAGATTCCTGCTGGGGAGAGCCAGGTTAACCTCAGCCCCACGTTCAGCACCAGGTCCCTGGTCTCCAGCTCTGAATGGAGGCTCCACATATCAACAGACACTTTTTATTTATAAATGGACCTGAGAGGTATGGGTGAAGGGGACCCTGGGCTTGCAGGATGTTCACAAAGCTGCCCACAGGTGCAATGGGCCATTTTCTGCAGTGCTTTCACTCTCCAGCCAGCTAGGATTTGCTGCTGGTGTGGCCTAGGAGACTCAGACTTTGTCTTGGCCCCTTCCCAGAAAGTGTGACCCTTCTTGGAAACACAGCCCATCCCACACCATGAATCTGAGTGCCTCAGATGTTTCCAAGACCATAGATCATGTGCATGTGGTAGTTAGTGGTTAGTTCTGATGTTCGATTTTGATGAATAATTTAATATTCCTGTAAGACCTCAGAACAAATGCAGCTGTGGATGGGATTTCACATTTTACAGAGCTGGTTTCATACACTTTTATTACTTCTGGCTGATTTCTCCTGAGGATTTAATGGGATACAGGCCCCATGAGTTCCTCCAAAGTTGAGTTTATCTCTGATGTTTTAAGTGGAGGCTTGGAGCAGTATGAAGGTTATATGAGAAGCTCTCAGTGCTGCATCATCTGAGCTGCAGCCTCTGAGGCCAGAAGCATCCTGTCTCCACCAGGGCACTTGACTACTGGGGGTGGGGGTGGTCACAGGGGAGGGGTTACTTGCAGACTCCTGAGCTGCTACAGGCAGTCTCCTTACTCCATTGTGCCTGACTTCTGTCCCAGGTATTCCTCTGTCATTTAAGGTTTTTCTGGTCAGGCATTTGCACCTGGTGGCATCCAGGGTACCTAGGACCCTCAAGTTAGGGGACCCTGGTTGCTGCATGCATAGTTGATTGGAGGCTGAGAAGTGTCAGGAAAAAGTCTTAGTCAAAAGCATACTGGTGGAGCCCAGGACAGCTTGGATAGCCTTAGCCCTGGGATTGGTGACCTGAGAATCTCCATCAGTAATCTTCTCAGTTACCCTCAAACAAACCAGCCTAAGTCAAAACAGTAAACACAGCTCCAAGTTAAGTTCTCTAGCCCCCTTTGAAAGAGACTGTCACTCCTGTTTTCTTTCTTTCTTAGGAGCTACCACTATACAAAGACTCTCTCTCCTCTGGGGCTCAGAAAACAACCAACATCTCACTACGAGCTCTAGGGAACATCCCTGCCATATACATACACAATTTGCCCTTGAGTCAGCAACAGCCAATCAGAGGTTCTGGGTGTAGGGAAGGCATGATGTTCAGCACAACCTCTTCTTGCTTCCCTCTGGGCTCCATTTTCCTGTTTGTTAAGTGCCGCCCCTGGACCTCTTAGCTAATTAGTGACCACAGGAAGACTTGGGACAGGGCAGTTCAGACCTGCTACTGCAGAGGCTTGCCCTTGGCAATTGATGCCCTTGTGGTAGTTAAGGGGAGGGGGCCTAGAAAGGCTCCTGCTGCACAAATAACCAGTGGGAAGAATGGAACTGGCTGTGGCCAGCTGGGTTCTATAAAACCCCTTCTCTGGGTCTGTCTTAGGAGGAGCCTCCAGCCACTTACCCTACCTCCTTGCTTATACAGCCCTGCCTTTCTCAGTGGGAAGATGCCCTTGAGCTCACTGTCAGTTTTCTTTCCCATGGGCAAGAAGGGGAAAGGAATCCAAGTGTTCATTAGCAGAGAGAAGAGAATTTGGGAGAGCTGTCTAGAGAGTAAGGTGGTAACTGTTCTTGCCTTCCTCTGTAAGCAGCAGAGATGCAGATGCAAAGACCTGGGTGACTCCAGACAAGGGGGTGGGGGTGATGAGGGTTGGAGGGAGGGCCTTGGCCTTAACCAGGGTCAGCAAGAGGTAGATTGGATGTTCGACCTTCTGATACTACCAATGGTGTCATCTAGGACTCCGCTTGCCCTGTCCTTGCTGGGAACCCAGGTCTAACACAGCCACCCATCCATGGGGTAGGTTCCTGCTCCTTTCTTGAGAGCTCTGAGATCAAATCTCTAAATCTTGCTAATCCCCAAGAGGTGCGCATCCCCAAGAGGTGCACAACTCAGGGATTCTGTGTGGGGTGTTGTACAATATAGGCTAAACTGGACTTATCCCTCAGTCTACCCCCAACCTTCTCCACTGTCAAACACCTCCAATCTCTCACACTAGGGCAAGTACCTTCAGAGGGGCTCTTTGCTCCCTGGTTTCTCAAACCTGTCTGTCTCTCTGTCTCTCTCTCTTTTAGGTTTTGTTTTTTTCTTACATTTATGTGTATGTGTGTGTGCCTACTTGTCTGTAGGTGTGTGCCTACTTGTCTGTAGGTATGTGCACACATACCACACCACCTCCTTCCCCAGCTTCAATTTTCCCTCCCCCTGGTCTACACCTGTAAGCATTGAAGAGTTCAATAAAATGAACTGTCTGGGTTCTTCTTTGACCAGATCTGCTTGACACAAAAGGCATCTGTGCTCTGAGTGGCATTTTCCTCAGTTCCCACTGGCTTTCCCATGAGGCCAGTGTTAACAACTCAGAACAAGGTAGAGGGAAGGGAAACCATGCTTAAGAAAACTGTCCTGGGCTCCCTAATTCATTTCAGATGGCACCTGTGTCCATCCCTTCACTCAAGCTGCAGTCCTGATCATGGTGTCATTGTGACTTAACTCATCTTGCCTGGTCTAATTATTCAACGAATCTGCTGATTTTTACTGTCTCACAATTCCAGTTTGCCCCTTGGCCCGCTGTAGATTCCTTGAGACCACCTCCCCAATTCTAAAACCACAAGTTGACCTCCCAGTGCTTGTTTAAAACCCTCTGTGCAGGGAGAACCCTTCTTATTCTCAGTCCCGCTTCTTAGACCTGAACTCTCTGCTCTCCCTCCCCCACACGCTGACCACCCCTTCAGCAGTATTTGTACACAACATAGGAACACGCTGTTCTCTGCATATGTCCTTCTCTGGAAAGCATCCTTCCTCTTCTACCTCTTCCCAATTTCCTAAGACACCTTTCTTTATCCTTTAAAACCCTAATCAGTTTTGATCTCTCAGATGTTGGTCAGGGCCCTTTACCACAGACCCCCCCAACCCCACGGCTGGCATGCTTCTGTTTACAAAAACTTAACCTTGTTACTGTGTGTCCTGGTGCTTTACAGTGTCTCAATATACCCTCTTGGTATACCCTCTTGGTGCTGTGTAACATTGCAATGTACTCCACTAAGTTATGATGTCACAGTATTTCATCCTGGTGCTTTACAGTGCCACTGCATAGCCTCCTGGTGGTTTCTGGGTTGCATCCTATATGCATCCTATATGCTAGTGTGCTAGAGGAATTCCAGTTCTCTCATTTACCCACTGTGTAATCTGGGACATGTTAATTTCTCTGTGCTCCAGTTTCCTCACCTCTCGAACATAAGCAATAAATTAATTAACACAGATAATGCTGTTATACAGACAGTGCCTGGCAAAAAGATAAAGCTTCAGAAACATGAAGTATTTTTTTAAAAAATATTTTATTATTTTTATTTTATGTGTATGGGTGTTATGCCTGCATGTAGGTAAATACACCTGTGTCTTGCAATGCCTGTGGAGGACAGAAGAGGTGGTCAGATCCCCTGGAACTGGACAGTTATTAGCTGCCATGTAGGTGCTGGGAGTCTTCTGCAAGAACAGCCAGTGTTCTTAACTGCTGAGCCATCTCTCCAGCCCTGAAACACGAAGTATTTTAAAACTGTTTCCACATGTTTTCTCCTGCATGAACTCTAAGCTCCTTGAGGGTAAGGACTCATTAAGCTCCAGGAGACTAGCACAGTACTTACCTGGGCTAAGTGCCTCCTTACCACTCTTTGACCTGAGCCTCGTAGGCATTGCAATCATTTTGCAAAGATCAGCTCAAGGGAAACAACTAACTGGTCATGAATGATGAAGAGTCCCAGCAATGCGGAACACAAGCAGCTAAGAGCTTGGGTGAGTCTGTGGCTGGAGAGATGGCTCAGAGGTTAAGAACACTGGTTGTTCTTGCAGAAGACCTGGGTTCAAATCCCAGCACCCACATGGCAGCTAACAACTGTCTGTCACTCCAGTTCCAGGGGATCCGACAGCCTCTTCTGTCCTCAGGCATTGCATGACACGGTGCACTTACCTACATGCAGGCATAACACTCATACACATAAAATAAAAGTAATAAAAAAAATTGGGCTTTGACAGTACAGAGCTCTATTTGTCCCTTTTTAGTTGCTTAATCCATGGTTTCTTTACCAGTGAACTAGAAAAACAAAGCAAACAAAACAACAACCACTTGCCAGGTATGGTGGCACATGCCTGTAATCCCAGCACTTGGGAGGCAGAGGCAGGTGATCTCTGTGAGTTCAAAGCTACCCTGGTCTACAGAGTTCCAGGCTGGCTGGGGCTATAGGGAGATACTGTCTCAAAAAGACAAAAACAAAACAAAACAAAACAAAACAAAACACAAAAAGTCCATCATTAGAGTTGTTGAAATAAGATAATGTCAGTAGGGCCAGGCACGTGGCACACACCTGTAATCCCAGCACTCGGGAGGCAGAGGCAGGTGGATCTCTGTGAGTTCAACGCCAGCCTGGTCTACATAGTGAGTTCCAGGACAGCTGGAGCTACAGGGAGACCCTGTCTCAAAAAGACCAAAAAAAAAAAAAAAGTCAATAAAACACACTGCAAAGTATCTTGATGACTTAAATGCTCTTTCATCTGGAGGTAGAAATGTTCTTTAGGACCAGAGAGGAGGCTGGGGTTATGGCTTGGTTGGTAGAGTACTTGCCTAACATGCATGAAGCTCTGGGGATTCATTGCCTCCCGTCCAGGTGTGTGCTGGCCCTGAATCTAGAGAGCAGCACCCTAGGAAGCAGGAGGAAGGCCTGGTGACCCAATCCCAGCTTGCCTTCGGAGTAGGTATGGGGCTTTGCATGTTATTTCACACCTAAGCCTTTTTTTCCTTGCCTGTAAAATGGGAATGAAAAGCCTGCTTTCCAGTGAATCAAGTTCTCTGATCTATGCAGAACTTGCCACACAGAAGCCAATACGTGAGAATTACAAAGTCAGTGGTGACCATGGCAGCCTTTGTACCGCCAGCCCAGCTCTTCAGGGCCCAAAGGCTGTGACCCCAGTGTTGCAGTCTGAATGAGGGTATTTAGGAACAAAGAGACTTTGGAGGAAGGTGTGAGAAGAAGAGGTGTCCTTCTACTGCAGGGCACTTGGATTCTAGCCTCTCTGCTGCTGAGCAAAAGTCACTAGCTAGAATGGCCATCACTGAGGCAGGTTGAAAAGCAAAGACGTTTGGGGCCTTCAAAGCATGCTTGTCAAATAAGGCATGGTGGGTGGTGCTCATTACTGCCAGATAGGAGCTTGCCTTCTGCCTCTAGGTCTGTGCCAGGTATGCCTGTGTGGTAGTCCATAGTAGCTCTAGCTGGGTCTGCTGAAGTCTGGCCACAGAGCAGAGACTGCCCAAGGCATCTCCCGTGCCTCTACAAGCAAAGAGAGCTAAGTCTTCTTGCCCAAGTAACCCCCACCACCCCCTGCCCCCAAACTGGAAAATAGCAGGTCTGAACTCTTCTCTACACTGTGATGTTCTTTTGCTACAGTCAGGAAACATCTGCCTTTCCCATGGGACTGATATGGTACAGCCCCACCCTCTAGTGGCCCTCTCTGGATAAAGAAGACTTCAGGTGTGGCAGTGGATGTTTAGTGCCAAGCGCAGGAGCCCAGACATCAGTACAGACTGCCCTGGGCACCGAGGATGAGGAAAGTTCTGGCAGTGAAGAGAGATAACAGCAGGTTAGAACATTCCAGGTGGAGCAACTCAGTCTCCATTTGAGTACAGAGATCAGGAAGGGCAGAAGTGGCAGAAAAGCCCAGTGTGGGGTGGGCCCAACTGTTGTGTGGCCCAGAATATCTCTGCAAGTGGTAGTAACTTGCTCTCTCTGCTGGGGGCAGGAAGGCTTCAGGAAGCATTGATGTTTTTGGGTATCACCCCTGAGCAGGGTCCACTAGGCTGCATTTGTTCTGTGGTTGGGCAGAGAGGGCCGCCACAAGTAAAGAAAATGAGTTGAAGCCAGGCACGGTGATACAGGCCTGTAGTCCTAGCTCTTTAGGAGATTGAGATGGGGGTTGGGAGGTAGTTCAAGTCTGTGAGTTCAAGACCATCCTGGGCAACATAGCAAGACCCCCACCCCCAAAATCTCAAAAGAGAAAAAACAAAAGACAAAATTGGTTGGCATGAGACGTGCACCAAAGCACAAAGCTGAGCTGAGCTTTAGTTCCCTCAAGAAAGAGAAGAGAGTTTGCAGCTGCCAGAAATCCCAGGACTGTCCTCCACAGGTCCCCACAGCAGATGAGGGAAGATCATCTGGTTTGTGGTATTATAGGGTCTGATTTGGTTTTTTAATTAAAGATTTATCTTTATTTTTTATTTTTGAATATTTTATTTTCTTTTTTATTTTATGTGTTTGAGTGTATTACCTGCATGTAAGTGCACCTGTGTGGTCCAGTGCCCGTGGAGGTCAGATGAGCGTATTGGATCATCTGGAACTGGAGTTACGGACAGCTGTTAGCTGCCATGTAGGTGCTGGGAATCGAACACAGGGTCCTCTGCAAGAGCAGCCAATGCTCTTAACCACAGAGCCATCTCTCCAGGCCCTATCTTTATTTTTTTAATTATAGGTATAACCACTATCTTTATTGTTTTAATTATAGGTGTATGGGGGCTGGAGAGATGACTCAGCGGAAAGAGCACTCACTGCTCTTGCAGAGGACCTGGCTTCAATTTCTAGTACCCACATGCTGGCTAACAGCTGTCCATAACTCCAGTTCCAGGGGACCCAATGCCCTCTTCTGACCTCCTCAGGCACTGGACCACATGGGTGTGTTACTTGCATGCAGGCAATATACTTATACACATATAATAAAATATTTTATTTATTTTTATTTTACATACATGTGTGGGGTTTGCATGTATGAGTGCAGATACCTTCAGAGGTCAGAAAAGGGTGTCAGATCCCCTGGAACTGGAATTACAGGCAGCTGTGGCCACCTGAAATTGGTCCTGGGAATTTAACTCAGATCCTCTGCAAGAACAGTATGTGCTCTTAACCACAAGCCATCTCTCTAGCCCTTGTTTGACATCTTGATGGCCACCAGCATCTTCTTCTCAAGCTCCTCACAAGAAGATTCAACAAGTGATGCTGGGAATGGTTTAACAACAGGCTCTTGAGGAGGGAGGAAGGAAGGGAGGGCAGTTCTGTGGTATTTAATTTTCACAGTATAAACACTCCCATCGTGATCAGTGTCCTATCACTGAATGCCTAGCAGGTGAGACAGTCATACCATTGGCCATTGTGAGTCGATACTAGCAGGCTCCATTGTTGCTGCTCTGAACCTTCCCCTGTGTGCATATACAGGCATACACACACACACACACACACACACACACACACACGCACACTCAACAACCTGGGACCCCCACCATCTTCTTTTAGGTTCACAGCACAGCAGTGTCCCTGGAGGGGGAGAACTCTGGTGTCTTGGAGCCTTAGGAGCTTTGAGGCCTAATTGGATCTTCCTCTGGAGCATGCTTCATTTCTTACAGCCTCAGTCATTAGTTCTGAAAGAATCCCCAAGGTGGGCCAAGTGTTCCTGTTGGCACTGAGGATTTGCTTCCCAATACCCATAAAACACCATGTCTACTTTGATCCCTAGTTAGACTTGAGTCCCAGAAGGAGGTTATGTGCATTCTAAGACAAAAGGAAATGTATCACCTTGGGGTGTCAGGACTGCAGACCTGGCCTCAGCAGCTGGTACCCAATTCCATTTGATTGCACCAACACACCCATCTTACAAGCACATGTCTTTTTCCCCTTCTCCTACACCTGGCAGAGCCCCTATGTAATTGGAGGTGATCACTTAAGAGGTAAAGGAACCTCAGGAGGACAACAGGTTCCTATTGTGCTGAGGAAGACAGCTCATAGGAAACAGGCAAGGCAACCCTAGAAGCCAGTCATGGGCCCCCCTCTTCACTGCCCTGGTGCATGGGTCATGCAGTCTGAAGGGCAGACTGAGACCTTTGTGCAACGTGCAGTGTGAACTGGTCTCATAGACTCCCATGTGAGTCCACGGCCCTCAAGGTTGCTCTTGTCCCAAGAGAGCTCACTCTTTTTCTCCTCTTACCTTTGTAGGTTTTTCATCATCAAAGAAAGCTTTCTGCTTTATTACTCTGAGAGTGAAAAAAAGAGCTTTGAAACCAACAAATACTTCAATATACATCCTAAGGTGAGGAGGGTCCTTCCCAGGTCCACAGTGAAGGAGGCCCACTGGGGGCATCTGGGGGTTGGAGGGGGGCTGTCTGTTATCTTGCTTTGGCCTACAACGTGGAGAACAAATCCCTTCAGGGCTCAAGACCCCCTCTGGTCTTCTGGGCTAGACACCCATGCACACACACACACACACACACACACACACACACACACACACACATACTTCCTGGACCTCAGAGCCTGCCTCAGCTCCAGCTCTTCTTCCCTCTGGGAATCAGTTCTGGCTTTGGTCTAATACCCCTGGGGTGTGGTCCAGCCTGGGGTTATTGGCTTTCTCTGGGAGCTCCCAGGGACTTTGAGTGATGTGAGTTGGGTGAGGTGGGGCTGCCTGCTCTGCTTCTTTGTCAGGGTGTCATCCCACTGGGTGGCTGCCTGGTAGAGGCCAGAGAAGAGCCCAGTATGCCCTATGCCATGAAGATCTCACACCAGGACTTCCATGTGAGTAGGCCCTTCCCCCAGCCCAGGGTTGGCAGGACAGAGCAGCGTCAACTTGGTTCCCTGGGAACAGCTCTGTGCAATCTGGCCTGGGAGGGCTGCTGTGGCTCAGTTCTGTGGGGTTGGGATAGCAGAACTGGCCTCCCTCTCCCTTGGAGTGGATGCCTCTCACTCTGCCTCCTCTTCCTGGCAGGGGAATGTCTTGCTGGCTGCTGAATCTGAGTTTGAGCAGACACAGTGGCTGGAGATGCTGCAGGAGTCTGGGAAGGTGTAAGTGTCTGCCAGCAGGGCCTCCAAAGGGCCAGGATGAGAGCAGATGGGCTAGGCTGACCCTGAGTCCCTGCCTCTTTGCTGGGTCCTGAGAGAGGGCCGTGGGACTGACTAGAATGTGTGGAAGGAGACAGCTCAGGATTTAGAGCATCTGTGAGGGTCCCCTAAGTGGTAAATTTGAGAAGTGTCTGCAGTGACAGGTGGCAGATGTGGACATCATTTGCCTCCAGTTATTGGGAGTGAGTCCTTTTATTTAGCACCTCAACACATCCATCTCACATCCCCAGACCTGCAATTAACCGTAGTAAGGACCAGAGATAGTGTCCTACAAATCAAGTTTCAAGTAACAGAAACTCCCTGCCTGACACAGTCCATTTGCACCCAAACCTGTGACCTGGCATATACCCATTCAAGCTGATCTACACTTCTGACCCAAACAATAACTGAGTGCCCAGCCTTATGCAAGGTGATAGGCATGAGGTGGTATAGGAAGATGCTAGGAGAGCAATCCTTCTCTGCTCTGCAAGTGCTCTTGGCACATTCCCCATGGCCCACTTTGCAACCTCAGCCTCCTGTTACTATAAGTGATCGATGTTGGTGGTGTACCCAGAGTTCTGGGTGCCAGAGTGAGCTGAGATTCTGGAGGATGGAGGAGGGGCTAGCATGGAACATGTATTTTCTCTCTCTCCCCAACCCTGTCTCCTGGTTTAACCATTTTTGTTTCACCTGTCCTCTCCTCTGTCCCATCCCCCAACCCTCTCCAGGACCTGGAAGAATGCCCAGCTGGGAGAAGCCATGATCAAAAGCCTGGAGGCCCAGGGGCTGCAGTTAGCTAAGGAAAAACAGGAGTATTTAGGTTGGCTACAGGGGTGAACTGAAATCTGAGGTTCCCTGAGGCTGCACTTGGGGCTGGGCCGGGGCGGGGTGGCCTTGTCAAGCGTTCATTGAAGAATCTAGAAATGGACCTAATGTTTTCTTGCCCGGGCCCCAGGTCCTCCACCTGCCCTCCCTTTCACCCCACTAAGCCCACTTTAAACCTGGCCGCAGGGCTCCAGGTTCCTGTGTTCTGTCTGCTAAATATGTTCTGGTTGAGAGAGATGATGAGATGAGGTTGCTTCTCTGTTGGGAAGCCTGCTTAGACACTCAGCCCTGGGTCCCCCTCCACCTATTCCAGGCACACACACACACACACCCTGCCTCTTCAGCAGGACTCTGCCCTCCTCTACTAACGAGGCACTAGTCAAAGTGGGAGGCGGTTACAGAGACCTGGGGCTGCAGAGTCCCACCTGAGCCTCCATGGTTGAGCGCCCCATGGATATATGAATGCACAAAACAGAGACAATGACAGGAAAGGAAGGAGACGGCTTGGGCCAGTGAGGCAGCTTCTATCCTCAGCTTTTATCAGGCCCCAGCCTCTAGTTAGCAGGAGTACTCACCACAAAACAGAGACAATGACAGGAAAGGAAGGAGACGGCTTGGGCCAGTGAAGCAGCTTCTATCCTCAGCTTTCATCAGGCCCCAGCCTCTAGTTAGCAGGAGTACTCAGCTCTTTCCTGGGAGATGGCCTGGATGACAGAGGCCACCTCAGGACCTGCCCCTCAGGACCCCTGAGCTGAGCTTTCAATGAGTGTGTGCTTGCTTTGGCAGACAAGCTGATGGAAGAGACAGAAGAACTGTGTCTTCAGAGGGAGCAGCGAGAGGTAGGCACACGTCAAGACTGCACAGAACACCCCACCTCCCCTCAAAGCTGGCACTAGGGAATGATGTAGGGGGACCAGGCACCCAGAGACTTACCTGAGAGACCTCAGATGGGATGGAGTGGGAAGGTCCCTGAGGTGACAGTGCTGCATCTTGCTGTAGCTTCTTGGTGGGAAGTATATTTCTCCTTGTCAACCCTTGGAAGGAAAGGAAAAAAATGCATGAGTACCTGCTAGAGAAAAAGCCATCCAAACATTTCATAAACTACCTGCTGGCTGATAGCCACAGGAGGCTGTTATGGCCTGGATTATCCGCCAGGGGCTTCTGGTGGGTTTGATGACTTCAGAGATTCCTTCATTTTGCCAGTCAACAGTATAAACCCTGTGGAGGCTCTGCAGTGGCTTAAAGCAGCCTAGAGGTCAAGGAGACTCTACCCTCATGGGAGTCACTGAGGTCCACTTCATTTCCACACCTAAAGGGCAGGGCAGGGTAGTAAGCAGAGGGGACTCTGGAGCCAGGCTACCTCTGATTGTATTTAATCTTAGCATTTCTAGCTATGTGACCCCTGACAAGCTACTTAACCTCTCTAAACAGCAATATTCTCATCTGAAAATGAGAATAATAATAAAACCCATCCTTTTAGAGATATAAAAATTAAACAACATGTTACATGGTAAGCATTTAGCACCTTGTGTATACTTTAATGACTACCTGATTTGTGCTCACATTATTATGGGTCCTTTCTACATGGATGAGGCCTGATATACAGAATGGCTTGCTCAAAGGAGCCTACCTAGAGAGAGACTGACAGTCCACTTCCTTTTGCCCTGTCATTTCTCTTTATCTTCTCCCAGGACATCAGCAGTAACTCAGTACCCAGCCATGACTCAGCTCGGGGACTCTGTTCCTTCCCCAATGCCCTTCATAAGACTCTGAAACATACCCTAAAGTCAACAAGCACAGTGCACTCCTTTGTACCCCAAACCTTCCAAGATCTAGCACAGCACCTGGTCCAAGATCAGAGCATGGTGACTGTGGAATGAATCAAGAATGAGGGCTGGAGAGATGGCTTAGTGCTTAAGAACACTGGCTGCTCTTGCAGAGGACCTGGGTTCTGATCCCAGTACCCGTATGGCACTAACAACTGTCTGTAACACCAGTTCCAGGGGATCCAACCTCCTCTTCTGGCCTCCATGAGTACTGCATGTACGTGGTATACCTATATACATGCACTCATACACATAAAATAAAAATGAGTAAATAGAGGCTGGAGAAATGGCTCAGTGGTGAAAAGCATTGGCTTCTCTTGCAGAGGACCTGGGTTCAGTTCCCAGCACCTACATGGTGGCTAACAATCACCTGTAACTCCAGTTCCAAGGAATCCACAGGCATTGCTTGCACAGGTACACTTACATACATATAGGCAAACACTCATATTCATAAAATAATAGACAAAATTTTAAATTCAAAATTAAGAACAAACAGGTTTGATTCTTACATCTTCACATTACAGTTTAATTTTAATTCACTAGGACAATCTGCCTTCATTTTTCTTCCAAAATTTTACCTGCTATATCCATTTGTTATTCCAACTAAACTTGGGAATTATTTCCTTGATTACACATCAAAAAGTGGGGGAAAAAGGTTGAAGATTTGAATTTGGAGATGTGTTTGAGGACTGGTACCATATCACTGAGCCTCTTCTAGGGTTTGAGCCTCTATGCCTCCAGACTCTCATGTAGGTCCCAAATTAGAGTTTAGGCCTTTTCTCTAGTGTCCTATACATTAGAGTGAGACTTTGGTGTCTTTAAGGACAGATGATTCAGGAAGCCTAGCATGGGATAGAGTAGGAGCCACAGCCCCTGGTGGAGAGAGGAGACACAGCCATCAGAGGTTGAATCTGGGGCGGCAGTTGGCCCAAGGAAAATTTAGACACTCTATCTAGGTCTTAGATGAGAAATTAGGACAATGGAGACTCAGGGCACACAGGCCTCTCTTAATTCCACAGCATCGAAGTGGGACGCTGGCAGCTGTGAGCACTTTTTTTGCTACAAGTAAGGCTCAAGCCCAGCTGCTTGTGCAGTGGAGGCTGCTTGGGAGACAGGCAGCAGGGAGAGAACCACCTCAGGTTCAAATTCCTTATCAGAGGCCTATACTAGGTCAGAAAGAGAGCCCAGATTCTACTCCTGTCTTAACCACAAAGTCATTCTGCCTGTATGTTTCCTTCCTTAGCTTGCTCACTCATAGGGTGGGTTCACCTATCCCCAGTAATTCCCCATCTCCACTCCAGATCAGAGCATTGGGTCACTTAGAAAGGGTACTGTATTCCAGAGACAAGGTGAAGATTGTTACAATGATGTGTGAGGTCTAGGGGAGCCTGTGTGTGAGCCTGACCCACAGGAACCCTCAGGGTCTGGAATTTGGAGACTTGGATTAGAGTCTCAACTTCATCACTGTCTGTGTGACCTTGGGCATGTCACTTGACTTCTCCGAACTTCAGATTCTTCATGGGTAATGCCTGATGAAAGGAATGCCTGCTTCGACTGTCTCTAGGTTGCCATGAGGTTCAATGGACTAGAATTCTGGGAAATACACCCTGTGATCATGCAGCCCTGGTATCTTCCACTGGTCAGAAAAAGATTGGGAGTTTGAGGGTGTACAAAGGGCACAGGAACAAGCTGGGTATGTCTGCCAGGGGCCAGAAAACCATGCTTCCCTGGCACCCCTGGCTCCTTGGTTCCCAGTGGTCTCATCTCTCCCCCTGGAAGAGGGCAGCCTGCCAGCCTTTCCTTTTCTGGTTGAACTCTGGGAGATCATGGTCAGTCTGACAAGTCTTGCCACTGTGGATGCTCCCTGTCAGAACGTAGGCTGGGTAAAAGGAACCACTCAAAATGTAAAGCTCTTTGCTGACACCATGATGAATGTGGCCCTGATTCTGTGATGGGTAACTACTATGGTCAAAGCTCCTCCTTTCATGGAGCTGAAGTTTGCCTTCTAGTGACTTATTTCTACATGTATACTCCTGCAGTTTAGGTCAGGTTCGATAGAGCAGAGCAAGCTCAATATGGTGGAAAAAGACTTTGCTGTGTAATGTCTTAGTTGAAAGCTTAGCCTGTGATAGGGTCACTGAGCTCATACTGTCCTAAGCCATAGGAACAAAAAGCTTTGTCTTGTCAGAAGTGCCTAAGTTGTAGCTCCCACTCTAACTGTATTCTCACACTGCACTGGGCATCAACTTCTTAAGAATCATATAGTCAGGGACTGGAGAGATGGCTCAGCAGTTAAGAGCATAGACTGCTCTTGTAAAACACCTGGGTTCGGTTCTCAGAACCCACATGGCACCTAATAGCCATTTCTAACTCCAGTTCTAGGGGATCTTGTGCCCTCTTCTGACCTCCTCAGGCATTGTCTGATGTGGGTGCACTTACATACATGCAGACAATACACTCATATACATAAAATAAAAATAAGGAAAAATTTTATTTAAAAAATATAGTAGTTGGGTTGGAGAGATGGCTCAGTGATTAAGACCACTGGTTGTTCTTGCAGGTCTGGAGAGATAGCTCAGAGGTTAAGAACTGGTTGTTCTTGCAGAAGACCAGGGTTCGAATCCCAGTACCCACATGGCAGCTAACAACTGTAACGCCAATTCCAGGGGATCTGACAGGCTCTTCTGTCCTCTTCGGGCATTGCACAACATGGGTGCACTTACCTACATGCAGGCAATACACACATACACATAAAATAAAAATAATTAAAAAATAATGTAAATCATATAGTCAGACATAGTGGCATACTCCTATGATTTTAGCTAGTACTTGGGAGTTAGAGGCAGGAGGGAGGACAGTGGTGGTAAATTCAAGGTTAGCCTTGACTATATGAGATCTTGTCTCAAAAAAAAAAAAAAGAATGTGGGCTAGAGAGATGGCCCAGCACACACATGGTAGCTAACAACCGTTAGTTAACTCCAGTTCCAGGGGATCCACTGGCCTCTGCAGGCATTGCATACCATGGGTGTATTCAGCATCAATGCAGGCATTTTTTAAACAAAGATTGAATAAAAGAAGGAAGGGAGGGAGGAAGAGAGCCAGGCTTGGTGGCTCACACCCATAACCCCAGCACTTGGGAGACTGAGGAAGGATTGTCTTCAGTTTAAGGCCAGCCTGGACTGCCAAACAAGTACCAGGCCATCCAGGGCTATATAGTAAAACCCTCCTGTCTCAAGAACAAACAAAAGAGCCATATAGGTAAAATGAAAAGTAGTAAAGAAGTGAGCAGGAAGGGAGGAATTGTTCTCTCTCACTTTTACTGGAGTAGTTTTAGGTTCACAACAGAATCAAGTGGAAAGTACTCTGCTACCCTTACCTTCCCTGCTATTAATGAACCCTACAGCACAGTGGTGTGTGTGTTACAACTGAGAAGCCAACACTGACATTGCTGTTACTCAAAGTTCACAGCATGCCTCAGGGTTTACTCTGGATATAGTGTAGTCTTTGAATTTTGACAAATGTAAAACGGTGTTAATCTACCATTGTAGTCAATGAGGAGTTTCACTACCTTAAAATCCCATGTTCCATGTATTTATCTCTCCCACTAACCCCAGGCAACCAACCACTTGTCTTCTGGTCTTCTTTTTTTTTTTTGGTCTTTTTGAGATAGGGTCACCCTGTAGCCCCAATTGGCCTGGATTCACTGTGGAGACCAAGCTGGTCTCGAACTCACAGAGATCCACCTACCTCTGCCTCCCAAGTGCTGGGATTAAAGGCATGCGCCACCACACCCTGCCTGGTCTTCTTTTTTGGGATCTTTTTTGAGGCATGGTCTCCCTGTAGCCCCAGCTGGCCTGGAACTCACTATGTAGACCAGGCTGGCCTTGAACTCATAGAGATCCGCCTGCCTCTGCCTCCCAAGTGCTGGGACTACAGGCATGCGCCACCATTCTTGGTCTCCAAAGTTTTGCTTTTTTAGATCATCATATAGTTGGAATCATATACTCTGTGGCCCTTTCAAATTGACTTCTTGCACTTAGTGACTGCATTTAGGTTTCCTTCATTGCTTTTTATGGCTTGATGTCTCATTTCTTTTCAGAGCTGAGTAAATTCTGTTGTCTGGGTGTGCCACAGTTTGTCCATTTCCCCCTGAAAGACTTATTGATTGTTTCCAAGTTTGGGCAGGTATGAATGAAGCTGCTATAAACATCCAGAAACAGTTTTTTTTTGTGTGTGTGTGTGTAACAGTTCATTTAAATAAGTAACAAGGAGTGTGTTGCTGGATCACATGGGGAAGAATGTTTTGTAAGGAGCTGCCTCTCTGTCTTCTAAAGTGATGGTGATGCTTTGCATGCGCCAAACCCTCTCCCCCCCAACAACTGCACCAGAGTTCCTGTTACCTTGTGGTCCACTGTTTTGGATTTGGGACATTTTAGTACCTGTGTAGTGGTATCTTGTTTTTTTTAAATATTTTATTTTATGTGTATGAGTTTATTGCCTGGATGTATGTGAGTGCATCCGTGTTGTGCAATGCTGCGGAGGTCACAAGAGGGCTTCAGATTCCCCTGGAACTGGAGTTAAGGATGGTTTGTAGCCGCCATGTGGGTGCTGGGAATCGAACCCGGTCCTCTGCAAGAGCAGCCAGTGCTCTTAACCACTGAGCCATCTCTCCAGCCCTGGTATCTTGTTGTTTTATAAATATTTTCATTTTTTGTTAGTGTAAGTGTGGACACAGCATGTGTGCATAGAGGTCAGAAGACAACTTGCAAGAGTTGGTTCTCTCCTATCATATGGGTCCTGAGGATGCGACTGATGTCATCAGGCTTGCCTTTACCCACTGAACCATCCCACCTCCTCATTGTGGTTTTAACTGGTGATTATCTAATGACAGGATGTTCAACATCTTTCATATGCTCTTTTGCCATTCATAACTGTTCCTTAGTAAAGAATCTGTTAAGGCCTTTTGCACGTTTTAAAAATTGGATTGTTGCTTTTCATATTGAATTTTAAGAGTTCTTTGTATATTTGGGATTCCAATGCTTTATCAGATGTGTCTGTGGATATTTTTGATGGCTCTGTGGCTTTTCTCAAAACTGTACATCCACTTTGGAAGATCTGCCTGCCTCTGCCTCCAGAGTGCTGGGACTAAAGGCGTGCGTCACTGTACCCAGCTGTTCATTGGGATTTTATCAGGGTCTCACCTCCCTGGGAGAAGGGGAATATGAAACTCCTGGTCACTCTAGCCATTTTATACCACTGAGAGTTAGGAACAAAGGACTAAAAAGCACTTGTGAAATCTAGGAGCCCAAGCTCACAAAAGTACTGAGACCTATTCATAGAACTCCCTCAACACCTCACCACTGTGTCACTAAATCTAGGAAGGCAGAGGCAGGCAGAGCTCTGTGAGTTAAAGGCCAGCCTGGGCTGCATAGTGAGTTTTAGGCCAGCTGGGGCTACAGGGAGACCCTGTCCCAAAAAGACCGGAAAAAAAAAAAAAAAAAAAAACCAACCCAGCCCAATGGTAAAATAGCTTCTCCTGAGAGCAGCGCTTGTTAAGACTAGAATGAGCTGGGTGTGGTGATGCATGGAGCTCCAGAATTTAGGAGGCTGAGGCAGGAGGACTGGTAGTCCAGGCCTCGACAAACAAAAACCAAGAAAGGGCAGCTTTCTTCTTTGCCCTGCTGGAAGCATAATGGTATTTTTCCCTGAGATCCACGGTGAGAACCTGGGAGAAATGTTAGAGGTCAAATACAAGTGTGAGGGGCCCCTGAAACTGGAACCCCATAGTGGTCTTTAACAAGACCTGTCCACATTGAGCCTTCAGCAACTATGATTCAGGCTTTCCTGCTTTTGCTCTGCTTCTCACTGAGGCTTTGCTGGAGACTCTCTGCCCTGTTCATGTCTGCTTTCTGTGTCCCTGTTTCTCCAGTCAGGCCAGAGCTTGCTCTATGGCTTCATTTCTCGACAAATCTGAGAAGAGCGGCTCATTTTCTAGCTTTTCACTTGTTGGGGCGGAGTGGTGACTTTGAAGCTCCTCACTTTCTGGACTGGGAGCTGGAAGTTCTCAGTTCTTTATCTTGTTCCTCTTTGATACTAGACACAACTACCCCCCCAATAGAAATACTCTTTGTAGGAAACTTGGAAAGCATGAATTTATCCTTACTCTCACAATCCACAGACAACTTCTCTCAATTTTTCAGTGTTCCTTTTTCCTGCTACATATTTTTCTTATCTTTTCTCTTTCTCTTTTTGGGCGCTAAAGGGAGACCCTATGGCCTTGTGTACACTGAGCCCATATTCTGATGATACAGGGGAGAACAGGGCCCCCTTTTAGGGCTCTTAGTCTAATTCATAAAAGAATTTAAGAATGGACTCAAACTGAACTGAAACGGAGGCTTTAAGACAATTTTATTTGAGTTTAAGGAAAAATCCTCAAGGCAGGTAAGCTGTAAATCTCAACATCTGCCCTGAGGATAGAGGACAGAAGAGGGGAAAAAAGCCAGAAAGCCATGCCGGTTTAGCCAGGGTAGGATGGGTGTGGGTGATGGCTACAACAGAGACTTTAGTAAAGAAACCCAGAATGTTGGGGCAGCCCAGAGTGTTAAGGAAAACATGCTTAGAAAAGAGATAGAAGAAAAGAGGTTCTCTTTTCTGAAGAATTCAGAAAAGTGGGCAGACTTATGGAAAGCTATGTGTCTGTGGCCCAGTCTGGAGGTACTATGCTAGGGGGCGGGATTTAGGGCAGGAAAAGTTCGCTATCTCATTAATGCACTAGGCATTCCTGCTATCATTTTAGCATGAATTAAGGTAAACTTTAACTCTTCCTATGGGAGACCTGTGACCAGATGATCCACTCAGCAAAACTGGAATGTCAAGTCTCCACTCAGGCCAGAGATCCCTACTCTCCTGACCAGTTTTCTGCCAAGGGGCCTCCTTGCTACTGCAACACTGCTGCTGAGCTATACCCCCAGCCCCAGCCCTATGCATTGTTCCTATATCCTATGTATGTCTTCAGTACTGGGGACTGAACCCAGAGCTTTGTGCTTGCTAAGCAAGCCCTCTACCACTTAGTTAAAGCCCTGATCCACTTCTTCCCATTTATTCACCTACATCAATCAGCTCAAGAATCAGCTAATTTCCCCTCTTACCACCTCCCTGGAGTTCTCTACTATATTCCCATCCAGGATAGCTTTACCCAGAACTGGGTCTCTGTCTTGCATGTGGTGTATCCTGGTTTGTAATACTGCTTGAATGTGTTTGGTTTTTTTTTAATTAAAAAAGTTATTATTTTCTCTTATGTGTAGGAATGTATTGCCTGCATGTATGTGGGTACACCTGTGCTGTGCAATGCCAGCAGAGGTCAGAAGAAGGCATCAGATCCCCTGGAACTAGAGTTACAAATGGTTGTTAGTTGCCATGTGGGTGCTGGGAACCAAAACCGCGTCCTCTGCAAAAGCAGTCAGTGCTCTTAAACACTGAGCCATCTCTCCAGCCCCATGTTTGATTGTTTTAATAATATTGGATTCCTGCATTTGATCTAAAATCCTGGTCTGGTTTTATTAATAACTGTACTAGACCATAGTCTCCACAAAAGCATCTTCAGATTCTCTGTAGAGTCTGGCAGGTGCTTGGAACATATTACACACTTGGTAAATAGACATAGCATGAATGAAGAGAATTAGAAGAAAAAAGATCTCACTGGGCTATTTCCTGAAATCGCATTGAGCCTGTAAATTATTTGCAGAGTCTTCATTGGATTAAGTCTTCCTGATCAGGAGTCTCTGTTCCTGCATTCTTTTGAAGAGTATAATTAGTTTTATTGAGGACTAGAAATTGTGGTCTGTGAAGCACAGCAAACAAGAATTGTTTGGTTTTGTAGGATGGGCAACTTGGGAACAAAATAGATTTTTAAATACTTGAAGGGAAAAGAAATTAGTTTTGTTTGATGGGCCAAGACAGAGAAGTTGGATTCCATGAGGAAAGTTGGAAGGGAGGCAGATTTGGGCTGAAATGGATCTGGTGGGCAACACTGGCTGCCCCCTTCCCTAAGTGCACTATAGCAGCCTGGAATGGCCAGGTGCTGACTACACCCTTGCCCCTGCCTGTCTGCTGTCTGCTAGCTCTTATTTTGTGGGCTGGGATCCACAGGCCTGAGAGCGGAGGAGCAATATGCTGGAAGGAAGTGAGAGAGAGACCAAGACTGAGGCAGCTGCTGAAGGGAAGGAAAGCCTGCACGGGCAGAGGTGACTCAAAGGTCTGGAGAGGAGCAGAGCTGTGGAAATTAGTAGAACCTGCTATTGGATCCTAGAGAAGATTTTGACAGAAATCTTCCATCTTTTGCCCATACTTTTTTAGCAGTGGAGCTGGTTGGGGGAGGGGATGGAGCTTCTTCTCAGGTTGTTCAAGGGCAAAATGACCTGTCTTAAGGAGATAGATTTTCTGTCACAAGAGCCATTCATACAGAGCTTGGCCACCTCTAGACAGAAAATCAAGCAGGGGATTCAAGCATCCCATGAAGACTGCATTTTCTTTAGAGAAAATTGCTTTGACCCTGGAGGACTCTGCTTCATGGGCACCCATTCCTCTGACCCCTTCATTGTAGTAGCAGATGCTTCCCCGGGTACCACGAGCCACTGACGCAGGTAGAAACATCTTATCATGCTTTGGACCACTGAAGGACCAAGCAAGGTAAGATGAGGTGAAAAAGAAAAGCAAACTAGTTGCCCCCCCCACATTGTTTTCAGGCAGATTACTTTCTCTTTTGGGTTCTTAGAGGCATTGTTTGGCATCTGCTGGCATCATGAAGTGCTTGAGTGCTAGGGAGGGAAGGTTTGCATTTTAATCATCAACCTCCAGTTTTTCTTTTCTTTTTTTAAAAATATTTTTATTTATTATTTTTATGTGTATGGATATATTGCCTGCATGTATGAAAGTGCACCCATATCATGCAATGCTCTTGGAGGTGACAAGAGGGTGGAACTTGAGCCACACACAGTTGTTAGCTGCCATGTGGATGCTGGGAATTGAACCCAGGTCTTCTGCAGGAGCAGCCAGTACTCTCAACCCTCAAGCTACCTCTCTAGCTCCAACCTCCAGTTTTTCAATGACAAAAAGATATTCCAGTGTAATAGTATGTGAAAGAAAACAGCTGCAAGTTGTGGTGTAACGAGCTTTCCAGAGAAGGTGATTCAAGGTTATAAGGAGGAGTCCTCCACTCAGTCCTAGGGGATCATTTCTGAAGCAGCAGAAACCTCAGGACCTGGGAGAGCCAAGTGACTTTGTGATTTGGGGACTCGGGGGTGCTTGTGGTTAGTAAGTTCTTTAGGCTTCTCAGCAGTTCTTGCACAGCTGACAGACACCATTAGAGGGGAATCAGTCAAGGTTGTTGACTCAGACTCGAGAAGCATCATCACTAGCAACAGCGCGTATATTTAAGCTCTGAAGTTTTCTGCAATTGAAGGGGTGACTATAAGAATTAAAATGTAATTTTATTTTTATTTTGTCTATGTAAGACATGTCACATATAGACATAGCTATGTCATATGCAATAACCCACGGCCCCTGTATGTCTATGGCTTTTAATAGCACAATGTATTTCTCACGTGGCTACATGGGCTGACTGGAGTTCTGCTCCATGTGTCCTTAATCCTGGGGTTCCAGGCTAAGGGAGCCTCTACCATGTGCCAGGGTAAAGGGACCATAGTCCATTCCACCCCATCTTCTCAGAAGATATCTTTCCTTCTGCTCATATTCATTGGTTTTAGTCAGTCCTATGAACCCACCTACCTATGGCCATTCATGTGCCCAGGGGCTCCAAAACACTAGGGAGCAGTCCAGGTAATGACCACTTTTGGCAAGCTGATTAAGTTTGTGACTATGTGCCGATAAAGATTAGATGGGAAAGAAGTAACTATTAGGTAAGAAGCTTAGAAATAGGGGTCGTGGGCTTTGAAATCAGACTCTACCCTCTCTAATTTATTTTATTTTATTTATTATTTTTATTTTATGTGTATGAGTGTTATGCCTGCATGTAGGTAAGTGCACAGTGCAACACCCACAGAGGCCAGAAGAGGCATTCAGATCCCCTGGAACTGGAGTTACTGACATTGTTAGCTACCATGTCTTCTGCAAGAACAGTCAGTGTTCTTAACTGCTGAGCCATCTCTCCAGCCCCGCCCCCCATATTTCATTTCTTCTCCGCATGTCTTCATTGCCAAGGGCAACATTGCCTGATAAGAACTGCTACTTCCTGGCTAGGATGCTATTATGCTTGAGAATAAAGTCCCCAAATGAATAGGAAGTAATTTGGAACTGGAAGGTGAGAAAGCAGATACAGAAATAGTGTGCTACCACAGCATAACATGTGAAGAAGCAAAGCAGTTGTCACAAAATTTCTATGAACCAACTTCCCACAAAGTGGATCCCTAATACCACCTGCCACTGGCCCCAGAAAAATAGAACCCCTGGAGGCTCCACCTTGTTGGGAAACCACTCAGGCTGGCTGACCTCACTAAAGGAACTGGTCTGATCCCCTGGTACCTGTCTTGGGCCTTCTGAGTCTCCTGTTCCCAGGGACTAAGAAGACAGAAGCTGTCCGCCTAACTTGGATGCCTTGATAAGAAGATCACATTTTCTTTTTCTCTCTCTCTCTATTTTTTTTTTTTTTTTTTTTTTTGGTCTTTTTGAGACAGAGTCTCCCTGTAGCCCCAGTTGACCCGGAACTCACTCTGTAGACCAGGCTGGCCTCGAACTCATAGAGATCTTTCTGCCTCTGCCTCCCAAGTGCTGGGATTAAAGGTGTGTGCTACCACGCCCTGCCTAAGGAGATCTTGGTTTCTAACTCTTGGGTTGAGAATAGCTTTTCTTTGCCACTTCTAATTGATGTCATTCTGTGTCCTAGAAATAACATGTTTCACATTTTATTTTTTGTTCCATGCTTGAGGGCCAGCCACTTCACCTTAGGGTGTTAGTCACTGAAATTGCCCAGAAGAGCAACGTCCAGAATTACAGTCACATCTGCCAAAGGACCTTATTAGGATCATTTCTAAGTACATCTTCCCTCTTGCTGACTATTGTCATGGTCCAAGTTCATCACAGATTTTGGGTTAGTTGAAACTGTGTGCCACTGAATGAAGTCAGGGCTCTGCAGAACTTACTTGCAAGTCTGAACTGAGTCACATTCCAGAGGGCCCCTGGCTAGTGGCAGAGGGAGTCCCCATGCCGCCTATGACTTTCTTCTTCCTCCTTGGTTCCCTTTAGGAGCTCGAGCGTCTGAATCAGGTGCTGGAGGCTGAGAAGCAGCAGTTTGAGGAGGTCGTGCAGGAGCTTAGAGTGGAGCAGGAACAGATCAAGAGGTGATGGTGGGGCCCCAGGAGGGTCAGTGGGAGGGGTGCTCTAGCAGATCCATGTTCAGCCACGTCTGGTGAGGCCTCCACCCAGGAAACCCCACTTCCAGCCTGGTCTTCCCAACACTCCAGGCCTTGAGTATACCCAGAAGAATTTGGGGACCCACCCCTTCCAGTGGGGCATATCTGCCCATTGATAATGATCTCTTGCAGTGATATGAACAAGTGCACAAGGCATGAGTGAGTGCAGGCATCCTCCCAAGAAACAAGGCTCTCCTGCTTCTGTAAGAGCCGCATAATGAGCAGACCTGGCCTAGATATGCTGCCAGCCAGGATCCCCAACATCTTCCATCTTTCCTGTAGTCTTTTCATTGGGATCTTTAGTCTTACATATTGTTTGTGAACCTAGTTACCCATTATAATCATTAATTGCATTATAATCTCATGAAGATAGTGCCTCAAAAAAATACATCTCCCTTGTAATTCAAATGTAGCCTACCTAAGATTTGGAAACTACTGCTCTGGTAGTGTTGATAGTTCTTGGTGGCACATTGTCATCACCATCATCATCACCACTGACTATCAGTGACAGCCTAGGAAAAAAGTTTTTATAACAATCTTATAAAAAGAAATCATGGCCGGGTGTGGTGGCACACCCATTTAATCCCAGTACTCGGGAGGCAGAGGCAGGCAGATCACTGTGAGTTCCAGGCCAGCTGGGGCTACAGGGAGACCCTGTCTCAAAAAGACAAAAAA
>NW_008348666.1:927404-934020 GCF_000622305.1 Nannospalax galili | reverse complement strand
AGGGTCTCCCTGTAGCCCCAGCTGTCCTGGATCTCAGACCAGGCTGGCCTTGAACTCACAGAGATCCACCTGCCTCTGCCTCCTGAGTGCTGGGATTAAAGGCATGTGCCACCACGCCCGGCCCAGTCTTTTAATTTTTTACCACAATTTTGTGTGTGTATGTGTGTGTGGGTGGGTGCATGCATGCCATAGCATGCTTGTGAAGGTCAAAGGACAACTCCTATAAGTTCTCTCCTTCCACCATGTGGGACCCAGGGATTGACCTCAGATCATCAGGCTTAGTGATAAGTGCCTTTTGAGCCACCCTGCCAGGCTAACCAGACAGGCCTGGAACTCACAGATATCCTCCTGCCTCTGCCTCCCAAGAGCTGGGATGGGATTAAAGGTGAGCACCACCATGCCCGGCAGCTTTTACTTAATTTTTTAAGTTAGCGTACAAATAGGGAAACTAAGAGGCTCTTACCAGGTAAAAAGTGAAGTACTTGCTTAGATTTCAGAATGGTGCTAGACACTGGAATAGAGGATAAATCCCCTCCCTTTAGGATCTTACTATACCTGGTAAGTGTATCTATCTCATTTGACTGGACTCTCCTTGCAGCCTTGACACTGCAACTGTTTTTTGACACCCAGTGTTGCAGAGCAAAGGCTCTTCTGAGCCCTATAGGTGTGGCAGAAATATATCTGTGTGCAGAGGTTGGGAAGGGTGGATGTTGCCATACCCAGATCTCTGTCCCCACAGGGAGCTAGAGCTCACTGCAAGATGTCTGAAGGGTGTAGAACAAGAGAAAAAGGAACTGAGGCATTTCACAGAATCCTTGCAGCAGACACTGGAGGTGAGGGCCTGCTGGGGGATTGGCAGGAGGCAGGGTGGCTGGTTGGGCTATACAATACTGTGTTTTCTAGGGAAGGTATCTGTAAAGGGAATGAGGGACACTGATCTAAAGGACCTTCTCTGAGGATGGCTGGGAGCTCCAGCTGGCACATGAGGCCTAAAGCATGGACTGGTTCTTTCCAGACTTGGAGCAAAATTTCCGCCTTGCCCTTATAATGACCATGGCCTCAGGAAGCCTGCTTTCTGTGGTGCCTGTATTTTGATACCACAGGGAGGATTGATCAGGGTGGGTGGTGGAGTCACCTACCACATCCTTCTGTGGTTCCTTCACTTAGTGCTTCTGGGTGAAATTGAGCATGAAGGGAAATCAACTGCATGGTCACCTTCCTCTGATACCACAAGAGACTGAGACAGGGAGAGGCAAGAAGCATGTGTCAAGGACAGAGTACACACTATGGCCCCAGCCTTCCTGCCCGCGATTCCCCTCCATACCTTGCACAAAGATACCTCAGCCCCCGCTCCAACCACTGAGCTCATGTTCCCAAGGAAAACACACTCTTTGATCCCCTACAGTTCTCCCCATACTGTTCCTTTTTGCTTCTCTGCCTGGAGAACTCCTATTCATCCTTCTAAGACTCAGCTCAAATATCTCCTTAGTCAAGTTTCCTTAAGTCTTTTTGTTTTGTTTTGTTTGTTTTATTTTTGTTTTGACAGTTTCTCCCTAGTCCCAGCCCACTTAGAACTCACTATGTGGACTAGGCTGGCCTCCATCTTACAGAGATCCATCTGCTTGCCTCTGCCTTCTGAGGGTTGGGATTAAAAGAGCACACTCCACATGCCCAGCATTCCTTAAGTCTTTTTAGATAGGTATTTGCTTTGAGCTCTGAGCTCTCATGCATTTTGCATGACTGTTATGAGATTAATACTCTAGATTGTTTTTTTCTAAACTGTGGACTTGACCATGTCTCAATAGTTTCTCCAAGCTGAGTACCTGAAGTGAGCCCAGTGCACGGTGTGTGATCCATAGATCTTTGCTGAATCCATGATTGCCATGAAGGGTATAAGAGTGTCTAGCCTCCCTTGACTGAGTGGAGCTTTGTCTATGGTGCCTATGTTTGTTTATCTTTCTCTGATTCATGCTGAGTCATGTCCTGGGGAGTGGTATCATGGATATTTTCAACCCCAGAATTTCAGTGTAGTGTTAAGATCCTAGCTGATAAACACAGAGAACATCTAAATCTGCTTTTGGACTGGTCCTGTTGGGCATTTTCATATGAGCCCGATACATGCCCTCCTTTATCCTAGAGGAACAAGGACCCCAAAATGTCATGGTGCCCTTGGGCCTTGGGACTTAGTTCTGGTAAATGCCGTCTCCACTAGAAATCACATTGGGCTTCTCCTTGACATTCTTAATTGAGGAGCAACCTTCCTTTGTTGTGAGATCTTGGAATGAGACATTGATGGTGTCCTTTGTGTAAGATTGAGGAAGGAGTAGATCACTCTCTGGAACTATAAGGCAGGCTGGGGAAGCTATGCTGGACCACCATCCATGCTCTTTCTCATCTCCCCTACCTTTATGCCAGGAACTCTCCATAGAGAAGAAGAAAACCCTAGAGATGCTGGAGGAAGATAAGAACCAGTCACAGTCACTGGCCAATCAGAGCAAGCAGCCACCTGCCAGTGATGATCTCCATAGTAACCTGAGGCAGATAGAGGAGCGAATGCAGCAGCTTTTGGCAGAGAAACTCCTGGCAGAGAAGCGGTGAGGCACCTAAGACCACTGGGACTTGCAGTAGCTTGACAGCTGCTAATTCCTCTCAAGCTGGACAGCTGGAATCAGGTTCTAGCTGACACTGACCAATGGGTCACTCACTTCCTTTTTACCTAGGACCTGTCTACCCCAGGAGGCAAATGAAAAGAGCACCTTTGAGCCCCAAAGCTGGGCAGTTTCCCTTAGCTCCCTTCTACCCATAAAGAAACAGCTTCAGTGGGGTCATAGGACATCTCTGAGGTCACAGAAGTGGCAAACCCTGGACGTCTAAGCCTGGGGCTCCTATCACTGGCCACACCATCCTGGATCTTATCACTTGACTAGCTGAACCCAGAAAGTTCTGGGAACTCAGCCTTTTCTCTAGCCATGTTTCTGGCAGGGGCAGCCCCTTTTGTAGGTGGCCATCCGGTAAACATCTCTCCTGCTGGCAGGATGAAGGAGAATGAGGAGCGCTCACGGGCCCTGGAGGAGGAGCGGGAGTTCTACTCAAGCCAGTCCCAAGCCCTACAGAACTCTCTGCAGGAGCTGACGGCAGAGAAGCAGCAGGCTGAGCAGGAGCTCAAGGTGCTCCTACGTGCATGGGCTTCATGTTCAGGGCCCTTCCCTGCTTCTGGAGGCTCCTACCCATCCCTGCATTTTACAGCCAGATATACTACTACTCTCTGCCAGTATGACTAACTGGCCAGGTTCAGGGCATGGATTTCCCACAGTCTGTTCTATCACTGAAAAACACGTGCTGGGAACAGGGCTGAACCCAGCCTGTGAGTCATGGGTAAAGCATGGAAGCGGATGTGGAAACTTCCATCCAAGCTCAATGAGCCCAGGGTGATGAGAAAAAGGTATACTAGCTACTTTCCTCAGTGCTGTGATAAAGTACCTGACAAAAGCAACTTAAGGAAGGGAGGGTTTGCTTTGGCTCATGGCTTGAGGAGGATATAGTCCATCGTGGCAGGGAAATCGTGGTGGTGGGAAGTGTGAGCAGCTGGTGACATTGTATCTATAGTCAGGAAGCAGAGATACATGCTGGTGCTGCTCAGACTTTCTCCTTTCTATTCAGTCGGGGACCCCAGATCATGGGACAGCACCACCCACATTCAGAGTGTATCTTCTCTCCTCAGTTACTTCTGGAAATGTCCTCACAGACACACATAGAGGTGTGTCTTGTAGGTGATTCTAAATCCAGTCAAGTTAGCAGTGAAAATTAACCATTACAGAAGGCTTCTGGGGAGATGGCAACTGTTCCCTGGACTCAACTTCTCTCTTGCTTGTTCCTCATGGAGGCTGAAGTGAAGGTGCGTATGGACCTGGAGAGGCGACTGCGGGAGGCAGAGGCTGCCTTGCGGAGCCTGGAACAAGGGCTTAACTCCAAAGTGCGGAATAAGGAGAAAGAAGAGAGGATGCGGGCTGATGTGAGCCACCTGAAAAGTAAGCCCTCCCTCCAGGGCCCAACTCCAACCCAGAGCTCAGCTCCATAAGCACAGGAGCCTGGAACAAGGCTTGGCATTCATGAGGTGGCTCTTGCTGGAATTTCTTCCCTAGATGCCTGCCTGTAGGCACCCCCTTGGTACTACTTCTTTGTGGCAGTTGGACCTAGGGTGAGGATATGGGGTAAGCCTAGAGTTTCTTCCCCTTCTCAAAAGCTCAGAGCTCTGTCTCAGCAGATCTTTCCTGTAACAACTTCAGATTGTGGTTTGGGGGACAGACAATGCCCACCTAAACAGGTGGCTGTGATCTCTAAAGGATGGGACCAACATATTTTCCATCAGACCCCACCAGTATCTTTAGGAGGGGAAGGGTGCTGTCAACTGCCCCTTTGGGCCTTGCTACAACAGGGTTCTTTGAAGAATGCATCAGGAATGCAGAGCTGGAGGCCAAGATGCCAGTCATCATGAAGAACTCCGTGTACATTCACAAGGCAGCCACTCGTCGCATCAAGAGCTGCCGTTTCCACCGTCGCAGGTCCAGCACTTCCTGGAATGACAGTAAGTGTCCGTATGCCTTTATAAGCACCAATGGCACAGGTTGCTGGTGACAAGAGGAGAAGAGGGTGGTTTGGAGAACAAGTGGGTGAGGCTGGACAGTGTGTCCTTGAATCTGGCTCTATCAGCCTTGGTGAAACGTCAGACCTTGAGTTTCTTAAAGCATTCTGGAAGCCCACAGGCTAGGACAGGTTGGATGAAGTTCAGTAGGATGTATAGCTGGCATGAGGGAGGCAGGGCGGGCTCAGGACAAGGGAGTACTATTCATGGGGGATTTGATCCCTGTGTCCCCAGTGAAGCCATCCCAGTCCTTCATGACGTCCCAGCTAGAAGCCAACAACATAGAGGAGCTGAAGGAGGTGGCCAAGCGGCTCAGCAGAGACCAGCGCTTCCGGGAATCCATCTATCACATCATGGCCACCCAGCCTGGGACTTCCTCTGCACTTCCCTGGGGTGGGAAGTGATGGGTGCTCCTCCTCTGCCTCCCATCTTTCCTTGGTGAGGCAGCACAGGGAGGCCTGACTCTCCCTGGGTCCTTTCCATCAGAGCAACATCTTGGGGAGGGTCACCTTCACTCTCAAGGGACAAGGGTGACACCTCCCTCAGCCACACCTTGAGCCTTGATCTTGGGTCTACACTAGGTGGTGTGGGTCCATGCTGGCTGCTACCTGGTTGTCATGGTGAGGTGAGGATGAGGCCTGACTGTGTGTGATGTCTGTTGGTCAGGGAGTTGGGTAGAGAGAGGCTATCTACTCCGTGTGGGCAGGCCCACTGGCTGAAGACCAAAAAGCCTCTCTGGTACCCATCATACCTCTCTGTGACTCCGCTGCTGTACCCCTGGTCACATGACACCCCTAACCTTCTGTTTGCTTCTGGACACTCATATACAACCTTTCCCCAGGCCCCTGATGAATTCCATATCCTGGGGGAAGGAGGAGAGGGCTTTAGGACAACTGCCCTAGGCTCACAGCATTCCCCACGATCTCTACAGTATCCCATTTCCAGGGGGTTGCCTTGACTACGCAGGCCTCCCTTCCTCTTCAGGCAGGCTCACCCACAGTAACTTCAGTATTCTGGTAGAAGAAATGGAGAGGGTTATGATCCCACTGTGTCCTCCCCAGCCTTGACTGGGAGCTGGGGCCAGCAGCAACCCTGCAGACTCTCCCAAATGCATACAGCCAGCTCAGGAGTGAGAAGGTGGCCCACACTCCTGTATTATCCACAGTCGGGCAGAGCTGCTTTGACCCTCCTGGTCACAAGATCACAGAGGTCTGTCTCCCTCCCAGCTTGGTCTCTCTGCTGCCTCCTCTCTCAGCACAGGTCTCCTCAGTGAACCAATGCAACCATGAACCCCACACATGGGAATGTGGGCTTGTGGGGAGCCAGTAGCCATTGGTTGGTTCAATGCCATTAGCGGTGACACCATAACACCAGCCTATAGATATTGTGGAAGACTACTACTACCCTTCAGGAAGCTAAGAATTGTGAACCATGTCCCTTACCTGTGACAATCTCCTGGGCCCACCATTCAAGGAGGCCTGAGTCTGTCAGTCTTTTCTGAAGAGGGGACTGGGTGTTGTGACATTGGTGGGACTAAGAATTCCATTCTCTGCTGTTCAGAAACTCAAGTGTTCTGAGGGAGGGACACATAGCTGCAGGGCAAGTCACAGCAGAAGCAACCCAGGGATCCTAGGGGAGAATCTTTGCCAAGGCCAGCTGGGCCACCCTGCTCTTAGTGGGTCCTTATTGGTGGGAGATGAGGGGTCTGATGGCTTAGGATAGTCTAGAATCTGTGTGGTCTCAGGTAGAAACCATGCATTTGAGTATAAATGTAAAAGCTTTAGATGTGTATAAACCTGCATAAACCTGGAGCTTGTTTATCTAACATGTATGTGGAATGAACTTTGAAATGAGGAAGATTTATAAAACAGATTACTGGTTTTGTTTGTTTTTAAAGACTTAATGGCTTGCTCTTGGAGAAAGGCCTTTTGGAAATTTTCAAATTCATTTATTTTGGGGGGCAAGTTATTAACC
>NW_008348666.1:877173-927382 GCF_000622305.1 Nannospalax galili | reverse complement strand
ATTTATTTATTTATTTATTTATTTATTTATTTGTCTTTTTGAGACAGGGTCTCTCTGTAGCCCCAGCTGGCATGGAACTCACTATATAGACCAGACTGGCCTTGAACTCACAGAGGTCTGCCTGCCTCTGCTCCCCTCCCCCTCCGTGCTCGGATTAAAGGCATGTGCTACCACGTCCGGCTTTTGTTTTGTTATTTTTGAGATGATTTTATATAGCCCAAGCTGGCCTGAAACATACTGTATTACTGAGTATGACCTTTAACTTCCTGATCCTCCTACTTCTACCACCTGAGTGCTGGGCTTCAAGCATACTAAACAAGTACTCACTCTACCAGTGGAGCTATATTCCCAGCCTAGAGAGGTAATTTATGAAGAACAGAAGCTGACAGACTGGTGGCTCATGCCTGTAATCTTAGCATTGGGAGGCTGCGGAAGGAGGACCAGCCTGAGTTTGAGCCTGGGCCACAAATTGAGACCCTGTCTTAAAACAAAACAAAGTCAACAACAAAAAGCCCATTGCCATGATAACCCACTCCTGCAGTGATGTTAGTCGAGTCACCAGGGCAGAGCCCACTTAAATCTCAGAAAGCTAGCCCCCCACCCCTCTCTTGATAGGGTCTCCCTGTAGCCTCAGCTGACCTAGAATTTACCATGTAGATCAGGCTGGCCTCGATCTCACAGAGATTTGCCCTCCTGAGTGCTGGGATTAAAGGTGTGTACCACCATGCTCAGTTTAGAGCTCATTTTTTATACTGTTGTAATGACAATTAAATTTTAACATGAGTTTGGGAGGGGACAGACTTTCAAATCTTAGTGGCGCTTTTCCGTGCATATCCACCAGTTCCCTAGTTCATTGCCTCCTATTCTTGCCCTGTAGTTTCCATGCCTCAGGCAAGTCTGGGGTCAACCAAATGATCAATCCCTACGTGTTTATTTGTGTACTCTTACTGTGTACCTAGCACAGTACCTAGAAAAAGAACAGCATCCTAGGCTGGAGAGATGGCTCAGCAGTTAAGAACACTGGGTGTTCTTTCAGAAGACCCGGGTTCGAATCCCAGCACCCATCTGGCAGCTAACAACTGTCCATAACTCCAGTCCCAGGGAATCTGACACCGTCTTCTGACCTCCGTGGGCAATGCACAACATGAGTGCACTTACTTACATTTAGGCGATACATGCATACATATAAATAAAATTTTTAAAAAGCATCCAAATATGTAGGGAATTACTTACTGGAAGTATATTGACTTGACCTATAGCATTAATATTACATGTCAGTTTTAAAAAACACAACTTTATTAATCATTGGCCATTAAATGTATTTTCTGCTGTTAACGCCTAAGTAGGTGGTGGAGCCATCGCTAGAGAGATGCTGCCCCCTGCAGGCCAAACATGGAATTATAGGGTCACCTGCAAGCTGCTTAGACACCAGGAAGAACTCCCCACTGCCTTACCGCCTGTGACTGGCGTCTTAATAATTAACTGACAAATCTGTGTTCCCACCTGAGGTCCTAGATGTCCCTATGTTACAAAGATGATCAGCAGGATTTTCTTTCTAATTTGAGTACAGACCAAAGGGACAGCCTGAAAGTGACAAAGCACCCTACTTTGGAGGTCTGTTCGCTTCAATAACCACAGAAATGAAGTGTTACCTGCTCTTCCAGGAGTTTATGTGAGGATGGGGAGGCTGGAGAGATGGCTCAGCAGTTAAGAGCACTGGCTGCTCTTGCAGAGGACCTGGGTTTGATCCCCAGTACCCACATGGCAGCTAACGACCATCTGTAACTCCAGTTTCAGGGGATCCAATGCCCTCTTCTGACCTCTGAGGGCATTACATGACACGGGTGCACTTGCACACATGAAGGCAATACATTTAAACACATAAAATATATAATAAAAAAATCAGTAATTGTAGAAGGGGGCTGGAGAGATGGCTCAGCAGTTAAGAGCACTGGCTGCTCTAGCAAAGGACCAGGGTTTGATTCCCAGAACCCACATGGTGACTAACTACCATCCATAACTCCAGTTCTGGGAGATCTGACACCCTCTTCTAATCTTCAAGGGCATTGCACGGCATAGGTGCACTTGCATACATGCAGGCAAGACCCTCGAACACATAAAATAAAAACAATAAAATATTTTTAAAAACAATCATAGAAGGGAGAGCCAAAAATTAGTGAGGAATGGTCTAACTGGAGTCTCCTGCTGTTTGGTTGGTTTCCTCACTGAGGATGAATGATCTGTGCCAAGCCCAGGTTGTCTGGTGTATGCTGTTTCCCAGCATGCCCATTGGCTCCCCATTTTCCTATCATGAACATCCCAGTGGGGCTGCTCATGCAGTGATCATGTGGTTCTAACACTTTCCTCCTGTGTTAGTGACTTTTCTCATTAATGCAACTGAACACCTGACAAGAAAGAACTTGGAAGGAAGAGTCTATTTTGACTCATAGTCCATCATGGGGAAGTCATGGCAACAGGAGCTTGAGTAGACACTTGGTCACATTGTATTTGTAGTCAGGAAGCAGAGAGCCATGGTGCTACTGCTCAGCTCCCTTCCTTTTATTTAGTCCAGGACCCCAGTCCATAGAATGGTTTTACCTCAATTAACCTAATCTAGATACCCCCCAGTCCCCAGATATACTCAGTTAGTTTCCATGGTGATTCTCAATCCTTTCAAATTGAAAATCAAGATTAACCATCAAACCCTTCAAAGACATGTTAAGGGAGGAAGCAAGAGACGTGGGAAGCACCCAGATTCTGGTCTGCTCCCCAGCTTCCAGTCCTGGGAAGGATCTATTGCTTCTCTCCATCTCCGGAAGGAGGTAATGTCCCCAAATTGTCCATCGCTCCTGGATTAGCATGAGCTGGGCAATCTTTTTGGAGTGTGTAATACAAGATGATAGGACAGACACTTGCCCCAGGCTCAGGGAGTAGCACAGTTGTCATATGTGATCTAAGAAGAAGGCAGTTGTTAAACCACAGGGCAAAACAGTTAAAGTCCCTCAGATAAAGTCCAGCAGCATCCACTGAGTCCTTGCTTCTGCCAGGATGACGATGCCAGATCCCCAACCATCAGCAGAGTCTCTTCAAAGTCAGAATCCAAAAGACTTTGACTTCTCTCACCCTACTCAGGATGAGCAGGGAGTAGAGGCACCTTGGCAAGCTTGGGAAAATGGTTGTTTTTGCCTGTTGGAAAGAGAAGGCCACTCTATCCTTGGAACTTTAGGGATTACTCTAAGCTCAGGAATCCTGGGGAACAGAGATCATTTTTAAAAAAATGTTATTGATTTTATATGTATGAGTGTTTTTTGCCTTCATGTATGTAAGTACACCCATATCATGCAATGCCTGAAGAGACCAGAAGAGAGTGTCAGATCCCCTGTAAGTGGAGTTTTGGGTGGTTGTTAGTTGCCATGTGGGTGCTGGTAACTGAACCCAGGTCCTCTGGAAAAACAACCAGTGCTCTTAACCTCTGGACCATCTCTCCAGCTCCAGAGATGGAGATCTTAATAAACCAAGTCCCCTAGTAATAAATTCTATCTGCCCCATCACTACATTTCAAAATACAGCCTGTCCTGTGTCTCTGTGGCTCTGCCTTTGGGGAAACTTGGTAATCAGGCAGGGAGCTCATATGACTCAGAACTGCTCAGAGGCAAAGGCTGTACATTAGGTACTCCAGGAGACAGCCAGGGGCTCAAAAAGCCAGCTACATTGGAGTGCTTGTGGTCCTGGGCGCCTGATAACTGCTTCCACTCTGTGAGTCCTGCTATGAATGTTCAACCCATTCCTGTTACCCTGGCACAGCCATGGCTGGTGGGCTTAGGTTATCTGCAAGGAGATTGTGCCTTGCCAAGCAGTGCTTGCACTAACAAGTCCCCAGGGAAGAACTTGCCTAGCTGCTGCTGTGGAGAGGTGGTGGGAAGGCCCTGATGGGAAAGGTTAAGCCTCTGCTGGCCACTTGCTGGCCATGTGACAATGGATAGTCATTATTATTTACAGTGCTTTTTGTATCTGTGTATTTAAAGTTGGTAGGAGAGAAGTCTCATCAATCTCCTGAGGATGCCTAGAGCTCTTATGGCTATGGAGTTCCATAACCCAAGCTCTTGCTTCTCTGCAGTTCACAGAAAACTACTGCTGCCACTAGAGATCAAGGATAGGTCCTCAGGGAGGACACTGGCCAGTGGAACTTAGGGCCATGCTGTCCTCAGAATTATCTAAAATAGAAAATTTTGGACTTGAAGTAAGAACAGGAAAGACAACCAATTTAGGACCCTGAGGAAAATGTCATTTTAACTGATGGTCACTGGGAAAGCTTTTTTGGTAAATGCCCATTGTCACCTTTACCCCATGCCTGAGACTATTGGTTAGCCCATCTTCATTCAGCCAATGTTCATGGTAATTTTCTTGCATGGAATCAAGCACCTTCCACAGTCTTGGCTCTGTCCTTTACTGGGTTTTACTGCGGTAAAGTGCACAGACAAAATTTATCACTGTAGACATAAAATTTATGATTTGAACCATTTCTACATGTGTTAAATATATTCACAATGTTACAACCAATCTCTAGGATGCTTTCACCTGGCAAAACTCTAATTCTGAACTCATTAAACAGTAACTCCCAAGTGCCACTTCTAGCCCCTCACAACCACCATTCTACTTCCTATGTGTATGAGTTGGCAACTTTAGATACAGATACCTTATATAAACGGTACTGTACAACATTCAGCTTTTTCTTTGCATTTTATTAATTGCCTGATTGATTATATGCTGAACAGCACATGTGGAAGTCGGTTCTCCTTCCACCACATGGTACCTGGGATCGAACATAGATTGTCAACCTTGATGGCAAGCCCCTTTACCCACTGAGCCATCTTGTCAACCCATTTTTTGGGTTGTGTTTGTTTTACTGGTTTCACTTGGCATAAGGTCCTCAAGGTTCACCCATGCTGTAGAATGTCAGGATTTCTTTCCTTCTTAAAGATGAATCATATCTTACCACTTTTAAAAGAAAAAATTGATTGAAATCTTAGTCTTTTGACAAGTTGTTGGCCAATGGCGAGGGCCCTGCCTGTTTCAAAGGACTAAAAGGGTCACAGCTGTGGGAAGTTCCTAACCTTCCCCTTCCGGTTTCCCCCTCTAGCCTGATGCAGTTAATTGGCGCTTGGGTGTTCACTTCCTGCTTCTTCCCAGCAGATGGCAGCGTGTTCTGAGCCAGCCCCAGATTCGGGAGGGCAAGTAAGCTCCCGCATCAAGGAGCGGTCTTTGTGACACTGTGGAGGAGCGGCCTGATTGGCTCGAATCTCCTGGCAGCTCTCTCCTTTAAGAGAGGAAACAAAGACCCCCGCTTTGACTGTATGTGGAGTCCATTACTTGCCGAACACTTTCGCATTGATTCCCTTTTCTGTCCTCACAACAGCCCTTCCCTGGGTTTATAGGAAAAAAAGTTCTCAAACAATAAAGGACTTGCCCAAAGTCACATGGCTTGGAAATGGGAGTTCAGGTATTTAAGTTCAAGTCAGTGTTCTTTCTAGGACACCCTGAAAAATGTAAAATTTAAAAGTTATTTTAGGGGCTGGAGAGATGGCTCAGCGGTTAAGAACACTGGTTGTTCCTGCAGAAGACCCGGGTTCAAATCCCAGCACCCACATGGCAGCTAGCAACTGTCTGCAACTCCAGTCCCAGGGGATCCAACAGCCTCTTCTCACTTCCGCAGGCATTGCACAACAGGGGTGCACTTACCTACACGCAGGCAATACATGCATACACATAAAATAAAAATAATAAACTTTTTTTAAAAGTTAAAAAAAACTTATTTTAATTTTAATTTTATGTGTGTTTTGCCTGCATATACGTAAGTGCACCATATGCATGCAGTGTGCCCTTGGAGGCCAGAAGAGGGCATCAGATCCCCTGGAACTGGAATTACAGGCGGTCCGTGAGCTGCCATTGAGGGTGCTGAGCATTGAATTGAACATGGGGGTCCTCTGGAGGAGCAGCCAGTACTCTTTAACAGCTGAATCATCTCTCCAGCCCCTGAAATGTAAATTATTTTGTTTGTTTTTTGAGATAGGGTCCCCCTGTAGCCCCAGCTGTCCTGGAACTCACTATATAGACCAGGCAGGCCTTCTCTGCCTCCTGAGTGCTGGGATTAAAGGCATGTGCCACCATGCCCAGTTTAAAAAGTAAATTTTTAAGTGAGTTTCTTCCATGCATTAATTTATTCACTCATTCACTAAAGATACTGATCTACATTTCAGGACTCAAGAATCTCCACTTGAAACTTTCTATTATAAGTACTTTTATTTTTTTTATTTTTTACCCTAGTGGAGATTGAACCTAGGGGCCTTGTGCATGATGGATAAGACTCCATCTCTGAGGAGAATTCTTTCTTAAAAAAATATTTTATCTATTATTTCTTATTTTAATTTTTTTGTTGTTGTTGTTGTCTTTTTGAGACAGGGTCTCCCTGTAGCCCCAGTTGTCCTGGAACTCACTATGTAGACCAGGCTGGCCTCGAACTCACAAAGATCCATCTGCTTCTGCCTCCCAAGTGCTGGGATTAAAGGCATGCGCCACCACACCCAGCCTCTTATTTTAATTTTGTGTGTATGAGTGTAAGTGCTCCCATATCATGCAGCGCCTGACAAGGTCGCAAGAGGGCATCAAATTCCCTGGAATTTTCTTGCAAACTTGAGGCTGAATGTCAGTTTTCAGTCTGTGGGCCAGGCTGTAAACCCAGGAATTTAAATTGTCCTACTTTTGTAGGGATCTCATGGTGACCTAGATGGACAAGAGGGTTTGAGGCAGAATTCTGCTTACTATTTGTTACGGTCAGGCATAGAATGTTGAAATATTAAATATTGCAGTTTTAAACTTTGTCAAACATATGGTAACGTTGAAGGGAAAATACCAATGCTTTTTTAAAAGGTTAAGGGGAAAAAAAAAGTAATACAGTTGAGAGTTATGCAATTTTGGAGACTTTTAGATAGACCCACTGAAGGGGTACTCCAGTTGCCTCACCCTGCATCCCTGTTCAGCATGGAAGAAGCCAGAGTGGTCTGTATCTCAATTTCCCATCAGCAATTTGGGTAACCTCTTCAGAGGATGGTGTGATAAAAGTAGGAGGTAGGAATTGGCTAGGCAGTTAGGGTAAAAAGACCTCAAAGAAAAGTAGCCAGTTTCTTGCCTAAGAGTCAAAATGTCCACAGGCCTTTTAGCAACATACTCTGTTTCAAAGGTCAAAAATGTCAAAAGCATTTAGGAGCTCTTATCTAATCCCTAAAAGATTTTAGGGTTACCTCTTCAGAGGGGGGAATGTTAGAGTAGCAAAAAGCCCCATTAAAAAAAAAAGAAAAAAAAAGAAAGAGTACACGAAGTTGTCAGAAAAAGTGATGGGGAGATGTGGGAGGAGTTGAAGGGGAGGGAGTGGGCGTAGATTTTATCAAAACACCTTATATGCATGTATGAAATTCTCAAAGTTTTAAAGTTAAAAAAAAAAAAAGAAAAAAAGAAATAAGCCATTCAGTGACATGACCAAATGCTTCTGCTCCTAGCCATGTCCTCCAGGGGCAAGGTACAGAATGACACCTTCCACTGAGTACCTGGTAATGGTTATGTGGGTAGAGGTTGGTGCAATAGAATCCACTCTTTGCCTTTTTAGTAGCATAGAAGAAAATAATTACCACATTTCTCATTTAGAAATTGTATTGTGCCTCAAATTCCTCCTAGTGTTTTCTTCTGATGAATAATTATGATCTGTATGTAAAAAAAGTGTTAAAGAGCTTCATTAAAGAGTGGTTTCAGGAGCTAGAGATGTGGCTCAGGTGGTAGAGTGTTTGCCTAACAAGCACAAAACCCTGGGTTCCATGCCCAGCACTGTAGAAACTGGGTGTGGAGGTGCATGGCTATGATGTAAGCACTTGGGAAGTAGAGACAAGGGATCAGAAGTTTGAGGTCATCCTTGGCTACATAGCATGTTTGAAGTCATCCTGGACACATGTGACTCTGAGTCAAAAAAGAAACAACAAAAAAGTATGGTTGGGGGCTGGAGAGATGCCTCAGCCATTAAGAGCACTGGTTATTCTTGTAGAGAATCTGGGTTCAGTTCCCAGCACCCACATGATGTCTAACAACCACCCTTAATTCCAATTCCAGGGGATCCAATGCCCTCTTCTGACTTCCACAGGCATTGTATGCATGGACACGCACATATGCAGGGAAAACACTTATACATCCAAAATAAAAATAGATAATTTTTTAAAGTATATTTGTAAAAGAAACCCATGGAAAGGTGGCTATGCATTCTTCTCATGGATTTGTGCACTGACGCTTTCCATAAATGTACTGAAACAAGGCCTCAGTATGACCAGTTCAGTTCTGTATTTTAAGATTTAAACCAATTAAAATGTTCATAGTTCTGCCTACTCTCTTTCTATAAGGATGGCCATTCCCTGTCTTTTATAGTCACCCGACAACGACCATCAGCTCCTTCCTTAAAGATTTTTTATAAATTTATATATCTGTGTATGTGTCTGTCACACATGTATGGATGCTCACAGAGACTGGAAGAGGGTGTCACATGCCTTAGTGCTGGAGTTACTGGTGGTTATGAGCTGCCTAGTGTTAAGTGCTGCAAACTGAACTCTGTTTGCAAGAGCAGCAAACACTCTTAACCACTGAGCCATCTCTTTAGCTCCTCATCTCCTTTATTAAATTCTTCGGATAAACTAAGTGTGGTGGCACACCCTTGAAATCCCAGCACTTGGGGAGCTTGAATCAGGAGGACTGCTGCAAGTTCATGGCCAGCCTAGGTTACATAGAGAGTTCTAGGTCAGCCTGAGCTATCTATTGTTTTGCTGTTTTGTATAAGGTAGGACATTTGTTGCTGCATTGTTTTTATTTACCAATCTGTATACTATTTATTGTCATTTATTACTTTATTATCTTATTATTATTTTAGTAGAAAAGTGAGTATTGATGTACTTTAGGAGATACTTTCTCTGACAATACATGTGGATGGGAGTGGTACTAAAACAACTTTGTTATACAATCAAATGTTTGGGAGCCTACTGGTGAGTTCCACTCACCAGTCCTTTGCTTCTTCCTAAAGAACAGAATCTTGGTTTACTTCCAGACAGTCACCCCTGGAGGAAGGTGAATGCTATTCCAAGCTCAAGGATACATTCTAATTGATCTAATGTAATCCTGGCAGTTCTTCTCAGCTAGAGAGTACTTTAGGGGGAGACATGTGGCCCTGACTGTCAATGACCCAAGTCTACTAGAGGACTTCTGGGACATATTTTCCTACTTAAAAAGAGTCACAGGAAAGATCCAATTGCCTTATCTCCTTTGACTTTGCATGTCTGAATATGACACTAGACTTAAGGCAGCCCTTTTGGGACAATGAAGACCAGGCCAGCATGTCTAGGATGGCTAAGCAGAGAGGGCAAAGACTATGTCTCCCTGTTCCTTATTATTTGGGCCTTTTTATTTTTCCCTCTGGAGGCAGGGTCTCATTATGTGACCCTGACCCAGAATTCACTGTGTAGATTGGGTTAACTTCAAACTTAGAGATCTGCCTGCCCCTGCCTCCCAAGTGCTGAGATTTTTAAAGGTATGTACTACTGTGTCTGGCCTGTTTAGGCCTTTTTATTAAGCTTTCTGTTGTTTGAATAGGAACAACCTAATTAAATAATCATCTTAGTTTTAAAAAAGATTTTATTTTATTAAATTATGAGTTTGCATACATACACATGAGTTCAGATTGCTCTTGGAGGACAGAAGAGGGAATCAGATCCCCTGGAGCTGGAGTTATAGATGGTTGTGAACTGTTTGATATAGATATTGGGCACCAAACTCAGGTTCTCTGCAAGAGGAGAAAGTGTTCTAATCTTCTGAGCCATTTCTCCAGCCCTAATCATCTTAGCTTTATTACAGATATGTGGTCTCTGAATCTAGAGCTTTACCCTAAAAGACCTAGCTGGCCTGGAACTTGCTATGTAGACCAGCCTGGCCTTGAACTCACAGAGATCCGCCTGCCTTATTTATTTATTTGCTGGGACTAAAGGTGTGCACCACCATACCTTGTGTGTGTGTGTGTGTGTGTGTGTGTGTGTGTGTGTGTGTGACAGGTATGGAGGTCAGAGGACAACTTGCAAGAGTTGATTCTCTCCTTCCACTATGTGGTGGGTCCTGGGGACTGAACTCAGGTCATCAGACTTGGTAGTGGTAAGCAACTTTACTCTATGAGCCAGCTTGTTGGACAGATTTTGGTGACTTCTGAAGTTACATTGTTCAAAGGGTTTCTGAGGGATTTTGCTTTTTTTTTGGTAAATGAGGTCTTAGGGTGGTTCCCAAGGGTGCAATGGATAGGAGTACAGACTGATAAAGTGAAACTGCCAGTGTTTGGGGGTAGAAATAAAAAAGATATAGCTCCCTACCATCACTCTCAGTGACTCAGGCCAAACCAAGATTCTTTGTGACTTCGAATTTTTTGTTTTGTTTTGTTTTAGTTTGGTTTTGGTTTTGGGTGTTTTTGAGACAGGGTCTCCCTATAGTTCAGCTGGCCTGGAACTCACTATGTAGACCAGGCCAGCCTCAAACTCACAAAGATCTACCTGCCTCTGCCTCTATCTCTGACTCCTAAGTGCTGGGATTAAAGGCATGCACTACCATGCTTGGTTTTGTGGCTTTGAAAAGAATTTCAGGACTAGCCAATGCATGCTGCAGAATTTGAGATTTTATTTATTTATTTATTTAGTTATTTATTTAATGATTTTATTTTTTATTTTATGTGTATGCATGTATTGCCTGCATGTATGTGAGTGCACCCATGTCGTACAATGCCTCGAAGCTCAGAAGAGGCTGTCGAATCCCCTGGAACTGGAGTTATGGACAGATGTTAGCTGCCATGTGGGTCCTGGGGTTTGAATCTGGGTCTTCTGCAAGAAGAGCCAATGTTCTTAACTGCTGAGCCATCTCTCCAGCCCGAGATTTTATTTTTAAAAAAGTTTAATAGGGGCTGGAGAGATGGTTCAGTAGTTAAGAGCACTTGCTGCTCTTGCAGAGGACCTAGATTCAATTCCCAGCACCCAGAGGGTACCCAGGGGATCCCACGCCCTTTTCTGGCCTCCACAGGCATTGCACTTAAGTACATGCAAGCAAAACATTCATGCACAAAAAATAAAGATAAATAAATAGAATATTTTAATACAGGATTAAGCATGAGGATTAGGGGAAAAAGTGCTCAGAAGAAAGACATACCCCCTTGAGTGGCTCTTTCAGGGAGAGGCACCACTCCTGGTTTTGGATTTGGGTTAGGATTTGGGAGGGTTTGAAATTACTATCTTATCTCTGGGTGCTTCCAGTGGTAGCTGGTAGATTATGGTAAGGTAGAGCAGTCTAGCCCACAGGGAAGGCGAGATATCTTGACAGTTTTATTTGAGATTCTCAGGCAAGGTCTGTGGGAAGGAAGGAGGCTCTACCCAAGGTCATGTCATAAACGACAGGTCTCAAACCTCCGCTATTGCTGTTTTAGCATAAAATGTCTACATAGGAAAGGAATATTAACTGTACAGCCTTTACAGCAAACCGTGTTAACTGTGCTGGAATTCTTGTCTCTCGGCTGGTGAGAAGCTTCCCTCAGGCTTTCCCTCAGGATGACAGGCTCACCTCCCTTCTCACGTCCCCATAATTTCCCTGTTTTTCTATCTTCCTCAAAACTGTAAGTCACAAGTTTGCATAAGGAAGTTAAGACATTTTTTATTCTGCTGTAAACAAAGTTTATGGTCTTGTTTGTGAGATTTCCAGAAAATTTCAGGTTTATCTCAAGGAAAAGAACCAGGTCACATATACTTAGGACTTAAGCATGATTTATTGCTATTTTAAGATTCTTATTTGAAAAAACATGAAAAGAGATATTGTTTCTATGTAGGCAAACTTCACAGCAACTTTTGTTAATTTGCTGGAATTCTTGACTCTCAGCTGATGTTGGATTCCTACCACATGCTGGGGTGAGGGCCCCCTTTCCCTTCCCATGTTCCCTTAATTTTCCCTGTCTTTTTATCCTGCCTTGTATTTAATGTCTATTTCCTCTTTTAAATCTATGACTAATCTGATCTGCATCAGCTCTTTTCACTGAGTGTGAATTGAAGTTCTAAGTGAAACACCATTTCATAGCTTAATTGCCAGGATTTTTATTTCTTAGTGGTATGTTTAAAAAAGTGATGTGTCACATCGTTGGTGGTGTCTTAAGCTGGATGGTATATACTACGGGCTGAGCACTGTTCTGGTGCAGGGGTTACAACAATGAACAAGTGGGACAACACCCTAGTTGCCTGTTCAGGTTAACTGCGCAGCATTTCTTCACGTGCCGTTCATAGGTCGGTGTGACAGTTACTTTTCCATCATCCATCTGAGGTTTCCAAGGTTGCCCTGGGGTCGGTGCCTCCAATTGTCCATTGAGCCTGGAAGTGGCCCAAAGCACTTCTGTTTTCATCTAATAAGTTGAAGCTTGGCCACATCTACTTGCAGAGGAGTTTGGGAAACAGTATCCAGGAACAAAAGGGATGCCGATGAACAAGGTCTGTGGTACATACTGTAAGCATCACTGTGGAGTAGATGAGTCTCCGAAGCCTAGAGCCTTCCCAAAGGAAAGAAAGCAAAAACCTGTCCATCCTACATTCTCTTTTGGAATGCTGTCCTGAATATCAGATACAGCATCACATAAGATGCTCTTGACTCAGAACAGTAGCCCCATGGGGTTAATGCTTATCCTAAAGCAGGAATCTCTGCTGGTATTTTTAGGTGGAAAAGCCTTTTCTGGAGTGGGGAGAAAACCCAAACCTTAGCCAGCTGACTCCACCCACTCTGCTGGCTCAGAGGGGCTGAGGGAGACTGGGTGTTTGTTCAGTGCAGTATGTTCTAGTCCCTAAGAATGCTGGCTCCAGCCCAGCACTGAGAACAGAGCAGTGGCACCAAGGTGCTCAGAGGTCCCACCTGCCAGCTTGGTTTCGGCAGTTAGAAACTGTGTGACTTGAGCAAATTACTTACATTTCTGAGCACTGGAGTCCTCATTGCTTCTTGGTTCATTTGTTTGTCTGTTGGTGGTGTGTGTGTGTGCTCACAGATGGGTGGGTGTATGTGTGTGCAGATGTATGTATTTGTGTGTGCTTGCATGTGGGCATCAAGAGGACAACCTTAGGTATGGCTCCTCAGGTGCTTTCCACCTTTTGTTGCCTTTCATTGACCTGAAACTTCTCCAAGTAGGCTAAAACTTCTCCAAGTAGGCTAGGCTAGCTGTCTGGTGAGCACCAGGATCCTACCTGCCTCTGCCTCCCATTTCCCCATAGCTGAGATTATAACCCTGTAAGAGCACACCTTAACTTTGGTCCTCACACTTGTATGGAAAAACACTTTATCTAAAGTCTCTTGTAGCCTAGTCTGGTCTCAAACTCACTTATGTAGCTGAGAATGACCCCAAACTCCCTCTCAGCCTGCCTCCCCCTTCAAAGTGCTGCGATCACAGGTTTGCACCATCATGCCCAGATTCCTTTATAAATATACTTTCCAGACTGGAGAAATGGCTTAGCAGTTAAGAGCACTGGCTGCTCTTGCAGAGAACCGGAGTTCAATTCCCAGCATCCACATGGCAGCTGAGAACCATCCAAAACTCAATTCCAGGGGATCTTCTGCCCTCTTCTGACCTCTGAGGGCATACAATATGGGTGCACTTGCATATATACAGGCAATACACTCACATAAAATAAAAATGATAAATATTTTTAAAAATACGCTTTCACAAGTGCCAATGTGGCTGTAGCCCCTGCCCTTGCTACCTCTCAGGTTGTTGAGTGGATCCAAAAGTTGAGGAGACCTTATTGAAGAATGAAGCTTTACACAAACACTACATAGTTGAGATGACCATGGAGGAGGGACCATGTGAATACGTGTTTGTTTATTTTTTTACTTGGATGGTTTGTGTGTTGCATGCATGTGTACATGTTACTCTGTGTGTGTATATGTGTGTGTGTATATGTGCATGTGTGTGTGTGTGTGTGTGAGTGTGTGTGTGTGTGCAGGTGCATGTAGAGGTCAGCAGTTAATGTCTGGTGTGTTCCTTTATTTCCCAGCTGGTCTGGAACTCACTATGTAGTCCAGGATGACCTTGATCTCACAGAGATCCACCTGCTTCTGTCTCCCAAGTGCTGGGATTAATAATTTTTAAAAATTATTATTTTTATTTTATGTGTATGCGTATATTGCCTGCATGTAGGTAAGTGCACCCATGTCGTGCAATGCCTGCGGAGGACAGAAGAGGCTCTTGGATCCCCTGGAACTGGAGTTACAGACAGCTGTTAGCTGCCATGTGGGTGCTGGGATTCAAACCCAGGTCTTCTGCAAGAACACTCGGTGTTCTTAACTGCTGAGCCATCTCTCCAGCCCCCAAGTGCTGGGATTAAAGGCGTGCGCCACTATGCCCAGCCCATCTTATTTTTTGAAATTAGGTTTTTCACTGAAACTGGACCTTGCTGATTCAGCAAGGCTAGCTGGCCACAGGCCCCAGGTATCCTCCTGTTTGTATCTCTCCAGTGCTGGGATTATGGGCATGCACCACCATGCCCAGCTTTTTATGTGGGTGCTAGGGATCCAGACTCAGGTTCTCATGCTTGTGTACAAGCACTTTACCAACTGAGTCATTTCCCTAGACCCAGTTGTTTTTTTTGTTTTTTTGTTTTTTTTAAATAGGGTCTCATATAGCACAGACTGGCCTCAAACTCAATATATACCCAGGATAACCTTGGACTTCTGATCCTCCTGCCTCCAACCTCCCCAGTGCTGGGATTTGGGGCATAGGCATACCATGCCAGTCAGTCAGTGACTACTTCCCAAATAATGATGGTGGCCTTGTTCAAGATCACTACATCTGACATGTTTCAGCCACTTGTTTAAAAACCTTTCCTCTTCTTTCTGAAGACTCGTTGGGTATTTGCACAAGTATCTGCACGCACACATCATGAATGTTTAAGTGCATGATGTGTGTGATCCTTTTGGCATTCAGGGCAAAGCATGAGTCAGCTGAGTTATAAAAGCCTGCCACTAGCAGATACTCCTCAGGGGAGGAGGAAAGCTGGAATGCCCTTTCTCCTGTGTGCCAGTTGCATGCATTCTGTGTTGGCAGCATCCTACCAGAGTCAGGAGGTACCACATTTCAGGTACTGTGACATAGCTTTGAGTTCCTGGCTTCAGGATACCTCTGTGGGGAGGCTCCTTTGTCCCTCCACCACTCATGAACATTCTATCACTTCCCAGTCCCCCTGCATCCTCTGACCCGGTCCTGACATTAAACCTTCCACCATCTGCTCTTGCTTCCTGCCCCCACCTAGAGTGAAGAGTTGGAACCAAGATGCATTCCTGCCACTTTTGGGGCCATGGAAAGTAAGACACAAAGAAGAGATGTGATTCCTCTGGAGGAAGGTGGAGGGGAGCTGACACAAAGCTGAGAAGAAACCAGAATCCAAGTGCTAGCCGTAGGAGCCAGTGCTCAGAGCTAGGAAGCAGGTCTGACTGCCACGGGAATGCTGGCTTTCTGCTTGCCTCTATTTCTTTGTGTGAAGGGCCTTGCTCTCTGTCATTGCAAACATCTAGGGTGAGGGCAGTCATGAGAAGCTCCAGTGTGGCACCCACCCATAGAGGAAGAAGGGACTTCTTTTTAGATGAATACTGGTCTCCAGTATTCATTCTGGAAATGAACTGTCCCTGTTCTTTGGGTCCTGTGCTCACCACCTGGTTGAATCACTGTTGTGGGTTGGGGAGAATGAGCCTCTATTCCCGGGCAATCCGCCAGTAACGGGGGTGGGGCATTGTGAGAAAAATATGTGCAAAGGATAGATAGATACAGTGTGTGTGTGTGTGTGTGTGTGTGTGTGTGTGTGTGTGTGTGTGTGTGTGTATTTGCAACCTGCCATGGTGGACTGTTACATCACAAGCTGAGTAATTCAGAGCAGCAGGAGGTCTACAGCCTTTCTGGGCTTCAGCTGCTGCTTCCAGCCGAAGGCTGGGTCAGCCACAGTTGTCATGGCAACAGACTGACGGAGGAAGGTCTTAAGGAAAAGACTGCAGGGGGCGGGGGAGTGTTTTGAAGGATATCTGCCTATAGGGGAGTCTCTCTCTTTCCAAGAGACAAAGGAAAACAAGGCTACTTAGGTCACCTCAGTCTGGGTAGAGGGGTTGGCAGAGGTACATAGTGACGGGTTTGGCTTTCCTTCCCTGAGGCTGCAGGAAAATGCCCATGCTCACTCTGCCTGTGCATACCTCTTAGGGGTTAACAGAGATGTGTGTTCCCACACCTATCTGTTCTCACAGGATGCACAAGAGGACGAGCACATTGCCGCAGGGTACATGGATGTGCCAGGCTGGTGGAATAGCCTCCCTTGAGTGGCCTCCCTGTCTGCCTCTAGCAGCTCCAGTGGCTGCCCAAGTGATCTTTTTTTTTCTTTTTGTTTTGAGATAGGGTCTCATTATGCTGCCCTGGCTGGCCCAGAACTCACTAGTTGGCCTTAAAGTCATAGAGATCTGATTGCCTCTGCCTCTCAAGTGTTGGAATTAAAGGTGTGTGCTACCAAGCCTGGCTCCAGCCATCTTTCTAACAAGGGAAGCTCATCACCTTGCTTCCTGCTTCAATCCTTCAGGACTCCAGATTCCCAGAAGAATAAAGCTCATGTATCAGATGGAGCGTGACAGTCTTGGCCTGATGAGCTCATCTTTTCTGGACCCTCTGATTTGCTCTCTGCCACTCTCCTCCACTCACATTCCACCATAGCCTGTGTTCCAGGATACCTTCTCCTCTGTGCCTTTTCACGTGCTTGGGGATGTCTTGTTTCCACTGGAGCAGCTCAGTTCCTTTATGCCTGTGTGACCCCTCCAGTAGGAGTGACTCTCAGATAGGGGGAGTACCAACCACAGGACCTTGTTCTGAGCCTCTTGAGTCTCATTTTCCTTGGTTACCTATGGCCAGGCCCAAGTGTGCTCAGTCCTCTGTCTACCCGTGCCAGGCTGGTTGGCTTCCCCTTTACAGATGAGCAGCAATCTAGGGTCCCCTTTGTTCCTGTCACAAGGGTGATTTATCTTTGCTTCTGACAAAGGTTTAATGGATGCCCACCATGTACCAGATATCAGCCAAAAAGTCTTCTCTAAGATGGGAGTGGTGACATAGGTTTGTAATCCCAGTACTCAAATGGCTGAAGTAGGAGGATTTTGAGTTCAGTGCCAGCCTGGGGCTACATAGTTAGACTCAGCAAAAACAACAACAGCAATTGAATTAAAATAAAACAGGGGCTGAAGAAATGGCTCAGTGTTTAAGAGTTCTGGCTGCTCTTACAGAGGACCCAGGTTCCATTCCCAGAATCAACGTGGTGGTTAACAACCATCCATAACTCCAGTTCCAGGGGTTCCAATGCCTCTTCTGACCTCTGCAGGTATTGTACAACACAGGTGCACTACATGCATGCAGACAGTAGACTCACACATGTAAGGAAATTAAAAAAAAAATATATATATATCTTTTTGAGACAGGGTCTCCCTATAGCCTCAGCTGTCCTGGAACTTGCTATGTAGACCTTGAACTCACAGAGATCCACCTGCCTCCATATACAAGGGAGTCTAGGGGGTTCCCAAAGGGGAGGCTGGGCAGTGGTAAGAGGACATAGACTACCAGGATCAGCTTTGTGTCAATCTATGGGAACTACCATAAAGTATCACCAGCAGGTTGGTGTAAACAACAGAAACTGATTGCCCACAGTTCTGGAGACTGGAGTCCAAGAAACAGGTGTCAGAAAAGCAGGTTTTATTCTTCTTCCTAAGTTTGTAGGTCACTGCCACCATGCTGTGAAGAGATGGCCTAGGTCCTCTGGCCTCCTCCGTGCTTGCACATGTGAGCAAGTACTTTAGGTCTCTCCCTTGTCTTGTACAGATGCTACCAGCTTTATTAGTCATGACCTCCTTTCATCTTAATCACTTCCTTGTAGACCGGTCTCCAGATATCATCACACAGGGGATTAGGGCTTAACATGAATTTGGGGGTGGGGTTGGTCTATCACAAACCTCACTGAGAAGATAAGATGAGCCCAGAACTGAAGGCTGTGAGAAAACTCCGACCGGGGTAAGAGCATTCAGGTCACAGAAAAGCCTCTCTATGGCAGGCCTAATCCCCGCAACCCCTAATGTCGGAGGACTGGCAAGGAGACCAGCACGGCTGGATGGGCTGAGCCCTCGGGACAGCAGCAAATGGTGAGGTTAAGGTGAGACCTTTGGCTTTTCCTCTGGGAGAAATGGGAGCTATGGCAGGGGTCTGAGCAATGATATGACCTGTATCACATAGAGACTAGACTTAGTTGTGCCCACCTAAGGACTTCATCTCCTTGATTGCTGGCTGTTTCCCCAGGCCACACTGCACACGAGGGTGGTGGTGCCAGTCCTACAGATAATGGCCTCACTTCTTCCCAGTGGGCGCTGGAGATGCTTAGCACTTGTCTCTCACTCTTAGGCAGACAAAGCCTTGGAGGCCTTCACGGGGTAATTAATCTTGAGAAAGCTCCAGGGACTCTCTGGAAAGGGGCACCATCAATTATGAGATTCTAGGCTCTCTTTGCCTGGTAAGTGAGGTGGACTATAGGGGAGGCCTCTGGAGGAACAGGTGCTGGGAAAAGGCATACTCAGTTGAACCAGCACAGGAAGAGGCATCGCACCGTTTGTTTTCACCAGGGGCGCCAGGCGTGCTTTCCCCAGTGTTCACTGGATTCCCTGTGCAGGTACTGATTATCAGTTCGGGCAAGGTACTCACCTCACTCCAGATCACTCTTAGAATTCAAAGCAGAGTTGGAAAAAATTTCCTTTCAGCTATTGAATTGTGAAGTAATTATTTCTCCCGGAAGTCTGCCCTTCCATTCACTTGCTGGCATTAACACTTAGAGCCTTCCACAATGCCTATAAGTAGCATAAGAGAGGACCCTTTGGAGCAGTCACCCCAAAACAGTGATTCATGAGAAAGTAGGAGAGAAAGGGATAATTTTTCTGGGAGGGGATCCACCCTACAGAATATAGTATTTAGAAAACTGCCTCCAATATTTGAATATAATTTAAATAATCATTATTAATCATTTATATTATTTAAAGTTAAATAAATGGTAATAAAGCTTGGTAGATTTTTGTGGGTGGGATTTGAGCTGAAACATGTTGATTACTTGGATGTGATTCAGTTACAGAGTGTCTTGCTTGACATAATCCCTGAATTTGGTCTCCAGGTCAGGTACCCCATCTGCCCACCAACGCAAAGCTAAGAATCAGCGCCTCAGAGATTGTTTGTTGGTAAGTTCCATGGTTGGGGAAGACAGACTCACTGAAGAATAGAGTTCGTCCCATGGACAGTGACCACAGGCTCATCCATAGATAGAGTGCTGCTCCCCAGGGCTAGAAGTCAGTGAGGCAGATGTGAGACATGCTCCCTGCAAGTCTTACTAAGGAAGCCAGTGTTCAACATTTAAACATCACCAGATACCTACCATCTAATTCACTGTGTGTTCTCTTGACAGAATGATTTATGAAGGACAGAAAAAAAGAACGGCAAATGACTGTCAGGAAAATGACTGTGCCTATATGAGGACTCAGGATCCGCAATGTATCCAGAGAGGAGTTTGGATAAGAAGGGTTGGAGGCAGTCACCTGCCCAAGTGATGACTCTGTAGTCTCCCTCCCAACTTCCCCCTCCCCTCCCTCCTCTCTCTCTCTCTCTCTCTCTCTCTCTCTCTCTCTCTCTCTCTCTCTCTCTTTCTCTGAGACAGGGTCTCACTGTATAGTCCTGGCTGACCTGGAACTCTCTATGTAAACCATACTGACCTTGAACTCACAGAGATCAGCCAGCTTCTCTGTCTCCTGAGTCCTGGGATAAAAGACAGGTGCTACCACACCCAGAGATCTCATTCTTTCTATAAGGGAGATTTCTAGTCTCTTAAAATCACCTTTGGATAAATTTATGCTATCAGAGAAGGATGTATGCTCTGTGCAAGTAAAGGTGGGGCCTTCCAGGGTAAAGAGTGCACTGGCCTTCTAATTATTTTTCATTTTTTGGTCTTTTGGAGACAAGGTCTACCTGTAGCCCCAGCTGTCTTAGAGCTCACTATGTAGATCAGGCTGCCCTTGAACTCACAGAGATGTGCCTGCCTCTGCCTCCCCAGTGCTAGGATTAAAGGTGTGTGCCACCACACCCAGCAGCACTGGCCTTCTAGACTGGGGGTTTACTAGCATGAACCCCTTAGGGTAGATCAGTGTTTCACGGAGCTTAAGAGCCCACAAAGTGAAGGATCAGAATGGGGTCATGGCAGCCCACCAAAATTCAGAGGACACCAGCACTTGGTTGGCAGAGATGTGGGATGTCTAAAACTATCACACTGACTGCACATACTGTCTGAAGAGCCAGCACCAGACTCTACCATCTGTATTGTTCCCTCAGGTGGTTGCAGGAATGTGTTTTGTTCTCAGCAGCCTTTAAGCAACCTGCAAGCAGAGACAGTGCCCCATACAGTAGGCTCCTCAGGTCACAGTGCAGCCAGGACGGGCTGCTGTGGGGCTCTTTGCTGTGGCTGACATCACTTTGCCTCTATTGCTTCTGCTACATTGTCACCTCTTGAGGAGGCAGGACTATTGCCTTTACAATTTCCATTTGAAGGATGAGGAAACATGGTCGGAGTGTTGGCCTCAAGAGAACCTTGATGTGCCACTCAATCTTAGCCCTGCGCATCCTCTTCTCTTATCCCTAAGGAGCAAAACAATGTCCAGAGGGAGTTACCCATATGACTGGTGAAAGAGATGACACCCTACGCCTGCATGAGGTGTCAATGTGCCTCCTTGCTCCTCGTCTAAGGGCCTTCCCTCTCTGAGTGAGCTGGTACCTTGGGGACCTGCTCTCCTCTTCAATGGAGTTTTCCTCAGCATGTTTTCCCTTGGATTCACTTTTCCTTAAAATGGGATTTTTTTTTTGTCTTTTTGGTACAGGGTTTCCTTGTAGCCACAGCTGGCCTGAATTCACCATGGAGACCAGGCTGGCCTCAAACTAACAGAGATCCACCTGCCTTTGCCACCTGAGTGTGAGTGCTGGGATTAAAGGTGTGCGCCACCAGGCCTGGCTTACAATGGGAAATTTAAGAAGGTTTGTAAAGCAGCAAAAAGAAAACTAGGCTATCCCTGCAAGTTCCCAGCCTACATCAAGATACTCCTACATAGGGCAGCCTGGTCCACCAGGACAAAAAAGCTTCAGTCAGGAGTAAGCTTTATCCCCCCTGGGATGGGATAGGATGGGACAATACAGGGTCCCTGGTCAGATCCTGCTATCCCATCCCCACCCCATTCACACCACACAGATCCTATTACCACAAAAGGCAGAACTAGGGCAGGAATTTCCCATCCAAGTCCCCATGTCTCTCCTTTAAACCTCTGAGTCTTGAAACAATGCTGGGCAGACATAGAAGGATGGCCCTGTGGCCTGCACTATCCAGGAAGAGTTCTGGGTTTCCTTTTAAGTTCATGGTTCCTTTAGTGGACAGGCTTTGTACTTACTTAGCCACCCCCACCCCCATGGCTCCCTGGGTGGCAGGGTGGCCTGTCACTCAAGAAGCTCCTACAACTTGACCACAGATCATTCTTCCAGGGCAAGTTATACAAGTGAGATAAAGAACATAGGAGCTTCTAAGACCAATTGAAGAAGGTGATTTATTCTACATCCCTGCCCCATCTTCCTTTCCTCTCTCCTTCCTCCAGCCACCCCCTCCAATCTGTGCAGATGCCGCCCTGCAGCCTGCTATCTGTTTCTCTAGGTTAAGAAGCATGAGAAACTGAATACTCCCCCAGAGTCAGGAGCATTGCTGAATTATTCATAAGCCAAATCTATTGCAAATTTCAGAGTGATTTTTCTTCAAGGTTGCGGCTAGGAGGGTATGGGCGAAAAGGAGTAAACATTACACCTGATACTCAAGGAGGTAAGCGATGCTGTCACAATCCAGGATCCCAGTCCCCTGTGGCCCTGGGTCAAGCATAGTAGAGAAAAAGCTCTATCTAGAATTCATACTGCTTCACTTCCTGTGGATAGAAACCTGGGCTTCCCAGAACTCTCGAGTCTATGGATTAGTGGATTCAGCACACAAGCAGATAGTTGGGCCTCATCAAACTTCTCCAGCAATGGGGACCAACCTCCCCATGCTGAACCATTCAGATGGGCTTTGAGGAAGCAGTGTTATCTGCTAGAAGAGGAGATGGTTGCTAGCAGACCGTTAGAAGCTCTGCTACAGGAGGGAAGAATGCTCTGTGAAAGAACACAGTTAAGGGCAAGAGACAAGGCAGAACACAGACCTGGGGAAGGATGCATCAAGCCTTGTATTACGTATCTTCAAACATGACTGCACAGTTAACACATGCTCTTTTCTCTACTCCCTTGCAGCCTGGAATTTCTGTTTGACAAGATTCTAGCAATGGGATGCAATGGTGATTTGTGAAACTTGAGGGAGAAGAAATGGTTGGCTCTGTACATCTTCTTTTCTCCTGGAAAGTGGAGGTGGCGCTGGTGAGTTGGAAGATAGCCTAGAAGATGTCAAGAAAGGACTAAGCAAGCTGGGCCTGGAACAGCCAGGTTCCTTACCCTGCCTGGACCTCCTGCCTGCTCTGGACTCATGGAAGAGAAAACAAGCCCAAGCCTTTTCATCCCAGCCTTCTGCTCTTCCCTCAAACTTTGGTCTATGCATCAGTTCCCTGGGAAGCTAACTAGGGCCTTCCCTTGACCAGGGCTTTCTGTGCGTGCTCACCCTGTCCTCACTGGAGCATGCATCAGTGTCCTACAACAACTTGATTGCAGATCTGCTAACCCTACAGGTCAGGGAGCACCACAAGGCAGAGACTGCAATCTCACCTGCCCTAGTTTTCTCAGGAACTAGAACATAACAGGCACTTCCTAGATGCAGAATAAGTCAGCAGAAGTGCCTCACACTTATAAACTACCTTTGTTCTTGCCTAAAGGGATCATCACTTGCATATGCTCATCACATGCAAACAGTAAAGAACAATTCCCATTCCTTTTCTCCCTCTTCCCAACATACCTGGGCCTTTCTTCCAAGTGTGGTGGGAAGGAAAAGACCTTGGAAAAGTTCCAGGCTAGAGTGCTTGCCCAGCATGCACAAAACCCTTGGTTCAATCCCCAGCACTGTATAAAGTGGGTATGGTAGCACAAGCCTGTAATCCCAGCACCTGGGAGGTAGAGGCAGGAGGCTTTGAAATTCAAGGTCATTCTCTGCTACATTGTGAGTTCAAAGCCAGCTTGGGTTATATGAGACCTGCAGATCTCTGTGAGATGGAGGCTAGCCTGGTCTACATGATGAGTTCCAGGCCAGCTGGGGCTACAGGGAGACCAGTTCACAAAGAACAAACAAACATAAGAGAGAGGAGGAGGAGGAGGAAGGGGGGAGAGAAAAAAAGAGTTTGTTCCACCATAATGCAAAGCCAAGTATGGGTGTGACAAAGTGTAGCAGGAATTTCCCTCACTAGATTAGTTTTGCTTTGAAAACTAGGCAAAAGCAGAGCTTTTGGGTAAAAGAGGAGGAATACGTATGTCAAATTTAATTGGAAGAGGTGTTCTAACTCTGTATTTTGTTTTCCATTTGTATATAGCTGTGGGGTCTATTTCAAGTCTGGAATGGGTGTTCCTGCTGAATTTCTCTCATCACTGTGTAATAGAGTCATGTGCCCTCTGAGAACCAAAGCCTTGGCAGCCCAACCTGAAATGCCAGGCTCTGGCCCCCAGCCAGCCTTTTCTTGAAGACACCTCCCAGGGCATTGGCCTTGGCAGCAGTTAGTGGCTGCAGCTTTTTATTAGAGCTTGCCTCTCTTTGCCAGACCCTTCTTTGGAATTCTGTGTACACAGTAGCCTTGTTATTTCTGGTAGGGTCAGAAGAGCAGTCTGTCTGCTGCACTGTCTATCAGCCTCTGCTGTGGTGACTGAAAGTACAACATTGTCCACACCCCTAAAGTGACCTCCAAACACAGTTGTCACCTCACTGCCCAGGATGGTTAGGAACCACAGCAGCCCTCTGTGGTAGGCAGGTAATTATGGGGGCTTAGCTGACCTATGGTGTTAGGACCAGAATCACACACACATTTGTGGCCACACCAACTGCCTTTTATATTGACCCTGTTCTCTGGCAGCCTTTCCTTGATGATCATCTCAGATTTCATCTCTGGATGAACCCAGGGGAAGGTAAAGTAGGAAGGAAGTCCACCATCACAGTGTGTCTCAGTCCCTTTTCTGAGGTTATAACAGAATACCCAAGGCTGAATAATTGATGCAGGAAAGTTTACTTAGCTCACGTTTCTGTGGGTGAGCTTGGGAAGTCCTAGAGCATGTTACCAGTGAGGGTCTTTGCTGCTTCAAATCCTGGTAGAAAGCAGAGGGTTGAGTGGGCATGTGCAAAGGGGTAGACCTGCGTTATAACAACCAACTTTTGAGGTAACTAATCCAGTCCTGAGAGAATGAACAAACTCCCAAGAGCCAGGCATTCAATCCCTTTTTACAACCAACGCACCTCTCTACATGGCTGCATTTTGATATGTAAAGCATGCGTATGTATTCATACTCTGCTTTACACTATCTTGGGTGGAGGGCAAGGAGGGGTCCTGAGGGATAAGCAGAGCACATGGCTCAGTGACCTTGTCTACATTATAAACAGTAACCTTTGGATGCAAGATTAGATAAAAAGTCTTTAGTCTAGATTATTTCTATATTGTAAAAGTCATTGCTACAACTAGGCAACCTCTCCTTGAAAACTCTTTTGCAGTTGAAGAGTGAAATGAGAGACAAACAAGAAGTTTATGAACAGGTTGCCAGTGCCTTGAGATTGGAAAGGTCTCTGTCTCTGTCTCTGTGTCTCTGTCTCTCTGTCTCTCTCTCTCTGTTTCTGGAGATTGAACCAGAGCCTCACACATGTTAGGCAAGCCCTACTCTGAGCTATACACCCCCAGTCCTCGATAAATTCTTTATAAATCTGAAGTGCTGTCCAGATGGTGTGTCTCAGATACTGTCCCTCCTAAACACTTTACATTGCCAACCCCAGCTGATCTCTCAGCAGCCAGAGGCCTTATAAGAGCCAGTGCCCCTATTCTCTCTTTCTGCACAATTTAATGACAGCATTAATCCTCGGGGCAGGATGTCGGCACAGCAGAGCTGGCTGTCAGACCCAGCATCTATACAAAAGCACTTTGGAGACAGTTTGTTGTTGGGGTAGGGGTCACCAAGAAAAATTATAGTAACTTAGAATGCCAAAGGAGCCAGGTAAGGGCATACCTACAAGTTGGAGAACGAGGTAGACACACTAAGCAGTGCCCATCCTACTTCCTAATGCCACCCTTCGATACAGCTTCTTCACATCTAAGCCACAAGACAAAGGCAGGTGGTCCAGATCTCTGGATATGTCCCACATGGGGGTGGGGGGAGCTGCTCTCTCTGCCTTTCTCATACTGCATCCCTCCTCATCTTCACTCATTTAGGTAGAGCATCTTCAATGTCTTGGTTTCAGAACTAGGGATACTGAGGGCTCTGAGCTCCAACTTGGTGTCAGAAGGTTGCATATTTGTGACAGAGGCACTGACATTGGCTACCAGTTAGGGCGTCAAACTGTATTTTGCTGGAGATACTCTTTCAATAAAAGAATGATGGAGGCTTGGGGAGCGAGATCTGAGAGACAGCTAGGAATGGGTGCCAGCAGTTCAGTCCCCTCTTGGCATTATGAATGTCAAGAGTCAGGGTATTTTTTTTTAATTTTACTTATCATTTTTATTTTTTATGTGTATGTGTGTATTGCCTGCATGTATGTAAGTGCACATGTGTCATGTAATGCCCTTGGAGGACAGAAGAGGGCGTCAGATCCCTTGGAACTGGAGTTACAGACAGTAGTTAGCTGCCATGTGGGTGCTGGGATTCTAATTCGGGTCTTCTGCAAGAACAGTGAGTGCTCTTAACCCTTGAGCCATCTCTTCAGCCCAAGAGTCTGGTGGTCTCTTTGTAAAGCATCACTGTAATGTGTTTTAGAAATGTCACACCAGCCCAGCATGGTGGTGCACACCTTTAATCCCAGCACTTGGGAGACAGAGGCAAGTGGATCTCTGTGAGTTCAAGGCCAACCTGGCTTATGTAGTGAATTTCAGATCAGGTGAGGATACAGGGAGACCCTGTCTCAAAAAGACCAAAAGAAATGTGAAATATTACATACCAGTTGCCTGCATTCTTTAGGTTCTGTGCTAAAATAAAGGTTTCTGATTATTGTTGTTGGCAATCTGCAGATATGTACTCTCGGTTCCTTTGCTCTGCTCAATCTCAACCACTTTACTGGATTTGGGATGTGTTACCCCCAGACTCCCTTACTCCCAGAACAGCTGTCCTGGGCCTCTACATGCTGTCTGCCCCCAGGGTCTCTCTTGGCTGGCTGTGAGCTGGCAGCCTGCTCACCCTGCTCCACGTTGTCATGGAGATTTTAGAAACATATGGTTGGATGGCGAGTGTATTCCTGTCACCTGGAAACAAGTGGGTTTGTAGAAAAGCCACCATACAGGGAGAGAAAGGGCTCTTGGACGGCAGAGCTGGCACCAGAGAAGTGGAGCCCGCACTGCTGTATTTGGTATTCTGTGCAGGCAGCCTCGTGCTGATCATCTCAGTTCCTGCAGAACTCCTGAGAGGTTGCGTCAGACAGAAGGCTACAGAATGCAGAAATGTTTGCAGATTCTAGGGAAATGGGCTCTGTGCACTCAGTCTGTGGGAGTAAACCAAGTAGGCACTAGACACATTGACAAAAGTTTATGCTTCATACAGACAAAAAAGCCATCCTATGTCCAACCAGTCCAAGAGGTTGTCCTTGACCTCTCTTTGCCAGCTTCTCGTGGGACCTGGATGTCCCAAGAATCTGATACCCTATGTGCTTCTTCACCCTGAATTATTACAGGGGTTTCAGATAGCTCATTTGAAGCATCTGCCACCCACTGTCATTTGCTTTGTAGGTCAAAAACAGTTGAACCTAAATGAAAGCTTCAGGGAAATTTGGCACCTTTTTATTATATCAAGAGTAGATAATAAGAACATTAAATAAAATTAGCAATAGATTTTCTCTTGGCCCCATGAAGATAATTCTTGTCTTCTAACTCATCCTAATTTCTGTTACTATGAATATATATCAAACTGCCACTTTCCGAATGATGTGCATGCTATCAATTATGCCCTCAAAGTTACACAGCCTACTTACTTCCTTTCCTTGGAGAAGGTATTATATACTTTTTGTGCTATTTACAGTAGAGACCAGAACCAGTCTGTGAGTGCTGGGAATCGAGCCCAGGTTCTCTGCAAGAGCAGTCAGTGCTCTTAACTGCTGATCCATCTCTCCATTCCTTGTTTGCTTTTTGAGACAAACAAAATCTCATTATATATCCCTGGCTTACCTGGAACCTGCTATGTAGACCAGGCTGCCTCTGCTTCCCAAGTGCTGGGATTAAAGTTGTGCACCACCACACCTGGCAGTGTTATGGTTTAAATATGAAATATTCCTCATAGGCTCATGTGTTGAGATTTAGGTCACAGCTCTTGGCACTATTGTAGGACATTGTAGAAACTTTAAGGGGTAGGACCTAGCTTGAGGAAGTGGATGAGTTACTGGGGGCATGACTTTGAAGGTTATTACTGGCCCCTAGTTCCTGTCTGGTTTTCTGCTTCTTGTTCACCATGAAGTGAACAGTTGCCTCCTCATGCTATTCCTGCCACGATGTTCACCACAGCCCCAGAATCAATGGAGCCAAGACAATGGACTGAAATCTATGACACAGCACTGAAATGAATCCTTTCTTCTACAACTTATATCATGCATTTGGTCACAGAGCTGCAAAAGCAACCAATTCAAGGAGGTAGGGAGAGTCCGCAATGAGATAGGCTGAACTTAAGTCGGGCTTGCTTTCTGCAGCAGTGATTCCCCAACTTGAATGTGTAAAGTGAATCACCTGGGGACCTTAAAAAAATCCAGACTCTGATGCAAAAGGTCTGGGATGGAACCCAAGTTATTCATGTCTAAGAAATTCCAAGGTAATGCCAATGTTTTTGCCTGTTGACATCTTTTGAGTGGAAGAGTCTAGGGCAGTGGTACCCAATAGAACTTTTGGGGATGGAAATGTTCTAGATTTGTGCTTTCCAATATGATAGCTACCCTGGCATGTGACTGCCAAACACTCTCTGCGTTTGGAGCAAATTTTTAGCTTTATTTAAATTTAGGTAGCTGATGCTTGTCTACTGGTCCAGAGACCACCCTTTGAGCATTTCTTCTGTAAAAGTTACATTATTCCAGATATGGCAAGCTTTAGGGTCAGCACACTGGCCCCTTACCATGTCTCTAGGCAGTGAATTTCATTTTACCCTCATTGTCAGCAGGACCCACTCAGTCCAAGTGATAAGAGCTTTCTCACTGTAGACTTATTCATAGGTTACAAATAGTGTGTATCAGGACACTCCAAGAAAGCCTTAAATTCATTAAATACTTGGAAGTTGGGTATTTAGCTCAAAGGTAGAATACTTGTCTAGTAAGTGCAAGGCCCTGGGTTTGGTCCTCAGCTCTGGAAAAAAAGACAAAATAACAAAAAATATAAAATGTACAAAATACCATTCTCATTGATTGTGGGAAGCAACAAAATGCACAGGCTTAATGCATATGTTGTTCAACCAGACTGAGTCCAAATCAGCTCTACCCAACATTTGCTGGGTAACTTTGGACAAATTGCTTAAACTTAGTGTCTCAATTTTATCAAGTGAATGGGAATAATAGTACCTATCTTAGAGAGAGCTCATGAAAATCAAGAGCTTTAAAATGTTACTTGCACATTATAAGAACTTAGAATATCAGCTATCACCATCCTTGCAATCCTAATCTTAGTAAATTGTTCCCTTCTGCTGTGCATTTTTTTGGTCTTTTTGAGATAGCGTCTCCCTGTGGTTTGGAACTCACTATGTAGACCAGGCTGGCCTTGAATTCACAGCGATCCACCTGCCTTTGCCTCCGGAGTCCTGGGCTTAAAGGCAAATGCCACCAAGCCTGATCTCTGCTTTGCATTTTTTCTACCCTGTGAGTTCTTTTCAAAGAAGCAGATGTCTCTGGGAGGCACATTCTGCCTACTCTCTAATTCTGCTGAGGACTCTGGAGACCTCTAAGATCTGCTGGGGCTTCTGTCTAACATCTCCAAAGTCAGATGAAGGTGGCAACATGGGAGCACACCCAGCAGCTTACCACATTCTGTTTTCATTTCTCCAAGCACAGCCAGAGCCAGCTCAGGCCAGTCCAGGCTTAGCACATCCATGGATCAATATACATCCAGAATGGAGACTAGGCTCCTACAATCCAGTCCTCAAGCTAACCTCCATGCAGCTGTCTGCAGGGCTGGGAGGTGGGGCTGGCGGGGGCAGGAAGGCAGACTGAAGATGTTTGCTGAGGCTTCTCAGAGAAACCCATAAAGTGAGATGCTCAGCTGTGTTGACCTCTCACTACCTGCTCCAAAGTCTCTTACAGTGACCCTTTAGCATTCTCTCAGGCTGGGCTTATCTGAGATCTACTTTCTCATTCCATGTGGCCATAACAGGAGAGGCTGTATATCTCAGAATTCCTGCTAGGTGCCACCTCATCATGCAGTGTCACAGTCCCCAGAGCAGTGGCTCCCTTGGTCTCTCCTATTTGGTTCCCTCCAAAGATGCTATCATAGGATGTAATTTCACAAGGACAGAAGTACACTCTCCTTTGCCTCAGGATATAAAAATGTTAAAGCAGTGCCCATTGGAGGCCAGAAGAGGGCATCTGATTCCCTGAAATTGGAGTTACACACCACGTGGGTGCTGTGAACCAAACTCAGGCCCTGTGGAAAAGCAGTAAGTGCTCTTAACCACCAAGCTATTCTCCAGCCCTTTGTTTATTTGACTGTTTTTGAGACAGAGTCAATCTGATCCCCCTGCCTCAGCCTCCCAAGTCTTAGGATTATAGGCACGTATTACCTTGCCCAGCAATATTTGGTATTACTTGACACAGCTTGGAAACAGGCTTTCAGGGACCCATCAGCAGACATATCCAGGTGCTAGAAATGTCTAGGCATGCTGTGTGGCACTTGACTTTGGATCTGTAGTAGTGTCTGAGTATTACACCTGGTCACATGCTTTGATTGTATGTGTCTCTACAGAAGGGCATATCATTGACTCATAACATGGAGCTCTCTGGCATCCTCTGTACATGTACTCCTCCTGCACCATGCATCCCTCCCAGTTAGCCCCCAGTCCTTCACAACTACCCCGATGCTGCTTTGGTTTCTAGTAGATCAGGGCTGGGACAGAGGCTGGTGGTAGTAGCAGATGTTAAAACATGAGATGTAAGATTGTTTCCTCCGAGAATCACTGACAACACTGTCATTTGCAGAGTTATCACTTCCATATTATATATGCCCCTGTGATGACAAAAGCCTTTTCTGTTCATTATGTACATTCATGTCAGCCATAAGCAGAAATACCAGTCCCAAGTGAGTTTTTAATCGGCTGTCACTTTGAAGTACTCGTGCCTTTCTTCCTCTCCACTGGCAGTCATTGATAGCATGTTTTTGTCTAAGACATTTGCACATTCACAGGACCATCAGAAAGATGAGCCACATCTACTGTCTATGCATGTGTGCACATGCATGCCCACCCTACCAGTCCTGTTAGGGTCCTGAAGAGGGAGGGATCTGTGGTCCTTGGATTCTTCCAGGCAACAGTAAGCTCTGGGAAAACTGAACTGTTCTTTGTTGAGGGTCTGTTGCCTTTACCTTCCTCTAGCAGGCTGAAGGGTTCCATTTGAAGGCTGCTTCAGTCTCTGATCTAACGAGCATGATGTCTGCATTTCCCAGGCCTATCACTGTGCCTCATAAATGACAAAGGATTTTTGGTTGTGAGCCTGAGCCTTTAATGGGTGCACCAGCTCTCCAGCCAACAAAGGACTCTTTATGCTGCACTGCATCCCACCTTTCCAGTGTGTTCCTTCACTTAGTATGAGAGATTGACTAAGAAATGTAATTTAGGTGCCCTAATGCTGACATTTGAGACCATCCTAGAGTAACAGAATGAAAGGCATTCACAAAGCTATGAAAATCCAGTCCCCTTGATTACCACACCTTCAGGGCAAGGGGTTTGCCAAAGGAGCAAGAGTCTCTTGTCTCAAGCAAACTAATTCCGTACCTTTCCACTGTTATGTGTTAAATGGAGACACTAGATTCTAGATTGCTAGGAAGTTTTATTCATTTTTCTTTTATTTATTATTATTTTTTTATGTGTATGAGTGTATTGCCTGCATGTGTATGAGTGCACCCGTGTCATACAATGCTGTGGAGGTCGGAAGAGGGCTTCGGATTCCCCTGAAACTGGAGTTAAGAATGGTTAGTAGCTGCCATGTGGGTGCTGGGAATCGAACACGGTCCTCTGCAAGAGCAGTCATTGCTTTTGACCACTGAGCCCTCTCTCCAGCCCCAACTAGGAAGTTTTAAAATTACAGTCCCTGGAAACCAGCACTTCATCAATGGACAGGGTCAGCTGGACTTGAGGGGTGATAAAGAAAGGAACTGGGGTAGACTGAGCTTAAGCCAAGTGGTATGGGGGATACAAGACTTGGATGGGATCTCTTCTGGGACTATCAAATATTGTGTAGCAAGACCCCACACATCTCAAAGAAAGGGGCCTTGGAATAATGATCCCCTGGGGTTATGTAGTAGTCTCAAGTTGGCTGGAAGTATGCTGTTCACCAAACTACTATGTTTGACAATAAAGCTGACATTTGGTGATAACTTTAGAAATTTTGTTTTAGGACTTCTTAAGTGATGACTAAAATTGCAGAAAGCTTTAACATTTTTATGTCCTTCTGAGGCAAAGGAGAGTGTACTTCTGTCCTCATGAAGTCCAAACCCTATGATAGCATCTTTGGAGGGAGTCAAGTAGAGAGACCAAGGGAGCCACTGCTCTGGGGACTGTGGCACGATGAGGTGGACCTAGCAGGAACTCTGGGATATACAGCCACTTCTACTATAGATAGATCTACTACAGGTAGATCTTAGACAAGCCCAGGAAGCAAAACACTCATACACATACAATAAAATAAACAAATCTTTAAAAAAATAAACAAACTACAACAATTAAAAACACCAGTTTCTTTGTGCCCCTCTGGAAAGTTTCTCTAGGACATTAAGACAGAGACATAGTCACATAGTGGAAAAAGTCAATTCTATATAGCAACCTGTGGGTAGTGGCAGTTACCTAGATACTGGCTTTTGGGGGCCTTTTGGGGGGAAGGGTCTCCCTGTATTCCCAGCTGGCTTGGAATTCACCAGGCTGGCCTCAATCTCACACAGATCTGCTTGCCTCTGTCTCCTTAGTGCTGGTATCAAAGCTCTAGATTCTCTTAATTGTGAGTAGGATAATCTTGCTTAGTAAACTTTATCAATTCAGCCTTAACCAGAAATCTCTTTTTGGGGACTTTTAAACTGGACGTGTTTTTGAATTGTTGACTTTCTTGCCTTAGCAAGAACAGTTGAATGGTGGAATGGGTACCCTGCTTGGTAAATGGGGACTCTGTATGGCCCGAGGCTCGGATTTCTAGGTCTACTCTAAAAGGCACGGCATATAACACCCGTGAAGGTGATATTCTCAATCTCTCTCACTCTCACGCTCATTATTCTCGCTTATAATTTACCATTAAGTATAGCATTATTAATTTGACCTAATTAATCAAGCTTTTTGAGAAGGAAAAAGTGCAATGCATAGATGATGACTGATTGGCAGATGTCATGTCAAAGTGAAAATGCTTGAAGTTAGTCCCTTGAGAGACCATTAGGACTGCCTGAGAATGTATATACCCAGATAGGAAGGTAGGTAGGTTCACTCAGGAAGCAGAGACATCTGCTCATGATATTGCAGCACAAATGACCCCTAAGGTCAGTCATCAGACAGATTCCATTTCACCAACAAGAGGAGTGCTTGGCACATACCATGTGCTCAATGAAGATTTGTTGACTGAATAAAGCCTGCATACCTATATGTTCAATACAGATTTCCATTGATCACCATGCATTTGTCTGTCATCCATTCACCCATCCCTCCACCCCGCTCTCCATCCAATATTTATGTATTTATCCTATGTGAGGTACTGTGGCATGTGCTCCAGGAGATTTGATGGCAATATGCAGCCCCTTATGTAGAGTCATCTCTGTCTCAACAAACTGTTTAAAAGAGATGGACAGGGGCTAGAGAGATGGCTCAGTGGGTAACAGCACTGGCTGTTCTTGCACAGGACCCAGGTTCAGTTCCCAACATCCACATGGCAGCTAACAACTCTCTGTAACTCCAGTTCCAGGGGATCTGACTCCCTCTTCTGACCTCCTCAGGCATTGCACAACATGGGTGTGCTTACTTACACGCAGCCAATACAGTCATATACACAAAATAAAAAATAATAAAATACTTTAGAGGAGAGGGACTAAGTGACAGAGACTGCATAATGGCTTGAATACAGACTGCATTTTACATGGTATACCTTGGGTATGGTTTATTGCTCAACAATTCATGTGCTAGAGACTTGATTCCCAGGATGACAGTGTTGAGGTGGTGGGACTTCTAAGAGGTGGGGTCTAATAGAAAGTAGTTAACACTGTAGATTCTACCCTCATGGATGGACTAATGCTGGTATTGCAGGATGAGTTGGATCTGGTGGGAACGGATGCATTCCTGCCAGCGCGTGTTAATATGCAAGTGTGTCTGGGCCTTTTCTCAATCTCTTGCTTCCTATCTTATGACACCCTCTCCACGTGCCCCTGAGATGTGATGTCATCCCGAGGTCTGCATTAGAAGGCAAACAGATGCTGGTACCATGCTCCTTGGACCTCCAGAATTGTGAGCCAAACAAATCTCTTTTATTTATAAATTAGGCAGGGGTTTTGTTAGAGCAATACAAAATGAACTGAGACATTCTTCTATCTCCACTACCCTACAGACTTTTTGCCTTTAGCAAAGTCTGATTACCATCCCCATTGAACCCAGTCTATATGCTTCCAAAGGGACATTTCCTTTTTCCTGTCCAGATGGGGTACAGACACTGGTCCGTGCCTCAGAAGGACATTGGACTAGCTTCAGGGATGATTTCCTCTGAAATGGGTTAGGCTCATTTGTTTCCTTGGTAATCAACCAAATTAAAGGGACTTCTAAGTCCCCCATTCCTGGGGCATTTGTTACAATGCTGTTCAGGGATAATTCTGCACACATCATCCCTGCTCCCCTCCAATGTCCTCTTGTTGCATTTCAAAGAAGTATAAAACTATTCTCTCTGGAAACATTTTTTTAAAAAGAATATAAATTAAGGGTTCAAGGATTCTGGACATTAATCTTCTTCAGAGAGAAACATGGGCATATCCTTAGAATATACAGGTCTTTCTTCCTTACTGTGTTGTTGTTTTAGGGCAGTGTTTCACTAAGTAGCCCAGGCTGGCCTTGAATTCATTATCCTCCTATGGCAGCTGAGTGCTAGGATATGAGCCACCCCTCATATGGTCTGGAATTTGAAGGAACCATTTCTTACTGTCATGAAGTTTGAATTCTGGATTTGTTGTAATTATACTTGGCTATATGGGACTTTTTTGGTAAAAATCTACATTTTTGTTTTTACACAGTGGTTCTCTCAGTGCAAACCTCTACTTTGGTGCCATTCAGGCCTGGGCCTTTGCATTGCATGTGACACTACAATTTGTAGTTTCCTTTTCAAGACCATTCTTTCTGCACCAAGTCATAAAGTATATTACACTCTCCAGCCATAGCAGTTATGACACACACACACACACACACACACACACACACACGTTTATAGTGACTGCACCTGCATTCCAGACTGCTAGAACTGGAAGAGTGCCTTGGATTCTAATTTACCCTCAGTGTTTGCATACAGTGAAAGATAGGAACCATAATCCCTGATCTACAGGTGTGGGAACTAAGGTACCGAAAGATGATCTACCCAAAGTCACTCAGTAAGGTGAAAAACAAACTGGGTAAAAGGCCAGGTAAGATCACCTGTGCCTTCCACTGCTTTGTCCAGAAAACCAGATTGCTTCCTCATAATAATGCCCATACTTTGAAAGAAGTAGTTTTAGGGTAGAGCTTCCTGGGAAGGGTTCAGAAGCAACTCAGGAACCACAAGATCAAAGAACTCGAATCACATTAACATTTTAGTTAAATGCTCCTGACTCATAGACAACACCAATTATTACAGCTCACTGACAAGAAGGAAATAGTCAACCATTCAAGAAATAAGCCTTGGTTCAAAGCTCCTTTCCTGGTTTCACAGTATCTCACATGTAACACCTAAACACAGCTTCCTTCAATACAAGACTCTCCTTAGCATGTAATAGGATGGGGTGACAAGGTATGTGGGCACGCGCGTGTGTGTGTGTGTGTAGTAACCAGTCACTTTAGAGACAATTATGCCCAGCAGAAAATATACCAGACATTCTAATGTAGTAGTTCTCTACCCTGATTCCTTTTCTTTCTCTCTCTTTCTTTCTTTTTTTGGTATTTTTAGTTTACTTCCTGACCTTGATTTAATATAAAAAAAGGATGATTTTCTTCCATCTTCCTTAGTGAAGGCAGAGTGATGGGTGGATATAAGTGGGGTCAATTTCAGCTTCATAGAAGGAACACTCTAAGGGTTAAAATTGCCTAGTGGTAACAACCTTTAGACCAGGGAGTGGTCAGGTATTGCAAGTATTTTCCCCCAGAGGCTAAATGACCACCTGCCTGTGCTGCACTGCCCCATCTACTACCAGGAACCCATATTCCCAGAAACAAACGAGTCTAACAGCAATCCTCTTGCCTCCCAACTCCAGGTCAAGAAAGGCACAAAGGAGACCAACAAATAACACTGAAGTGGTGCTTTGGATCCAGGAGATCTTGAGGTACCAGAAGAGTTCTAATGGCCCCATCTGTCAGATGGGAAAGGTGAGGCACCAAGAGACCCCCATCAAATACTTCAGGTATAGATGAGAGGGTACCAGGAATTTAAAAGGAAGACTCTTTCCTAGGGCAGGAAGAGAGATAACCCTACCAACACCAGCACAATTCAACGCAGGGGCAATTCTGGTCCTTCAGTCACCACAGGCAAGCGGCCAAGGATTCTCAATTGTCCTTAGCACACAGAACTGACTCCTACACAGAGGGAGTCCCACACAGCAGACTCTCCGGGGCCCACCTCGAGACTGCATTCAGAGCTAGAGCTTCAGGCAGGCATAGCCTGGGCAGGCACGTAAGGTAGCTCTGCTTCTTAAGGCATGGCTGCTGTCTGCAGGAGCAGATCCCACACTGGGAAGTGGCATTAGACACTTCTTCCACTGAAGTAAATCGATTTCCATAGAAGCTTCACTGGGTGGAACACTGTTGCCGAAGGAAACCACCATCTTCAGGGAGGGAGAGAGCTGAAGGCTTCCATTAAAGCTAAGCAGCATCACCAATCCAACCCATTTCCTGCGTCACATGGGAGAATAAGAAAGGAAAAGGGAGACAAATTGATTATTATCTGCAGGTGATTGTCTAACTAGAAAACCTAGGGGACTCAACTGAAAAACTATGGGAATTAACAAGAGAATTTGCTCAGGTGTCCAATTAATGGTCCAGCATTCAAGACCAATAGCTTTTTTGATCACTGTGCATGGACTAACATCTTCAAAGAGCTGTGCTTTCTGAGGAGACAAGTTTTGTGCAACTTATATTTGAAAGACGGAGGTGAGCCAGGGAGATGCCCCTCAGCTGCTGCAACTGAAAGTTGTCTTGGACACAAATCTCAGAAAGATGCTTGAGGCAGCTGTTGCAGAGGGGCCCTGACATTCACCTCTGTGCTCTCTCCTAAGGGAATCCTCTCTCACCCCAGGTGCTTTCTACTGGAATAGAAAAACACATATTGGGGTTTGGCAAAGGTGAATGTGGGGAGACTGCCAAGTCATCTCCAAATAAAGTAAGTTTGTAAAAACGAAGGTGGAAGATTTAAAAGTCCCGAGTGTCCAGCCTCTCACTGTCTCCTGGTTTAGAAGTCTAGAGACTTGGTGGTGGGGCGGGGCCTGGAGTGAAGCCTCCCAGGGTATGGTCAAAGTGGCTGAGGGAGGCCCCACCGGACTAAATGGTGCAGTCTGGCCGGCACAAGGCGGCTGTCATTTGCGATCCAGGCTGGCTTGTAGCTGGGCCTCTCGCACCATGCGGTCGAAGGAGCGCCTGTTGGTCTCTTCCCGAACCTTCTCCCGCACGTGGAAGGAGGCCCGGGCCGTGGAGCGAGCGCTCTCCAAAGCGCTTCGCCTTTCTCGAAACAGCTGCTCGCTGCGCTCCAGCTTGCGCCCAATGGCCTGGAGCAGCTCCCGGCGGCGGCAGTCTTCGTCCCTCTCCACCTTCTCCTTGTTCGCGCGTTGGGCCCTCTCCTTCTCCAGTCGGGTCTGGACCACGCGCCGGGCCTTCTGCTGCACCGCCTCTTCCGCCACCTGCGCCGCGTGCTGCAGCCGTCGCTCCCCAGCCCGCGCCAGCGCCTCCAAATGTGCCTGATGCTCCCGCTCTTTGCGCTCGGCCGCCTCCTTGGCTCGCCGACCCTGCAGTTCCTCCCGCCGGGCCCGCTCCCGTAGCTCCCGGGCACGCTGCTCCATCAGCTGCCCGTAGTTCTCCTGCGCGCGCCCCAAGCTGGCCTCCAAGGAGCTCCGCAGGCCCTCTCGCTCCTCATGCTGCTGCCGGACCCGGCCTCGAAGCAGCGCCTCGTGGCGCGCACGCTCCGCCCGGCTCATCTCCCGCTTCTCGCGCTGCAGCTGGCCCTCATGGCGCTGCTTGGCGCAGGCCGCCCGCTGAGCGCGCTCCCTACGGACCTGCTCCGCACGCTCCCGCCCTTCCTGCAGACCCTCCTCCCGCTGCTTCAGGTTCTGCTCCTGCTGCAGTTTGCGCAGCCGGTCGTCCCGCGCCACGCGTTCCGCCCTCTCCCGCCGCAGCAGACCCTGGCGCTCCGCCAGCTCCCGCCGTCGCTCTTCGCTGCGCTCGCACTGCTGCTGCTGCCTCCGCGCCGCCTCGCGCTCCTCCCGGCCCCGCCGGCAGCCGCGGCCGCTCCCCCAGCCCCCGCCGTCGCTCCTCGCTGCGCTCGCACTGCTGCTGCTGCCTTCGCGCCGCCTCGCGCTCCTCCCGGCCCCGCCGGCCGCGCCGTTCCTCCACCTGCGCCGCCCAGGCGCGCCGGCCCCGCTCCAGGGCGCGCTGCTTCTCGCGCTCTTCGCGCTCCCGCCGCTGCTCGGCGCGCACACGCTGCTGCTCCCACTGGCCGTGGGCCGCGGCGCGCTGCTCCAGCAACAGTCGCTCCTCCTGGTGACGCGCCAGCATGAGCGCCGCTATCTTGCGGTCGCGCTCCGGAACCCCGCGCAGGCCGCGCTCGGCCCTCACTTGGCGCACTATGCGCTCCACGTGCTGAGCGGTCTGCGGCGAGTGGCTCAGGTCGCCGAGACTGAAGCTGCGGCTTGTGAGTGGAACCAGGTCAAGGGCAGAAGGGCGGCCCAGTGGGTTGGGCGCAGAGGAAGCTGAGCCCGCTGGGCAGCTGTTCCTGGCGGGGCCTCGAGGTGGCCAGCGAAGTTCCCGAAGGCTCTCCCCGCTATAGGACGACGACGATGCGCCCGACTCGGAGCTGAGGGTACCGTCACGCCGGCGGGACAGTGAGTCCAGCGACTGACTCTTCCTCCCGGTCCGGGAGCCCGCGGGTGGAGGCCGGGTCCTGGCGGAGGGCGGACTGGGAGAGGTCCTTCGGGCCACACGCGGTGCGGGCGAGGCCGGGAGGCTGCTGCTGCAGCTGCTGCTGCTGCTGCTGCCTGCGCTCAGGGCCGAGGCGGAGGCCGGGGCTGCTGCGGGGCCCAAGGGCGTGAAGAGGCGCCGCTTCTCCTCGCGCACGATGCGCTCTCGCTCGGCACGGCACTGCTGCAGTTTGGCTCGCCGCTCAGCCTCGTAAGCCTCGTACAGGCCGGTGGCCACTCGCATGGAGCGGCCCGGGGCCTCGCGCACTAGGTCGGCCAACGCGCGGGGCAGCAGCTCCACCGGCTTGACGGCACAGCGGGCGCAGGCCTCCAGCGAGCGAGGACTGGTCAGCACGTAGCGGCTGCCCTCGGCCTCGGGACAGTCGAAGTTGAAGAGGTCGAGGTGCAGCAGCGGAGACTGCTCCCGCTGCCCGCCTTCTGCTCCGCACGGGACTTCGGCCTTCCGGGGCAGCGGCGCGGCGGCGGAGGCCGAGGAAGCCGCAGGCTGCTGGGCTCCCTGGGCATCCGGGGGCACGGACGCTGTGGCCCCATCCCCTTCCGAGCCACCGGGTTCCGCTCCCTCCTCCTCTTCTGGCACCGGGTCCACCATAGCTGAGCCTCGTCCTTTGTTGGAGTCTCTGTGGTGACAAGGAAGGACTTAGAGGAATACATTTGAGAGCTGTTTCTCCCTCCTCAACCACATTCACCTCTATCAACTCAATTGGATTTCAGATTAAGGCTCAGAGGCGTGGTGGAAAGTAAATCCTAAAACCCATGCCCTGGAAAACCCAGGCTGGGAGGCGGGTGGAGTTGGGGGGATGTTGGGGCCCAGAGAGCAGCTTCAGTCTCCCTCAATATTGGAATGCGAGGCCTGGGGAGAGACTACTCTGGCGTCAGCCGGGTTAGATGCATCCCCTCCTGCTGCAAGCTAAAATGGAAAGACCGAGGCGCAAGGCAGCCACCAGAGAGGGAGGCGCTGGAGGATTCCGGGAGGATTAGCGTATTTGTTTGTGGTTTAGGCGGGCTGCTGGGGATGCAGATTTGCAGAAACAAAAAAGGGAACCGGCCTGTTCATCCCGGAGTTCATTGGTGTGAGGACTCCAGTGGCCTAGGAAGAAGTTTATGGTTGATTTCTCGCTGCCAAAGGGACCCCGGGCGCGGGGCCCCGGGTGATTGGAAGGACTGAGAGAAGTCCCCAAAGGTTCTTTTGCAAAGGGTGATGGATCCTTCTTTCTCCTGCCTCTCCAGCAGGGCTTGCTGGGAGCTCTGCCAGCCTCCTCCACCCCCCACGGGGGGGGGGAATTGTGCACCTGGATCCTACCCCATGCACTCGATCTCCTCCAAGGCTGAAGATGCAGCTAAATGTTCTATCAACCCCAGAATAGGCTAGGATGCCGGCCCCCAGATGCCCATCAGTTCCCACACAACATCACAGCCGGCTGGGCTCCTAGGGCGCTGCGAGCCTGACCGTTCAGTGCCCGCCGCTATTAGGTCCCTAGGCGGGTCTACTTACCCCAGGTCGGGCTCGAGCCCCCGTCGCCGAGGGCTTTTGTTCACCGCACAGCGCTGTCCTCAGGGTCTCTTCAGTCCTGGCGCCGGCGGGGTCGGGTTTCTGCCGGCTGCAGCAGTGAAAGGAGCTCCAGCTGCCACCGCCAGCGTCTCTCCATGGGGTCCGCGAGCAGGGCGTACATGTCCCAGGGGCTACCTACTCGCGAGAGGGGAGTGCGATAAAGCCTCCCTAAAATAACGCGGCTCTGCTCCCTTTGCTCACACCGCACTGATTCTTAAAAAAAGGCAGCCGAGTTCCATCACCGCTGCATCCATCTCCACCTCCCTTGCCAAGGTACCGCAGGTCTTTCGCTGCCCTGGGCGCCTCCTGGTGGACACTTTAAGAGTGTTCGTTTGTTTGCTTAGAGAATGATGAAGAAATTAAAAATACAGCATCTATATATTTATGTATACATATGTTAATATATGTATCGAGACATATGTAATGCATATATAGAGATGTGTATATAGCAACATCACCAAGAAACTAGCCTTTCAGCACCTAAGCTAGGTACAATGAAAGAATCACTCAGCACATTTCTCAGGGGGACCCTGAGAAGGAAACAAACACGATAGCAAGTAATTAGACAGAAATATGGCATCTGATCTAAACTGTGGTTTTATTCTTCAAGTACGAAGATGCCATTACTTTGCCGACCTAAAATTTTTTTAATGAAAAAAAAAAAAAAGCCCAAAATACTCTTACGGGTTTGAAGCAGGCAGAACGTGTGATGTAGCGTTTTATGAGTTGCTAATTCCAGATAATAAAATTAAAGCTAGTTGGTGACACCTTTCCCTACCGCTTTTCCATTTTGAGTTCCACATTGGAATCCTCCAAAAAGGGTGGGTGGAGCATAGTATTAGAGCACATGGAGAACTGTGTTGTTAAAGAATTTGGGGCTGGGGGGATGGCTCAGTGGTTAAGAGCACTGGTTGCTCTTGCAGGGGACTTGGGTTTGGTTCCCAGCGCTCACACGGACGCTAACAGCCATCTGTAATTCCAGTTCCAGTTCCAGGCTCCATTGTCCTCTTCTGACCTCTATGGGCACTGCATGACACGATTACACCTACATATATGCAGGCAATACACTCATACATAAAATATTTTAAAAAGAATTTGAAAGTCAGGGCTGTGGGGGGAATGAAAGGTTTTGAGCGAGGAAATGACAATTTAATTTTCTGTTTTAGGAACATTAGCAACCACAGGGTAAGGCAAAGAAGAATTAAAAAACCCAGTTAGGGAGATGCTGCAGTTACCCAATACAAAGAGGGTTGATACCAGAGAAGGAAAGGGGGGGTGGGTAGGTTCTGGAAATAAGAGTGAAAGGAGCAACACTCAAAGATCTCTTGGCTTCAGGATGTGACCAACAGTGAAGGAAGTGGATGACTGGAACGGTGAAATGCAGTGTGTACCACTAAAAGTGGATCCAGGAGGGTGGATTAGCTGGTGTGGGATACCTGGGATGGGACTTTTCCTTTTTGTACCAGTTGGATATAAAGTAGGGCTGTTCCACACGTGGTTGGATAAGTCATGGTAGAGGTCTAGACTGGAGCTAGATTCAGGATGTCATTACCTGTATAAGATTCTCAAAACCAGGGGCTGGAGAGATGGCTTAGCAGTTCAGGACACTGACTGTTCTTGTGGAAGACCCAGGTTCAAATCCCAGCACCCACATGGCAGCTAACAACTGTCCTTAACTCCAGTTACAGGGAATCCGACAGCCTCTTCTGTCCTCCACTAGCATTGCACGACACAGGTACACTTACATACAGGCAATACACACATACACATAAAATAATAAATTAAAAAAATAATTTTAAAAAGATTCTCAAAACCAATAATGTGAATGGGATCATCCAGGAAGGAAAGATGAATTGGTAAGAGGCCACAGGACATGGTTAATTTGAAGAGAAAAGAGGCCCGTGTAGGAGGAGAATAACAGTGAGTAGGAAGTGTACTGTGTGAGCAGAGCTCGAAGGAGAATGTGCCCCTACTGCAAAGGGCTACAGAAGTTCAAATGGATTTCTTCTGGAGTCAAATATCCTATGAAACAGTCTTAGGTGACGCTAGCAAAATCAACTTATTGTGGGAGCAGATGTCAACATGCAATGGCAGGTGACAAAGTGGGAGGTATTGGACCTTTTAACTTTCAAGTAATAGTGTTGAGAACTGCAAAGGGTTTGAATTTTATCCTAGTTAATGCTAGCAAGTTAGCCTGCTTATGGTTCATAGGTGTTGGCAGAGGACATGATACTCCTGAGTCAGAAACACAGTACTTTGTTATTTGTGCACAAATAGAACATGATATTCATGTTCCTTTAAAAATATTGTACTATTTTTATGTGTCTGGGTGTTTTCCCTGCATGTATATAAGTGTACCTGTGTCGTGCAATGCCCATGGAGGTCAGAAGAAGGCTTCAGATCTCCTGGAACTGGAGTGATGGACAGTTGTTAGCTACTATGCAGGTACTGGGAATCAAACCCAGGTCCTCTGCAAGAGCAGCTGGTGATCTTAACTGTTGAGCCAGCTCTCCAGCCCCAGGCTCATCATGGTCTTGATCAGAGTGGGCTCAGATAGAAACTGTACATAAAATGGGCTTGTGTCACAGTTGAGCCACCCTAATATTTTAAAGGGGACTGTGATGGTTAATCTTCATCGTCAACTTGACTAGATTTAGAATCACCTAGGAAACATACCTCTAGACTATCTTTCAGGGCCTTTCCAGAGAGGTTTAACTGAGGAGGGAAGAAAGACCCACTCTGAATGTGGGGGCACCATTCCATGGGCTGGAGTCCTTAAAAAGTGAATGTGAGACTGGGGATGTAGCTCAGTTGGCAGATGCTTGCCTACCGTGCACAAAGCCCTGGATTTGTTCTCTATTACCATATAAAGCCAGATATGGCAGTACATGCCCATAATCCCAGCCCTCAGGAGTAGGGTAGGAGAATCAGGAAGTTCAGGGTGATGCTTGGCTACACATTGACTTGGAGGCTACCCTGTGCTGGGCTACATGAATCCCTGCTTGTCTAAAAAAAAATTTTTAAGGAGAATGTGAGCTGAGTCCCAGCATTCATATATTTGTATCTGTATCTCTGCTTCCTGACTGTGGACACAGTGTGGCCAGCCACCTCAAGCTTCTGCTTCCATGCTTTGCCACCATCACAGACCAGATCCCTTCCGTGTGTGTGTGTGTGTGTGTGTGTGTGTGTGTGTGTGTGTGTGTGTGTATGTTTGTTTTGAGACAGGGTCTCCCTGTGGCCATAGCTGACCTGGAACTTGCTGTGTAAGCCAGGCTGGCCTCAATCTCACAGAGATCTGCCAGCCTCTGTCTCCCAGAGTGCTGGAACTAAAGGTGTGTGCCACCACACTCATCTTGGATCCCTTCTTAAACCAGGAGCCAAAATAGACCCTTTTTCCCTTAAGTGGCTTGTATCAGGTATTTGATTACTGCAATTAGAAGAGTAATTAATACAGGGACTAATAGTCAAATGGTCAGACTCTGTCTTGAAAGAGGCATAATTTTAGTTATCTTGGCTGACAAACAAGTCTTCTCTCTGACCTGATGGGAGCCACTATCTCAGTTGAACAAAACATCTGGCAATATAGACCAGAAGAGGCTTGACAAGACATTCAACAAGAATTAGTCTCCATAGAGAAAAGGAACAGTTGGTCACATGGCTCATAAGATAATGGGGCTTGGATTTGGACCAGGCTCTGTCTGATCCTCAGCTTCCACAGACTTTTTTTTTTTGGCCTTACACCAATCCTTAGAGATAATAATTATTAGGTACATTATTTGATCAGTTAGTGCAGTAGCTGTTAATTTAGACTGAAACAAAACAAAAGCCAATGGTAATGTGTACAAGCCAATGTACACACATTTATTTAAATTCCTTTTGCAGCCAGGTGTGCTCCTAGTCCCAGCACTCAGGAGGTTGAGGCAGGAGGCTTGAGGGTTTGAGGCCTGCCTGGGCTGCATAGCAAGCAAGCAAGAAAACATAAACCCAAACCAACTAACCAACCAAACATAAAAAAAAAAAACCTCAATTCCTCTTGTTCAGCTTCCACTTCCTGCCTTAGTTCTGGGCATCCTGCTCAGTTCCCTTCCTCTTAATATTTACCCTGCAGAACAGAGGTTTTTTTTTTCACTCTGAAGTTCTAGATCAGAATTTAGCGAAATCCACTGCCAGTTTTTGTAAATTAAGTTTTACTGGAGAACAGGCATACTTATTTGTTTACATATTATCTGTACTGCTTCTGAAAAATACCAGCCAACTTCAGTAGTTTTTGACAAAGACTTTATGACTTACAGAGTTTTAAATGCTTATTACCAGGCTCTTTTTAGAAATAGTTTCCCAACCCCTGTTCTAATAACTGATGATAGTTTGTGTGAGCCGTCAACATACTGCTTCACAACTTCAGATCCACCCCGCAGTACCTATTCTGGAAATAGAGACTATTTCCCACTTGACAATGAGCCAGAAGGGGTGGGGGTGGGGGATATAGCAGGCAAGGAGGCTTCTTTTCCTGGTTCGTCCCAGCTACTGGCCTTTTCTTGGTTTTGCTACCTAATTAGTGGTGCAGAAGTACAGGAGCTTCCTGTGTCACTCTGCTCCAGCTGTACACCCAGAGCAGTCCCTTGGTGATATCAGGATCCTAGTCCAGGCCTGGGGACCACCTTCCCTTCCGTTCCTGAGGGTAATACTGCCTGCCCTAGGCCTTGTGCCTTGGTCTGGCACTCTCTGCTCTCTCCAGCCTCAGTTTACCAGCAGTTTTGAAGATGGTTTCCTCCTTGCCCAACAACAGTGGAACAACTTGGAACAGGCAGTTGTCTGTGTTACCTCAGAGGCTGCAATCTCACCTTCTCTAAGACCTGAACCATGGTCTTGAGGACGGAGCTTTCCTTCCAGTTGTCTTTCCTGGAGCACCCCAAGGCTGAGGGTATGCACATTTACTTTCCTTTCATAGCATAATTCCTCTCTAATTAAGCTTCCCCTGTTTAAATTACTATGGCTTTCTGCCTCCCAAGTGGATCTAGACCAATATGATTAAAATATCTCCATTCCCAGTTCTTGAGATTAAAGCATTAAGAAATTTCAGATGCAAACCAGCAAGTAAAGATAATATTTGTCAAAAGAGCATGTTTTATTTATACTTTAATAAGTAATATGTACTTATTAAAGTAGGAAATTAGACAATATAGAAAAGAGGAAGGAAAAAAGTCACCTGTAGGAAAATAATCACTGGAAGACTAGCACTGTCACATTTTGGTGTATAACACCCTTGGTAAGGACTTAAAAGTAGACAGGTAGACTACTTGTACTGCAGGTAGACCAGCCTTTTCTGTTTCTGGTCATGATTGTTAGGGGATCAGGATGTAACCTTCCTGCTCAATGCATCAATGAGAGGGAATAGGATCTGAGTAGTTGTATTCTGCCTGCTGAATGTGCCACAAAACCAGCCTTATCAAAAATATTTTAAAGGTGTGCACCTTGTCCCAGCACTCAGGAGACAGACACAGGAGGTCCTCTGAGTTCGAGACCAGCCTGGTCTACAATAGTGAGTTCCAGGCCCTAATCCTACATAGTGAGAGACTCTGTCTCAAAAAAACAAACAAACAGGGACTGGAGAGATGGTTCAGCAGTTAAGAGTACTGGCTGCTCTTGCTGAGGACCCAGGTCCAATTCCCAGCACCCACATGGCAGCTAACAACTGTAACTCCAGTTCCAAACTCCGGTTCCAGAAGAATCTAACGCCTTCTGACCTCTATGGGCAGTACACAGCATGGGTGCACTTAAGTACACTCAGACAATGCATTCATATACCAAAATAAAAATAATAAAGAATATTAAAAAACAAAAATATTTTGGGCCATTAAGCCACTTTGGTGAATCTTCAGCATTAACTGTCTGAAGCAGGTGATGCTTATGTTCCCTGGACCAGCAGAAACCAACATGACTGGGCTAGGAGATGGCTCAGTGGGTAATGTTCTTGCTGTGTGAACATGAGGACCTGAGTTTAAATCTTCAGGACTCACATAAAGCCACATGCATGTGTCTATAGTTCCAGCTCTCCTGTGGTGGGACAGGAGGCAGAGATGAGAGAATCCCGGAAGTTTGGGGGCTAGCTAGCCTGGCTCATGCAACAGTGAATAAGAACAAAAAGATCCTGTTTCAAACAAGATGGGGGGAAAGGACCAACCCCTGAAGTTGCCCTCTGACCTTCACATGTGTGCTATGACATGCATGCACCCACACTCATACACATATCACACACAAACACAATTTTTTAAAAATCGGGGGGTGGGAGGTAGTGTCTGGAGAGACAACTCAGTGGTTTAAGAGTACTTGCTGCTCTTGCAGAGGACCTTAGGTTCTGTTCCCAGCACCCACATGGTGTCAGACAACCACTTATTAACAACCACTCCAGCTGACCTCTGTAGACACACACACACTCAGACACACAGAAATATAAAGACATAAAGATGTTAAAAAATCAGCATGACTGCATCATGATGGTGTCAGGAAGAAGCCCTAGAGGGAGCATTACAGTGAGTCCAGTAGTGTTTTTCTCTATCATCCCACCCAGCACTATCTTAAATGATACTGCAAAGTGATTATTCTCCCCGAGCACAATCATGCATTGGGCACTTTGTCTGTGACACATATCAGTCTGTTCAGGAGTGGGTGTTGCTCCTGAGTCAGGCTTGTTTCCAGTCTGTCTCTCTTACTGGGTCATTTACCTTCTGGATGCTGCAGGCCCCTTCCCTCTTCAAAAGGGCTGCTTTGAATTATGGCCATTGTTCTCCACAGGCTTCTTCCCTCACTCACACCTGCTATCTCTATTTTCTCTCTCTTTTAAAGAAGAGCTAGGAAGTCTGGAAACTCTGAGAAGGCTATGACCCTAAGGCCCTTACCCTGCATTTCAGTTAGAATAACAATCTCAACCATTCAAGAAGCTATATAATAAATCAGTTAAGAGAGCTGGTAAAAACACACAAGCCTGACAAGGCAGAAAGTGATCAGTACATTACTAATTAACTGGACATGGTGAATCCTTCAGCTTCTCTGAGAATGAATGCCTTTCTTGATTTTTCTTGATTGTATTTATTTTCTAGAGCTTCAGTAACAAAATGACACTGACTGGGTGACTTAACAGTAGAAGTTTTTGCAGTTCTGCAGGCTGGAAGTCCAGGATGATGAAAGCATGTTTGCTTTCTCTCCCTGGCTTGCATAAGGCCACCTTCTCACTATCCACTAGGTGGTCCTGGTCTGTTTTCTGAATCCTAATCTCTTCTTCCTCTTTCTATTTTTGTGTCTCTTTGTGGGTATGGGTATAGGTACATATGCATGTGTGTAGAGACAGAGGACAACCTAGGGTGCTGTTCATCACTAGCCTGGAACTTGTCATGTAGGCTGGGGTAGCTGGCCAGTGAGCCTCAGGGTTCCTCCTATCTCTGCCTCCCTAGTGTTGTACATACCACCATGCCCAACTTGTAAAATATGGGTTCTGGGGATCAAACTCAGGTACTTATGCCAGCCAAGATAAGCACTTTACTGATTGAGCCATCTCCCCAGCCCCTAAGAACATCAATCATGTTGGAGCAGAACCACCCTGATAGTCCTGTATTAACTCACTAATATCTGTAAAGGCCCTGACTCCAGTCAATTGCTGAGGTACTGGGGTTTAGAGATTCAATGTATGGACGTTGAGGGGATTCAACTCGGTAGAACATTGGTAAGATGGAAATAATGACTCCTGGCTATGTTTGGCCACTCTGATATTGGGTGTCCCTCTGTACCAACAGTGGGATAACAATGGTGGAGCCTCTTGTCATGGAGTCTCTTGTCATGGACAGACACTCCTGGGAGGACATCTAACTAGGTAAGCACTGGACAGTTCTGAACTGAGGCAGTAGTAGGGAGGACAGAGCAGAGAAAAAAGTTGAAAATATATACAAGAGGATGGGGATGTAGCTTATTGGTAGAGTACTTGCCTAGTATGCATGAGGCCCTGGGCTCAATCTCCTGTACTGACAGGAAAGAAAGTATCTATAAGAGAGAGGATCCACACAGTTGGTGAGTGATTAGGCATGTGGTTAAAACTCCTAGGTTTCTGGTATGGGCAATGACTGGGGATGGAGGGAAGGTAGTGTCATTTACCCAGGTAGGGAATGGAGGCGGAGGAAAGGCAAAGGTGATGGACTCTTCAATGTGTTGGATGGCCATACCCACCAGGTGGCCTGAGGATAAGCCCGTGTGCTTTAGAGTCTATAACCAGAGTTCAAATCTCAGCTTGTCTGTGTCCTGACTCTGTGATCTTGAGAAAGTTACTTGGCCCCTCTGAACTGTAAATTGGCTACAATGCTTCTCTCTTACAATGGCATTACTGAGAATTAAATGAGATGAAATATGTTCAGCACATAGCACAGTGTACTCCTGTGTCTGGGAAAATAAAGGAAGGTGATTGTTATTGTTAACTAAATTTGGACAAAATGAGGCGCAAATCTAAGCCTTTTGGTGAGCTTCCTTCATACTTGTAAACAATGTTTTTAAAAATATATATTTTTTATTTATTATTTTTATTTTATGTGTATGAGTGCATTGCTTGTATGTATGTAAGTGCACCCATGTCGTGCAATGCCACAGAGATCAGAAGAGGGCTTCGATTTCCCCTGGAACTGGAGTTAAGAACGGTTCGAAGCCGCCATGTGGGTGCTGGGAATCGAACCCGGGTCCTCTGCAAGAGCAGTCAGTGCTCTTAACCTCTGAGCCATCTCTCCAGCCCCGTAAACTATGCTTTTAACTGGAATCTCAGTTCCTCTGTTCCGTTTGGAAACATTGCCTTTTTTTTTTTTTTTTTCCCCACTTGCAGCTGAAAATCAGAGGGTTTCTCTGACACAGAACTGAGTGGAAGCTAGGATCACAGGATGGAGAGCAAATTCAATGCTCGCTCTCCGCTCCACCTCCAGGTGGCGCCCCTCCTCAGCTCCTCTTCGCATAGGTCTGCCAGGGATTTTCCAAAGCAAAGTTCCAGGCCTGGACCCCAAATAGCATCCTTCAATCCAGGAATGTGGAACATATTCCAAGGTCATTTTCATAAGGTGGCTCGAAGAAAGTGCCTCACTCTTGCCTGCTGTCGGAACTGACTTGGATTCACAGTACTGTAAGAGGGCACACCGGCCTCGTGCTCTAGTGTCTCCAGAGAGCCCTTTGTAGGCCATATTGTTGGAATGCTGTTTTGCCTACCTAAATTCTCTGTTGAAACTCACTCAGAAGTCATCTCATGAGGCCCTCCTTGCCTGGATTTTCAGTTTGGGCCGGGTACCTCACCACTGTATATAGTGCTTGAGTGAGTGAGCCTCTCTCTCTGTCTGTCTCTGTCTCTGTCTCTGTCTCTGTCTCTCTGCCTCTCTCTCTCTCTCCCTGTCTCTCTCTGTTTTGGTCTTTTTGAGACAGGGTCTCCCTGTAGTCCCAGGTGGCCCGGAACTCACTATGTAAACCAGGCTGGCCTTGAACTCACAGAGATCAGCCTGCCTCTGCCTTCCCAATACTGGGATTAAAGGCCTGTGCCACCACACCCAGCTCTGTGTGTGTGTGTGTGTGTGTGTGTGTGTGTGTGTGTGTGTGTTGAGATAGTCTATATACCCAAGGCTGGCCTGGAATTCTTTTGCCTCAGCCTCCACAGTACTGGGATTAATGGTGCATACCACCTTGCCCAGTTTTCTTCCTTCTTTCCTACCTTTACTTTTAAAAAAAATTTTATTTAGTTTT